>NW_019154089.1:56440952-56815639 GCF_002288905.1 Enhydra lutris kenyoni | reverse complement strand
ATATCCTGTAAACAATCAAACCACCAGAACATGATTGTACAACAGTACTGTTTTCTTGCATTAAATTGAAGACATCTGTTTAATAAAAAAAAAAAAAAAAAAAACAAACAAACAAACAAAAAAAAACAAAAAGAAAATGTCGGAAAGGTACTTAGAGCTATTAGTTTCTAAGTACACAACATAGACATACATTTTTAAGGGAAAAAGTAGTCAAATACCACAATGTTTTAATTTAATGTAAATGAATTTTTCCTGTTAATGCAATTTATATAGCTTTAATCATTAAAGCTCCTAAATCAAAAGTCATTTTATTCCAAGTCTTATTTATAAGATGAGGAAACTAGCTACAAAAAACCTAACTTTTTAAAAATGCTGACTTTTTATGATTCTTTCAAATGTATATTTATAAATGTCATATTGTATGTTTTTTTAAAATTCAATTAATATATAGCTTATTATTAGTTTCAGAGGTAGAGTTCAGTGATTCATCAGTCTTATATAACACCCACTGCTCATTATATCATGTACCCTCCATAATGTCCATCACCCAATTACCCCATCCCCCCACTCTCCTCTCCTCCAGCAATCCTCAGTTTGTTTCCTATGATTAAGAGTCTCTTATGGTTTTTCTCCCTCTCTGATTTCATGTTGTTTTATTTTTCCTTCCCTTCTCCTATGCTTTGTTTCTTGTATTCCACATATGAGTGAAATCATATAATTGTCTTTCTCTGAACGACTTATTTTGCTTAGCATAATACCCTCTAGTTGCATGTTCTAATAAAGAAGATTTTATATAGCACTTTTAATGATAAAATTAAAAAAAGCACTCATGGTTTAGGTAATACAGTGCTATATAACAATATCTTTAAAAAGTATTTTAAAGGCTCAATTAAGAAATAAAGACAAATAATTCACTACATCTGTATCTTTGGGGTAAATACTCAGTAGTGCAATTGCTATGAACCCTGGGAAACAAACTGAGGGTTTCTTTTTTTTTTAAAGATTTTATTTATCTATTTGACAGACATAGATCACAAGCAGGCAGAGAGAGAGGCGGAAGCAGGCTCCCTGCTGAGCAGAGAGCCCTATGCGGGGCTGGATCCCAGGACCCTGAGATCATGACCTGAGCCGAAGGCAGAGGCTTAACCCACTGAGCCACCCAGGTGCCCCAAACTGAGGGTTTCTGAGGGGAGGGGACTGGGAGGAGGGCTTAACAGGGTGATGGGTATTAAGGAGGACACATGCTGTTATGAGCACTAGGGGTTATATGTAACTGATGAATCATTGAACACTAAATCAAAAACTAATGGTATACTATACAGTGGCTAACTGAACATAATAAAAAACATTTAAAAAAAGAAAAAAGAAATAAAGAAAATAATTCTTTCATTTGGGTTCATTTGCACTATAAATGTAATATTATAAATACGTGGCATGCACTTTATTTGGATTTTTTTAAACATTGTCATAATAGACAACACGGTTTCTGGGCAGGTGGTTAAAAAAGTCATGTGTAGTTTTTTCAGCACAGAACTGTAGATGAGTTCCTAGCTCACTGTGAGCATCAACTGCCAGGCATATGCATTTGTGAACGTTTATATGAATCCTGCATTCTGCCGAGCATTGGTCCACCCCAACTGACGCTACTCAGTGTGCAGAGGCATTTCCCCCAACTGTCTTGCCCAAGTTGAAAACTGTAAGCAAAATAAACTATTTCTTTTTGAAAATAATTATGGTTCTTGGATATATGGTAGTTTCCAACCTTATCCCTATATGTATTCACTTATTTATTAAAGTTCAATATATATTCATTGAAGGGTAATGTATCCAGGCTCTGCTGACACATTGATTGAGTAGGGGTATGTTCACCAATACATCTTTACATCACACACACTATGCATACCAAACACTACCTTTATAAATACAGACGATAAACTACATGTGCACACACTCAAGCATGTGTAGGGCAAAACAGACAAGCAAATGTTAATTGAATAATTGACTAAGGAAGAAACTCTAAGAATTATTTTGGGGATGCCTGGGTGGCTCAGTTGGTTAAGCCACTGCCTTCGGCTCAGGTTATGATCCCAGGGTCCTGGGATTGAGTCCCACGTTGGGCTCCTTGCTCAGCAGGGAGCCTGTTTCTCTCTCTCCGCCTCTGCCTGCCACTCTGCCTGCTTGTGCTCTCTCTCCCTCTCTCTCTCTGACAAATAAATAAATAAAATCTTCAAAAAAAAAAAAAAGAATTTTTTCTGTTATTTGATTCAAGTTACGATACAATAACTTCCATTTTTCAGTTTTATTATTCTCTTCTAAAGTATTATTTTCTTCATTGTTTATCATTTCTCTCCTTTTTGTATTTCTAAAAGACACAACAACCAATTTCCTATATTCCTGTTTTAACTTTCATTTAGAATTACTTTTGCATTTTTTTTCGTTGACTTTATGTCCAAGTTACTGACCTGGCTATAGTAAGACAATCTTTCTTGAAACCTTATTATTGCTAGCTTTAAGTCCCCAGGTAAAATCTTACAAATTCAACAGTGTGATTCACTGAGGTTTCAATAACAATTTTTGCCTTCTGTACAAAAGCCAAAAGAAGCTTTGTGGGAATAAGTTCAATGAAATGACAAAATGTGATGTAATATTTTCTCTGGGGAATCAGGCACACATTTCTCAACTATACACAAATCTGTGTAGTTGATTTCTGTTTAAAACAAAAGTGTTGTTGTTGTCATTGTTATTTGTTTACTGGATTGCTGCTATCACATATATTTTGTTGGTTGTCTAACACATCTAAAAATATTGACTTTCAAAGTACTATATATACAGTAATTCTTACCATTCTTCAAGTGGACTTGGCAAAAATGAAAATTTTCACCTATATTTTTTCCTCAAGTATACTCTTGAATTATAAGAAAATTAGTTCCTCATATATCAACAAAACCAAAGTATCTTAGTCAACTCAAGCAGCTTTAACGAAATGCCACAAATTGGGTTGCTTCTCAAAAACAAATTTATTCCTCATAGTTTGAAATGTTAGAAGTCTGTGATCAGGGAGAGCAGGGTGTCAACTTAGACAGGTCCTGGTGAAGGCCCTCTTTTCAGTTACAGATAACTGTCTATCTTCACATAGTGCAAAGAGAACTAGTTAACTCTCAGGCTTTTTCTTAAAGGGCATTTATCTTATTCATGAAAGCTCCATCCTCTTGACCTAATTACCTCCCAAAGGCCCTATCTACATCATCACATTAGGACTAGGGTTTCAACATATAAATCTGGGGGGAGGGGACGTAAACATTCAATCCATTGCCGACTACATATTAAATGATCTTTCTGTTTAAAAATAATCAAGAGGTTAAAATATCAAGAGAAATGATGTCTGACCAGCATTGTACAAGCAAAATTCCATATGTTTAAAAAGAAAAAAATGCATGTGAATTCAATCTGAAATTCTATGAAACAGTATAATGTGTCCTTTTTTTCTTGAAAAATATAAAAATTAGTTAAAGAAAGTACATAGTGTGTGTATAGAAAATCAAAATCACTCAATAAGGAGCCAAGAAATATAAATTAGAATTTTAGATCCATTGGTTATTAAATATATAAACTTGGGTCAGGCCATTCCACAAGACAATTCTGCCCATGTAAATAAGCAAAAAAATAAATGAGGAAGGGAGCTTGTACAGAGCATGGTGGTCTGAACACAGAGACAGTGAAGGCGTATCTACTAATAAAACATTCTAAAAAGCAATTATATTTGTAGCTGATATTAAAAGCAAGAAAGAGTTGGCAATACCCTTTCCCCAAAAAAGGGAATGTTGGACCAAGCAGTGACTGAAATGAGAAGCCACAGAAACCACAAGGAGGCTTGAACCCAAAACTCAGGTCTAAAGCGTGAGAACAGTATCAAGGGTGTATGTTCTATGTTTGTCAGGCATCCAAGGATGGGAATCCAGAAAATTCTGATCATCAACGCACATTTGTGGTAGCAAATAGCTCCCTC
Source organism: Enhydra lutris kenyoni (assembly GCF_002288905.1). NCBI lineage: Eukaryota > Metazoa > Chordata > Mammalia > Carnivora > Mustelidae > Enhydra > Enhydra lutris. The sequence continues at coordinate 56,811,633 of NW_019154089.1, read as the reverse complement.
ATCTGAGATGTGGATACAAAGTACCATGTGAAGGACAGGAAACCATCCTTGTAGTGTGTGCACGGAAGATACTTCCAGACAATGGCATCTTATTAGGTACTAAAAATAAATGAGCTACCAAGCCATAAAAAGATGTAAGGGAATCTTAAATGCATATTACTAACTTAAAGAAAGGGTATATACTGTATGAGTCCAACTATATGATATTTTGGTGAAGGAAAAATGCATATTACTAACTTAAAGAAAGGGTATACACTGTATGAGTCTAACTATATGATATTTTGGTGAAGGAAAAATACAGAGACAGTAAAAAGTCAATAGTTTCTAGGGACTGTGGGGGTGAAGAGCGATGAATAGGCTGTGCATGGAGAATTTTTAGGACAGTGACAACACTTTTATTTTCCCATAATGATGGGTACATAGTATTATGCATTTATCTAAACCCACAGAATATACAACACCAAGAGTGAACCACAACGTCAACTACGGACTTTTAGTGATTATAATGTGTTGCTGTACGTTCATCAGTTGAAACAAATTTTTGTATTCTGGTGGGGGTACAGAAAGCAAAAGGAAAGAAAAAAAATAAATCTCAAAATAATCAAATAGAAAATAAGCATATAATCGTGAACATTTAAAGAAAGACAACAAGGAAATTAGTAATGGGGAAATAATAGGATGCTAAGAAGTATGCACAGTTAGAATATAAGAAAAAGAAATAAGAGAGGTTAAAGGACTTAAATTGTTAATTTAATACCAAGAAAGTAGAACACTTGTGTAATGGTTAAGATTTTCCCAGAATTAAAGAAAAGTATTTGTTGCTATACTGAAAAGCACACTGAGTAACTAGCAGGGTAAACTAGAAGGATAAAAAACAAAACAAAAACAAAAAATTGAACTATTGGTTTCTTTTTCACTATGCTTCTTATACCATATTCCTTCTTCTAGTTTCATTTTCTTTCATGTTGAATATCTAGAGGGAAAAATTATTAATAGTATACTCTCATTATATCTGAAATATATTTAGTCTATCTTCACTATAATTGACAGTGTACTTGGGTATGGAATTCCAGCTTCAGTTATTTTCTTTAAGACCTTAACTAGATTATACCATTGTATTTTGGTTTCTATTATTGTGTGTGAAAAACTGCTGTCAGCATGACTGTCATTCAATTATATGGAATCTGTCTCTCCTGAATGCCTTGCAAGATGCTTCCTTACTAATCCCTGTGAGAAATTTAAAGATATAATTTAATACAAAAGAAAATTATATCTGAATATGTCAAAAATAAGAGGCAAGGATGAAAAAACATGTATTAATCAACCTTTATAATTATCTACAGAAAATGGTAATATATACAAATATATAAATATGAAATAAATGCCAAAAATAACACTATACAAATGGAAAAAGGATGAAGGGACAGGTCATGTTTCTTAAATTTGTGACATGGCTGAAGAAAAAGATAAATACATGAATTAGCATTATAAACATAAAAAATAGACATAAATTAAAGCAGATTTTTATTAGTGATTAGATAAAAACTTGAATCACAAAGGTTAGCTTGACAAATTTAATCTATCAATGTAACTCAAATTCCCCAGTAAAAGTTTAGATGAAATTGGCAATTATTTTATAATGAATATCAGATAATACATATATATTTTCATATACAGTGAGATGGGCCACTTTACAGCCATGAATTTACTAAAAAATAATTAAATATTATGAAGGTTCCTCAACCTTGGCACTATTAACACCTCAAGCTGGGTATTCTTTGTTGTGGAGCCTTGGCGACAACATGTATTATAAGATATGTTTGTAAGTATCCCTGAACTCTACCTACAGGATGTCAGTAGCACCCCTCAGGTTGTGACAATCAAAATCTTCACATAATGATGGCCATTAAAGAAGGAGGAGGAGGAAGAAGAAGAGGTAGAGAATGGGAGGAGGAAGAAGAAGATAAGATAACAAGTGTTAGTGAGAATATGGAGAAACTAGAATATTTGTACACTTCTTTTTTTTAAGATTTTATTTATTTATTTGACAGACAGAGATCACAAGTAGGCAGTGATGCAGGCAGAGCGGTGGCGGGGGCGGTGGGGGGAGCGGGAAGCAGGCTCCCTGCTGAGCAGAGAGCCCCATGCCCAGGGCTCCATCCCAGGACCCTGGGATCATGACCTGAGCCCAAGACAGGGGCTTTAATCCACTGAGCCACCCAGGCGCTCCTATTTGTACACTTCTTATGGGATGTAAAATGGTGAAGACACTTTGATGAACAGTATGGTGGTTCCTGAAAAACAGAATGACTATATGATCTAGCAATTTCACTTCTGAATATATACCAAAAGAATGGAAAGTAGGGACTTGAACAGGTATCTATACACCCATATTGGTAAAAAGCATTATTCACAACAGCCAAAGGTGGAAATAACATGCATGTCCATTGACAGATAAATGAATAAACAAAATGTGATAGGTTCACAGAATAGAATATTATTCAGCTTTAAAAAGAAGGAGATTCGGATGCATGTAACAACAAGAAAAAACCAGAGCACATTATGCTAAGTAAAATAAGCCAGGAAAAAAGGGACAATTACTGTCTGATTCTACAAGGTACTAAGAGATACTCTGAGTAGTCAAATTTATGGGGACAGAAAGTAGAATGGTGGTTTCCAGGCAATGCTGGGGCGGGTTGTGATAAGTTGGTGTTTAATGGGTATACAGTTTCAATTTAAGAAGGTTAAAAAATTTTGGAGGTGAATTGTGATGATGGTTGTACCAAAATGTGAATACTGTCAATACCATGGAATTATACCCTTACAAATTATTAAAATTGTAAATTTTGCATTTTAAAGATTTTGTCTAACACACTCCAGTAAAACTTTTAGGGACCACACTAGGAAAAACAAACGAACAAATAAACAAACAAACAAACTGAAAAAAAAAAAAAAAACCCACCAAATATTGCCAAGTACCCAAGGGGCAAGATTATCCTCCAATGAGAACCAGTAAGGGATGATAATATCAAGTATTATAAAATACGTAGAAAAAGGGAAACACAATGTTTCAATTGCAAATTATTTCAGATTTTGGACAGATTTGGCAATATTGGGTATATTTTATAAAATACTTACTCTACAAAATGGCAATTGTATTCCCAAGTATATATTTTACATAAACTCTCACATCTGTGCCCCAGGACAAAGGGGTCAAAAAATGTGATCAGTGCTGTTTGTTTCAAAAAAAAAAAAAAAGCAACGACTTGAATGTTAATCAACGTAAAAGTTTTGAATATCCTAGTATATTTATGACATGGTATAAGCTATATTCCTGGATAGAAGTCAGAATGCCACAAATGATGGAAACAATAGGCACCAATAGCATGTAAACTTGCAGAATGATACTATATACTTATTTACAAACAAATGTAACATGGATCTGTAAAGAAATTTATGTAGATGACACATACACATTCTGGAAAGCATTTGCTTCAAATGGGGTAGATTGAAGAGAATAATTAAAGTAGAAATTAGGGAGCATTACACAGGAAATTTCAAAGCTGTTTTTATTATTTTATTTCTTAAATTTCAATGGTGGGCACACTGATACTTGTTATATCATTCTTATACATGTCTATGCTTCTAAAATATTTCCTAGATGCATTTTAAAATGACATAAAATAAAAACTATGTGTAAACAAATTCATTTCCTCATTCCTAAACTTAATGGACTGCTACAATTTTCACTTTGATATCTATTAACCTCATGAGAAATTATATAATGTACTGCATTCATTTGGGCAAATGTTATTTTATGGCTCGTCTTTCATGTTTTTAAAATAATATAAGAACAAAACTTTCTATATGAAATAACATTTCAGTATTAAAGAATCCTGTAATTGTAAATATCCCCCTCAAGTTGCACTTGTCAATGGAGTTAACAGTGTATTCTTAGGAGTCTACTTGCTTAGAAAATAATATGCTGCTCCACTGATAGTTATTAGATTAAAATTAATTTAAACAAAAATTAAATAATGGGTTATTTATAAAGGGTGACGTTTCCTAACTTTTCAATCATGCAATACAAATTGCAATATGCAGTGTATCTAAAGGAAGTATAAAAAGGAAGACTGGGATAGTCATGGGAGGAGTACATTTAACTTTTAAACTACATCAAATATTCTAATATTCTGAGGTTGTTGTTTTTTTTTTCCCTTATACTCTGTGTTGTTAAAACTTGTATCTAGAACCTCAAAAAAAAAAAAAATGGTGGTTGGTGAAAATGGAAAATGAAAACAGTAAAAAGGACCTTTCCCCAAGTTCAAGGACTGTAGAAATTCAGGCAGTGATTGCTTCTGACATGCAGGACAGCTCATTATACTGTAGGTTCATCGAATAGAGTGAATTTAAACTTTGGTATCTTGCCATATTTCCCTCATGTTGATAAATATCAATTTTAAATTTGTCAGATGAGAAGATGTCTTGTGCACTTGGTAGGAAAAGATATCCATTTATTTTTAAATTTCTCTTGCTCTAATATTATATCATAAATTACCTGACAGTTGAAAATGTGGAGGCATTTTGCTGATAGAGTTCTTGGCCAGACAAAAAAATTTTATGGAGTTTTACAATTTGAAATCCTAAAAAAGAGGTCAAAGTGATCTAAATTCTGAAAGAATGCCATTGTCAGAGTGAAGAGTCTTTTATCACCTTCATATTATCTGCCGAGAATATTTAACTTTCACTCAAATTTCAACTTTTGAATGATGTCGAAGAGTTAGTTATCTTATTAATACTAACCGGCACTAATGATAAGATAGCATAACCAAATAATTTACTAGGTAGTGAGTAGCTCCATAAACTTAGTGAAAACGTAAGGTAATTTATGAATACAGAAATGTATAGGCACATTTCTTCTTGTTAATTTAATTTTTCATTTGGATGAATACAAGAAGATAAAGTGACACATTTTTCTTTGTCATAGGTATAAAAATATCTAGATCTCATGCACAAATGCGTAAAGAATAATCAGAGATAATATATACAGGTAATAAAAATGTAATAGGTGAAACTTGTTACCATAGAAGTGTGTTCTGGAATAAAGACTTAACTATTGTACACCTTCATGTTGAAAATATTTTGTAATATGTAAGGACCAAAAAAACCCACCAGTTCTATACTTCCCTAATGTAACTCAACCACATCTCATTTGGCCTAAGTTTCAGAGTTTCGGGTCTTCACCTCCCTCCCAGCAAATAATTTTCTCATCAGTTAATGACTTCACATTTCTTTGAAAAAAAAATCTAAAAGCATAGAATGATACGATAACATATTTTCACCTTGTAAAAATCTACATGAAAAGTTTACCTGTTTGCCATCATTAGGAAGACTAGATTTAATGAAAACCTAATAACATAGACACAATTGTTGAGGCACTAGGGAAAAAAAAAAAATTACTGCTCCTAATGGACAAGATCCCTCTCTTCAAATGATCCAGTAGCTTCCCTGCATTCACAGAGATGTCATCAATTGCCATAAAATCAGAGCCCTAAGGTGAACGTCAAAATCTATTATATCATTTGTGGGTTTCCAAATACCTACCAAAGTACAAACAAATCAACTATGTGATAACAAAATAAGATTCTTTGACCTCTTCATATCACTGAGTAGTTTTTGTAAAATTTCTCCTAAATAAAGAAAGAACAAAAAACAAAAAAACACATGTGGACAAAACAGAAAAAAGATCACAAGTGAAAAAGGGTTTTTTGCTATAATATTTACATGCTATTTTCCTTTCTACATTATGAAAATTTTTAATTGCAGTAAAATGCACATAAAATTGACCATATTAATCATTTTTAAGTGTATACTGCAGTATGTTAAGCATATTCACATTGTGTACAATTTCCAGATCTTTTTTATCTTATAAAACTGAAATTTCATACCCATTAAATATCAAGTACAAATTTCTCTTTCTCCCCAGCCGCTGGCAACCACAATACTACTTTCTGTTTCTCTGAACTTAACAACTTTAAGTACCTCATATAAATGGAATCAAACAATAACTGTCCTTTTGTACCTGCCTTACTTTCCCTAACATAATGTCCTCAGATACATGAGTCTTGTAATATGCATCAAAATCTCCTTCCTTTTTAAGGCTCAATGTTCTAGTGTGTATATATGTCATATTTTAATTCATCCTTTGATGGACATTTGGGTTGCTTCCACTTTTTGGCTATTGTGAATAATGTTGCTACAAACATAGCTATACAAATATCTCTTTGAGACTCTGCTTTTAATCAGTTTGGATATTCAGAAGAGAATCCTGGTGCTCCACACATTCTCCATACCCAGGGAGGGGCTACAGGTGTCCTACAAACCCACTGCCCCTGCTCTCCAGCAGCACTTCCCCTAGACCCTGTACTCCAGTCCTACAGCTGTACCTGACCCACCACCATTGGTCTAAATCTGAGCTAAAAATCAAAGATATCTTATCTGGAGGAAATACATGCCATGAATTAAACATTGTAATTAATATATCACATTTCTATGTACATAAATACTTATACTTTTTTGATAACCTTTACAAATACTTTGAAGGGGATGGGAAATGAAGGATACAAAAGGATATATTTTTTATTTTCTTAAATCCTCTGTTACTCCGCATCACCCAGAAATAAAGACTCCAACAAGGAAAACTCTAACACAGCATTTTCATATGAGCATTGATTGATATACAAAATCCAAATAGTTAAAACTCAAAACAGACTGACACAGAGATGCATTATGATCAAACTGTTGAAAGGCAAAGATGGAGAGAGAAGTCTTGAAAGCAGAAAGAGAAGAATGACTTGTTAAGTGATGCTTAGTAAGATTATCAGTGAATTTCTCAGCAGAAACTTTGTAGGCCAGAAGTCAGTGGAGTGATATGTTAAAGAGACAAAAGAAAAAACTGTCAGTCAAAAATTCTACTTCTGATAAAACTGCCCTTCAAGAATAAGGGAGAAATTGACAGTTTTGGTAAATAAAAGCTACACGGCAATTCAAAGCCATTCAAAAATATGAAGTTTTCTAATAAAGGTAAATACATAGACAAGCAGTATTATTGTAATTTTGATTTGTAGTTCCACTTTTTATTATTCTATAGGATTTAAAGGCAAAACCATAAAAATATTTATAAATCAGTGCTAATGGATACACAATATATAAAGATAAAAGTTATAACAATAATACCATAAAGGGGGAAGGGGGCTACAAAAAAAGTAGAAATTGCTGTAACTTTAGAATAGTATATGTAGACAAAGCTAAAGACAAAGAAAATATCTATAGAATATATACAATAGAAAATGAGAACAGATTAGGAACATGTAACTACAAAAAAAAAAAAAATCAACCAAACACAAAGTTAGTATGAAGGGCACCAAGAGACATAAAGCTATAAGATACCCAAAACAAATAAAATGGCGATACTTAAGTCCTTATGTAATCATTCCAAATGAATTAAACTGTGGAATCATTATTCATTATTATAAATAGTATAAATTCATGAGCAAAAAGATATAGATTGGCAGAAAAGATTATAAAAATAGAATCCATTTATTTGATGTCTACAAAAGACTCACCTTAGATTTAAGGACATGCATAGATTGAAAGTGAAAGTCTGGAAAAAAATATTCCATGTAAATATTAACGAAAAGAGAGCAGCTACAGAGGAGCCAGAGAGGGAAGGACTGTAGAGGTTTCCAGGACTGCCCCTGAACAATTTACCAGAGGGTAAACTTTGCAAACTGTGAACATTATCTGGAGTGGCCAGGGCTGATGTCTTTGGGTGGTGATTGTTGCTGAAACTCTTTAGGATGTAATGAAACACTCCAGGGATTTGTCAACTCTTTCAAGTCTGTAATATAGTCTTACATCAATCTTCATCTTTAAAAGTAATTACAGGTATATCCATATATTTACTCTCAGGAGAAGATTTCATTCTATGCCATTCAGATGTTGTCAGTTCCTATAACAGAGGAACACAATCCATCCATTATTTCAACAGCAAGTAGTTTCTGTTCTCCCCTCACCTTCCCTGAGGCTGCCTGCAATCCACTAGAGGCCAATTATTAATTCTTCAGAAAAGAAACATCCAAGAAATGTAGCCTTAGAACTTCAAAACAGAGAGTTGTGCCAAGGATTCTAAGAATCGGGATCTCCAGCACTCTGTCATTACAAAAGCAGATGAGTTCTTGACGGGCAGACTAGAAACTCAAAGGCAGCAAAACAAGCATATGATTGTGAGTATTAGCCTACTGACCCCAAACTGTCAGACGAGAATTAATGATATAAAACTGAGTGAGAGGTAACAGAAAGTGTTTATTTTAATTGTTTTCTTTTGGTTCTGTTGGATACTTCTTTTGAAATTCTATATACTGTTGTCTATCATGAAGTCTTATTCCTTATTCTGGGTTTATTTTGAACTCTTAATTTAACAGAACACTTGAAAAGAAAGGTTGAAATGATCGTTTTAACAATCTGTAACCTATGTACTTGCTCTTTTTGCTGCTCCAAATATGCTTCAAAAATCTACTCATGAGAGATGATACAAAGCATTATTAGTTGTACCAGCTTCAAATTGTAAAGAACAGAAGATCCTAGCCCAGAAAGTATACAGGGTTTATCTGTACTAAAAATAAAATGTAATGAACTATTTGGAAAACCTAGTGAGATATGCAAAAATTCCAAAATGATTTACCCAATATAATAAAATTGCATCTTTACTGAGCTAGATATGAATTAGAGTCCAGTACTGATTACAAAGTCATAAATAAGAAGACCAGTTATATATAACAAGAGTCATTGGCTCTAAAATTATCCTCGGATATATTCTCTCTAATCTAGTGAAAGGAGCCTCAGGTGTATCCCATTGGGTATTATCTCCCCTGTCTTCCTGTCAGAGTTTCATGAACAAAGATCCTGAATGTTGCTTTTTTTTTTTTTAAAGTACTCTTCTCCTGCCTAGTATTATTGCAGTTTATATTAAAACTTTACTTGCTTTTGCTAAATTGTTATGTATTTTTACTCAGACTGAAAGTGTCAAAAAAAAAAAAAATGTGTCAAATGGTAAAGACTGGCCATGTCATAATATATTTTAAGATTTAAGATTCTTAGACTTTTCTTAAGAAATAATCATTTCTTAAAATTGTGTTTGCATACACACAAAAAGTTAGTGAAAAACATTAATGCATTCACCTAATTGGTCATACTACTTACAGCCACATTCATAACTAGTAGAAAATGACAAAAGATTGGGATGCCTGAGTGGCTCAGTTGGTTAGGTGACTGCCTGGAGTTCCGGAATCAAGTCTAGCATCAGGCTTCCTTTGGTTGGCAGGGAGTCTGCTTCTCCCTTTGACCCTCCCACCCTCTTGCTCTCTCTCTCGCTCTCTCTGTCTCTCTTGCAAATAAATAAATGAAATCTTTAAAAAAAAGAAAGAAAGAAAGAAAGAAAATGACAAAAGATTTATTTATTTATTTATTTATTTTTCAGAAAATAGATGCTGTGTTTGACCATATTTCCAGCACACAGATCAACAGTCATTTTGGATAAATTTAGATTTTAAGTTGAGTGTATCACTAAAATACACACAATTTATATTGCACTAAAAGTGTGTCTTTCATAGATGTACAAATTGAAATATTTTGATGATAGAACTTTTTAAAACTGCATACACCATTTCTCTTCATAGAAACATACATTAATTTTATTGAAAAACAATTAATTTAAAGTTTTAGTTCTTTTCTCAGTTCATTAATTTTTTATACACCCATCATGGTTCTCAAACTTGTTTATCTAATAAAGGCATAAAGGCATTTAATTTGAACATCTTTGTAAAAAAAAGTTTTTATATAAACAAATGCAAAATGCTCTTCCCTTCAAAAACTGTATGCTCCTTCCACTTTTTTTTCCTAATTTAAAAAATATCCAGAGAGGGAAATAAACTATGAGAGCTCTTACTGATAGAGAACAAACTGAGGGTTGATAGAGGAAGGTGGGCAGGGGGATGGGCTAGATGGGTGATGGGTATTAAGGAGGGCATTTTTGTGATGAGCACTGGTGTTGTATATATGTAAGTGAAATAAATCACTGAATTCTACTCTAGAAGCTAATGTTGCACTGTATGTTAACTAAGCAAAATTTAAATCAAAAAGAAATAAAAATTAAAAACAATATCCTACTGGCCAAATATCATATTTATAGTTTTTATGAAAAAAGGGGAGCCAAGGAGATTTTGTTTTAACTTCACTATAGAAAATAAAATCCAATTGTGATAATAAATACTATTTGTTACTGTGACTTAAATTTAGGAACATGTAAGGATTGGTGCAAATGATGGGAAAATAGAAAGCATGAGCTATGTCCAGAGGACATGACCACTCATTGCTAGGATTACACCGATTCCTGCCTTCAGTAGGAATTCAGACCTACTGTTGCCAGATCTATCACTTTCTTCAAGGACATTATATACTTTTTTTGGACATTATATATTTTTTATATGGCATAAACCAGTTTTAATAATTTGATTCTAGAGTATACATAACTCCAAACTACCAGTCAGAGACCTTACATATATGAAACCAAGAATAATCTTACCTCCTTTGGTGTAGCTATTTCTAAAATCCCAGTAAGTCAGGTGTGCTAGGAAGAGAAACCTCAAGCACCATTCTGTTTTCAATGGTATTATAACTATTTGATACCACTGAACTTGTAACTGTGGCAAGATACACGTCCACGAAGCAGATTTCATTCTCCTGAGACATTTTCTGGCTAAAAAAGGATTCCTGTATTGAATGCAGTTCCTCTAATATAATTCAGGGACAGCATAAATTAGGCTAGTAAGTAGGTAAGAACTAAGTCTAGGCTGTAACCGAACTCATAAAATACATTTCAATTTACTTAGAGTCAGAAGAAAGAAGTCACACTAGGGGGCCTGTGATTCATTTCTCTTCAGATTATTAAGAGAATATTCCAGTAGAAAATAAACCAGCAAGAGATGTAGTAGATGTGGTCTAATCTCCTTGTACACCTACTGATCATAGAACTTTCTGTAAATAGATTAATGGTATTTGCTAGGAACATACTAACCGTGCATTGCTCTGAGCAAAATGATCCTAGTTTAGTACTGGTTCTAGCACACAAACCTGGAATCTATGGATTTATAAGGCATGGCTCTTTCATCAACCACATGTAAACTACACAGCTCTCTGGGAGATAAAATAAAGACATCTCAAAACTTAAGTGTTCTCTGCAGTGTAAGATTATCCACCTAGCTCCCTTGGAGGTTTCATCTACCCCAAGTCAAAAATCCTTGAAACAGAAGGAGCTGGGTAACTGTCCTGTTTTTGTTGCTGTTTGTTTTGGTTTTGTTGTTTGTACCAAATCTCGTATTGTTTGACTCTGCCCCTTGATTTTCTGCATGCATAAAATTATTAAAAAGGCTAGATTCTAGGATTAAGGTCTCTGATTCATGTGAGTCTTAATTGGACAATTCAATTGTTCATGTTGGCACAGTGACCACTTTCCCAGGTGGCTCAGAATTTATGGATATAAATACATGTTTAAATCATCGAAGTTACATCACCAATGTCTACCAAAAATATATATCTTTTCCCCTGATTTCTTACTTAAATTAATTCCTAATTTGGTGAGACATAATGGCTATAAGGTCATATAGTGAAACATTAAAAATAAGATTATGTGCCTTAAAAATGAAGAATAATGAAATATCTGACGTAGAGTGGGATTTGAACATGGGAAGATAAAAATCCCTGCTCAAAATATACACTATCCCCTTAGAATAACATAAAAACTGATTTTTGAAAGCTCAGGAAAATAAAAGCAGTAGATCCTTCGGGTGCCAAGTCGGCTAAGCATCTGCCTTCTGCTCTGGTCGTGGTCCTGGGGTCCTGGGATTGACCTCTTCCCGGGCTCCCTGCTCAGGGGAAGCCTGCTTCTCCTTCTCCCTCTGCACCTCCCACCTGCTCATGCTCTCTCTCCCTCTCTCTCAAATAGATAAATAAAATCTTAAAAAGAAAAATAAATCCTTGCTAGTCAACAGGATAAATTGTTAATTTAAGGGTAGAAATTTTATTAATAGTAGAGTTAAGGAAAAATTGCATTTTGTCATTTAGAACATGCTCTAAAGTGAATGTTCCTGTGTGTTGTCTGTGAGTGTGTGTGTATTTGTGTGTGGATGAGTGTATGGGCTGAATCACACCCTTAAATCAAATAGGACACTTCAAGCTTGAAGTCGGTAGTGCTTACTAGCTATCGAAATGAGAAGGATTGTATTCATCTTTCATTATATTAAAACTATTTATCTGATTAAGTTCTGTGTTAATGAACATGTTGTCTTAGAAAATCTGAAGTAGTAAAAGATCACAGAGTATATAGTCATTATATGATGATTTACATTCCATAAAACTTAGAAAGGAGTTGTCAAAAGTAATCAATAACTTCAGTGAAGGAATCTTTGAAATTATGAGAGTTTAGTTTAATTTTGTTTTAGACAACACATGAATAAAATAAAATAAAACCGAGGAGAAAACTATTCAATCTATCATTCAAGTAACAAAAGTTTTATTTAAAGAAAAATAGAACTTCTAACTTCTAATATGTCAGCAATTACCAATTATGATAGATACATTTATAAGTAAAGTAGTTAAGTTAGCAAACTATATCTCTACTCTTAACTACTTTGAAGTATATCTGAATTTTCTATGAAGTATTTTACAAGGTTATTGTGTGAAAAAAACAAAAAAGAGCATAGTAAGCAATGTTTAAGGAATATGTATTACTTAATTATTCCAACTGTACATAAATATGAATTACACAGACCTTTTCAATGAACCTAACAAAAGACTTAACAATAAAAATATTTTAAATCTTTCTGCTTCTTATTAACAAACATTAAGTAGCCTGCCATGTAAGGTAACTACACAGATGTTCTGAGGTAATTAAATTTAAGAAGCTATTAACAAATAACATGCCTATTCATTTTCCAGTAACCATTAACTACTTAGTGGAAGAGTAATAAATTTTAGACATTAAAATAAATCTCTGTAAAATTGAACAATCCATTATAATTACCTTTATATAAGCTTTTTGATATTAAAGAGTAAATTACATTCTTATAAGCTATTTTCAATTTTTCTCCAACTGAAAAATAATTAAAATCAATTTGAAAACAAAATAATAATAAAAGAGATAATAGTAATAATAAAAAATATTTACTGTGTTGTAATATGCCCGGCACTATAAATACTGTTTATGTGTTATCTCTGCAATCATTACTCTCTCTGAAGAACTATTATCCTAATAACAACAAAGAGCACAAGTACATGTATTATACTATTCAGTCTTCAGAACCTCTATATAATAGGTAGTATTATTTTGCTCATTTTATTCATTATTTTTTGTATATGTAATAACTTATTTTATTAATTTTATTGAAGTATAATAAATACACAGTATTATTTTTGTTTCAGGTATACAATATAATAATTCAACAATTCTATACTTTTCTCAGTGCTCATCACAAAAAATATACTCTTAATCCCCTTGGTCTATTTTGTCCATCCTCTCACCTACATGCACCCTGGCAACCATTATTTTATTCTATTTAAGATTCTGTTTTTTGGGGGGCACCTGGGTGGCTTAGTCGGTTAAGTGTCTGACTCTTGATCACAGTTCAGGTCTTGACCTCAAGGTCGTGAATTCAAGCCCTGAATTGGGCTCTACACCCAATTTAAAAGTTAAAAAAAAAAAAAAAAAAGTCTGTTTTTTTCTCTTTCTCTCTTTTTTTTCTTTGCTCCTTTGTTTTGTTTCTTACATTCCACATATGAATGAAATCATATGGTATTTGTCTTTCTTTGGCTGACTTATTTCACTTGACATTATACTCTCTAGGTCCATCCAAGTCATTGCAAATGGCAAGATATTTTCTTTTAATTGCTCAGTAACAGTCTATTGAATATATTTATCACCTCTATTTTATCCATCCATTTACTGATGGACAACTGGGTTGCTACCACATCTTGACTATTATAAATAATGCTTCAATAAACATAGTTCCATGTATATCCTTTCAAATCAGTCTTTTCATTTTCTTGGATAAGCATCCAGTAGTAGAATTACTAGATCATATTGTAATTCTATCCTCAGGTAAGAAAAGCAAAAGCAAAAACAAATGAACTACTGGGATTACACTAAAATAAAAAGCTTTCACACAGTAAAGGAAACTATCGACAAAACTAAAAGGCAATCCTACTGAATGGGAGAAGATACTCGTACATGGTATATCTGATAAGAGGTTAATTATCCAAGATATATAAAGAACTTATACAACTCAACACCAATTAATTAACTAATTAATTAAAATGGGCAAAAAACCCTGAATACTTCTTTTTTTCAAAGAAGACATACAGATGGCCAATAGACACATGAAAAGATCCTCAACATCACTAATCATCAGGGAAATGCAAATCAAAACCATAATGAACTACCACTTCACACCTGTTAGAGAGCTAGAATTAAAAAGACAAGAAACAACAAGTGTTGGTGAACGTGTGGGAAAAAAGCAACCCTTATATACTGTTGGTGGAAATACATATTTGTGCAGCCATTGTGGAAAAAAGTATGGAGGTTCCTCAAAATATTATTTTGCTCATTTTAGAGATGAGCAAATTTTTCCTATAAGAAGTTAAACAAATTGTCCAAGAACACACAACTTAGCAGTGGTAGAGCCTCAGTATTAAGTCACACTGTCTGAAATGAATGTGCTTAATTACACAATTATACAACCTCTAAAGAATGAAACAATACCTATCCAAAACAAACAAAAGCACTAAAGACCTTTTGATAACCAGAAAGCCAAAGATACAAATTTGATAACCAGAAAGCCAAAGATACAAAACTCCATTTTTATTGTGCTTGTTTTTTTTTTAAATATGTTTTTCCAAATATTTGACTTATTTAAAAAAACAAGTTATCATTCACGTTATTGGCATAGTTACCAGTCAAGTATAAAGATATACTGCTGAAATATTTAACTTACATATTCACATGAGAGATGAAAACATGACAGGGCTAGAATTTCCCTTGTTTCATTACTATAATCAATATTAAAAAGGTCAAGAATGGCTGATTTTTATTTAATCCCGTTGTATTAGTTTCTTAGAGCTGATGAAAAACTTACTATAAACTGGGTGGCTTAGGAGAGCATAATTTTTTCTCTCACCGATTGTTCAGTCAAAGACCATAATCAAGGTCTCATAAGGGTAACATTTCCTCTAAAGTCCCTGGGGGAGAATCAGCTCCTTGACTCTCCGAGTAGCTGGCTTCAGGTGTTTCCATGCTTCTGAGTAATTCGAATCTCTGGTTCCATCTTCCTACAGTCATCTCCTCTTGATGCCTCATACAAGGATAAGTGTTCCTTGGTTTAGGGCCTAACCTAAACTTAAGATAATGTCATCTTGAGATTTTTAACTTATTTATATCTGTAAAGCTCCTTGTCCAAAAAAAAAAAAAAAAAAAAAAAGCACATTCACAGTTTCTGGGAGTTGGGAATTGCACATATCTTTCTGTGGAGGACGCAATCCAAGCCACTGTGTTTGTTTTCACAAGAAAGACTGCTCTGCTAATGGTTGGTTTACCTTTTATTTACAACCAAATAAAAGATATCCAAATTAAGTTTTCCTCCATTTTCTGAAGATTCCAAGAAACCTGAAGGCTTATTCAGTTCTAAAACAAAGAGTGCTGAATTTTTTTTTCTTTTCGTTTTCTCATGTGCTTAAATCTGAACTCAGACATACGTCTTTTGATACTAGGGAATACCATCACTGCTTACAGAGATTATCGCTTGTGTAGAAAGACTATGCGCTTATTAACTGGGGAGCGGTAATGCATCTGCCTTGAGGGAGGCGTGGAGAAGACTCCTTCAAAACTAGTTCTGCTGAGGTTTTGTAGAATACAAACATCTGGCTAAGGCTAGGGTCCTAATCAGGTTATTATGGCTCAAAACCTTCTCTGCCATTTTCTCACTATTGATGTTGGGTAGCTCAATCAATGTATCTAGAAAGGTTTCTTCATCAGGCAGTGCTAGGCCTCTTAATTACAGAAGACCGCAATCACTCAGGGCCAGTCTTTCCCTCTCCCCATGGTTTTCATTGGACAGCATTTTGTTTTTGTCCCTCTAGGAAACCTTAACTGGCACCACCTTCAAAGCCAAGAGACAAAGTGACCATAGTTTCCTGCCCATATTCCTCTGAAGCTCCATGTTTCCTCACTATCATCTGGCTCTGTATATGTGAGTATTGAACTGGTGGGTCTCTCCTCTAGCAAACCACAAAAATGGTGTCAGGAGCAAGGAGCTCCTTATCTACTAGCATTTGCATGAGGAAGACGTTATTCAAGATATCATTTACAGTATAGAAGGAAAATTTGCTTTATTATTATTTTTTTTAATCTTACTTATTTATTTATTTGTCAGATTGAGAGAGAGAGTGTACAAGCAGGCAGAGTGGCAGGCAGAGGTGGAGAGAGAAGCATGCTCCCTGCTGAGCAAGGAGCCCGATGATGCAGGACTCAATCCCAGGACCCTGGGATCATGACCCGAGCTGAAGGCAGCAGCTTAACCGACTGAGCCACCGGGGCATCCCGGAAAATTTGCTTTAAAGTAATTTCCCATTTCCAACAATATACTTAAAACTATTAGCACATTTTCAGTGCAGTGTTCTTAAAACTATGGGTAACTTTCAAAAAAAAAACAAAACAAAACAAAAAAAAAACTATGGGTAACTTTCTGTTATACACACATATATATTTGAAAAATGAGAAACAAGATGAGTAATTAAAAGAATTACTTTAAGATCTTACTGCATTTTCATCTTGTTTGCATTTATATTTTAATCTAGAATGAATTACAGATGTTTAAAAATGTGTAATACATGCATATATGTATATGCTAAGGTAAATATGAAAGTTATGAAAGTGAGCAATGAATATTTTATTTAACTATATGAACTTAGTGAAGTAACACCGGAAATCTTTTCTGTTTTCTTCGTTTTTCCACTCCAGTTCAGTTACTGACTTGTTATACATTTAAATTTATATTTATATCCCATGCTTAAAGCATTTCAGTGGTTCCAAAAACACTTAAAAACTACAGTTGTCTACATTTTTTAAATTTCAAGAATCTTCTCACTTTGTTTCTTATATAAACAATATTTACAGTATACATATGAAATATTCATTACATATATAACACATTATATACATCAATATTATGTTTGTAATGTATAAAATATGTAAAATATAATATTTAAATTCACACTTTATTAACATACTCTTCTTACTCTTAATTCTCCAAACTTTTAACTAATTCCTCTTATATTACCAACATTAATTTATTTTTCAAAATCAGCTCACATCCTAGTTATAATAATATATTGATTATCACAACCAAAATGGATTATTAACTTATATCTAGATTTTTATAAGGACCATGTAAATACTTCAATTTGTTAAAAAAATTCTTTAATTATTTTAGTATGTTTTCTATAGTTGAACTTCCTAAATAAATTGAAAATTTCTTGAGAAAAGCAGTCATATTTTATAACTTTGTTTCTCCTATAATATCTAGAAAATACCATTATAAACTTAAGAGATCATTAAAACAAATTAAACTACCTAGTTAAACTTATTAAACTTATTACCTCAATTTAATAATATGTAATTAAAATTTCATTAGTACTTTAGAGGGAGGGATATAATATCCTTGAATTAAAGAAATCAGTGTTATAAATTAAAAACATTACTATTTTCATCTAAAGAAATGGATTATTCCTTGGAAAAATGTAACCATCACCATCAAAACCAATGCTACCCATTTGCCTGGGTTCAATTGGTTGGGTTTAAACTTGGCTTTCTTTTGTGAGTTTCCAAAAATAAAAAAGTGAAAAATAATAGAATATGGTTGACAGACTTAAAATATGCTATAACGTGTGCCAACGTTTGTGGGATAAAATAAAGTCCACAGTACTACATTTTTAATAATAGCCTTTGAGTAGTCAGAAAAACATCTCATGTTAGTCAGGTATAACATATTTCAAAGCCACCATGAAAGCATGAGAGAAAACTGCCCTAAAGTTGTCTGAGGTATACCAGCAAATGGCCATTTATTAACATATGCAGTTCAATAAAAAAAAATTTACATTAAAATATACATTATACTTTGATTTGATGGAAGGAAGGAAATACTACTATTTCTAACACTAAATCTGAATTTTCTGCAGGTTCCCTATAAATCACTGGTAAAGACTATAATACCTTGCTCAAGGACCAGCCCATATTTGTGAAACGTTTTGTCAAGTATCTTTGGCAGTCTAATTTATTTTTTTTATTTTTTTTTTAAAGATTTTATTTATTTATTTGACAGAGATCACAAGTAGGCAGAGAGGCAGGCAGAGAGAGAGAGAGGAAAGGAAGCAGGCTCCCTGCTGAGCAGAGAGCCCGACGCGGGGCTCGATCCCAGGATCCTGGGATCATGACCTGAGCCGAAGGCAGCGGCCCCAACCCACTGAGCCACCCAGGTGCCCCATGGGAGTCCAATTTAAAATCTACCTAAAATATTTTGATTGGGTTTAGCATCAAGTGCAATTAGGTATGTAAATGAAGATAGTTCTAAGCTTCAGGAACATACCTAAATTTTATATTGTTATGCCCATTTCTTCTTAGCTTAGAAAACTCATTATGTAATATTTATATTATAATGTTATATGGTTAGATATATTTCATGAAACCCACTTTTACTGTATAAGCTAATTTAATTAATATAGTGACTAATTTCTTTATAGCTATATTCTCGAGGTTTCTGTCTTTTCTAAGGATAATAAGCAATTCACATGAGATGTTCTTAGTTAAAAAATTTTTAGAAGCTAAGACCAATTTTTTGTGAAACATGAAATTAATTTTAATCCAGTTCTGTAATTTATTCATTTTTTAATGATATTGTCTATTTATTTGAGAGAGAGAGTAAGAAAGAGAGCATAAGAGTGGGGTGAGGAACAGAGGAAGAAGCAGACTCCCTGCTGAGCAGGGAGCCTGATGTGGGACTTGATCCCGGGACTCTGGGATCATGACCCGAGCCAAAGGCAGATGCTTAACTGACTGAGCCACCCAGATGTCCCAATTTATTCATTATTAATAGATATTAATATACTGGATAAATATTCTAATTATCAAATCAGTGATTCAAAGTGTTTCTGTAGCATTAGAATGGTCTAGATAAGCTTTGAATCTTATCTCAACGTTCTTGATTTCATGGATGGTTTAAATATGTTTTAAGTTCAAATGTTTAGAAAATCCCTGAGTAATAAATCTACAGATATATTCCCTGTGAAATGCTGCAAACTTTTAATATTTATAAATATATTTAATAGTGAATTTATACTTTTGCATTGATCATTTGTAAGTACATTGAAGAATTAAATATTTAAGATTAAGGTATATTTTGGAAACTGAGATAAGAAGATAAGAAAGAATGAGATAAGAAAGAATGTTTAATTGGGAATTTCATTATTTTTTTAAGTTTTTACTTTAATCCCAGTTAACATACAGTGTTGTATTAGTTTTAAGTAAAATATAGAAATTTCATTATTTGTAAATAAGATTTCATGATTATCCTTCCTTCTCCACTAGAATTCATTAATACTTGGATTTTCCCCTTAAATTATTATTTTTTCTTAAACTCCTAGAAAATCTTTGCTTTGGGAAAATGTGGCTGTCAATACTTCAGCTTCATGTGATACTATAAATATAATGCAAATTGAGCATCTTTTTAGTTTTTTTTAATATAACTGCAAATCAAAGAAGAAACTTAGAATGTCATCTCAGCAAACCGTGTCCAAAAAATTATGTGTTTGATGGATTATCACAAAATTGTGTCCATATTCAATTAGTAATGTTATCACAAAGTCATTTTATTATGTAAATATAAGGTATGACATACTAATTTTAAGGTTTTTTTTCTAACCATCTAAGATAAGCTTACTGAGATTAAACAAATAGTCTATGTCAATTATGTGGTTAAGATATTCTTAAGTCTTTATTTCTAATTGTTTTCTGGCAAATTAAAGGTACCCACATTTTTGACATTCCTTCCATCAAGAGACTGGGTCTATATCTTACACAAATTCTATTTCCCAATGAAATGAGGTAATGTAATGAAAAATGGCAAATTATTGTCATAGTTTGGGCAACTATAACAAAATACCACAACCTGGGTGGTTTGTTAACAACAGAATTTATTTCCCACAGTTCTGGAAGTCTGAGATCAAGGTGCCAACATGTTTGGGTCCTCAGAAGAGCCCTTTTAAGAAGAGGCCAGATCACTATATAATTCTGTTCTACCATGTAAGGACACAACATGTGTCCTTGGTGCAGCTGACTTTTGTTGTGTCCTTACATGGTAGAACAGAGTTATATAGTGATCTGGCCTCTTCTTAAAAGGGCACTAATACATTCATGAGGCTCAAAGGCCACACATTCAAATGTACCACACTGGGATAAATGTTTCAACATTTGAATTTTGGGAGTACACAAACATCCAGTTCATTGAAATGATACTAAGGATTTTCAAGGATGAGGAACAAGGCGGCCAATCATATACTGCTGGTGGAAATGCTCAAACACACACACTCTTTGCCACTCACTACAAAAACATAATACACACTTAATCTGCAATACACAATTCCATGTCTAACATACACCCAAAAAGTAGTGCAAACTATGTTTACAAAAATTATGGGTAAAAGTGTTCATCATATCATTTATAACAGCCAAAAACTAAAAAAAATTCCAGACAACAACAAAAGGGATAAATTACAGTATGATCACACAGTGGAATATTATATAACACTGAAAATGAGTTATCTATCACCACAGACAACAGTATGATCAGATCTCACAAATACAAGACAGCAAAATAAACACTGAGGTATATAAATTTATATAAAATTCAAAAGTAAACAAAACAAGTATATGGTTTAAGAAATCAGAATACTTGTTACCCTTATAGGGGTATGGAGACTAAAAAGGAACTCAAGAGATTTCTGGATCCTTGATGTAAACTACTGTTTACATCAGTAGTTTGTGAAGATTCAGCAAGCTGTATACTCATATATGTCTTTTTTTTTTAATTTTAAGATTTTATTTATTTATTTGACAGAGTGAGAGAGCACAAGCAAGCAAAGCAGCAGGGGGAGAGGGAAGAGGGAGGCTCCCCACTGAGCAGGGAGCCCGATGAGAGACTCGATCCCAGGACCCTCAGATCATGATCTGAGCTGAAAGCAGTCACGTAACCAAGTGAGCCACCCAGGCACCCCTCATATGTGTCTTTTAATATTGACACTCTAAATGTTATGTTTCAATATATATATTTTTTAATTTAGATTATAAGGTCTCCAGGTCCTTTACTTTTCTTGGAATAATTCAGGTATAAGTCATAGGTATTTATTCACCTCACATTTCAGAAGGTGGGGCACCTGGGTGGCTCAGTTGGTTATGCATCCAACCTTTGATTTCTGCTCAGGTCATGATCTCAGGGTCATGAGATCAAGCCATGTGTTGGGCTCTGCACTCAATGCAGAGTCTGCTTGTCCCTTTCCCTCCACCTGCTTGCATGCATGATCTCTCTCGCTCTCTCTCTCTAAAATAAATAAACAAAGTCCTTTTAAAAAATTCCAGAAGACAATATCTGTTCAAATATGACTTATTAACCATCTATTTTATAGCACTTGGCTGTAGGAGAAAAAGAAAAAAAAAAAAAAAGACCTATGAAAAAGACCAAATCTGTTTCAACAACTATTTTAAAAAAGATTTCCTGCATGTCTAAAAAAAATCAATAGCAATGACAATAATAGAGGAGTAATGGTTAGTATCTATTAAGCTCTAATAGTTGGTGGGTATTATATTATGTTCTATACATCAGGTAGCTCATTTAATTCTCAAAAGAACACAAACAGCTGACATTAACAATTTTTGATCATAAAAATCACATTTGAGGCAACATGCTACCAAAAACTCTTTTACATTTGTTTTGAATTACTCATTTATATCTTCATTTTTATTATGTTGGTAAGTGGTTCATGGTATAAATTTAAGAAATATTGTAGTTTGGGGCACCTGTGTGGCTCAGTGGGTTAAGCCTCTGCCTTTGGCTCAGGTCATGATCTCAGGGTCCTGGGATCGAGCCCCACATCAGGCTCTCTGCTCAGTGGGGAGCCTGTTTCACCTCTCTCTCTGCCTGCTACTCTGCCTTCTTGTGATCTCTCTCTATTAGATAAATAAATAAAATCTTTAAAAAAATTATAAAAAAAAAAAAAAGAAGAAATATTGTAGTTGTTACTTAGTTGTTTTTAGGGACAACCCCCAGTGTTTCCGAATGCATTAAAGTGATTTGGGATATGTTTCCCCACACATGAAGTAAAAGAAGCAAATTAATTAGATGAAAGGGTTGAAATGATAGGAAGGAAGATGGAAGGCCTTAAATGATATGCATCTTCGAGTACCCTTTGTCTTTTCTTGAGTATGAAGTGAGCTTATTAACTTGAACAGAATATGGCAGAAGGGATGGAATTAAACTGTACCTTCCATTGAGGGCACATAAAACACCCTTGGATGTTTTCTTTCTTGCTCTTTCTTAGCTAGCTTACCCTAGGGGAAATCAGACCCCATGTTATGAGGCATCCAAGTTACGAAGCCCATGTGGCAAGAAAACAAGTCCTAACCAAAACACATGGATAGACATGGACTCAGATCACTGCCCACCTCTGCAACTGAATTTCCAGATAAAACCACAACCCCAGGCAACAACTTGTCAGTAAGGTAAATATATGAAAGCACTACAGCAAAGGCACTTAGATAGCTGTACCTGATTCTTGACCCTATATCACACAAACTGTGAAAAACAAAGATTTTCTGGAAATTTGTTATACAGTAATATGTAACCAATATAGATTTTGGTACCAATAGGTATCAGCAACAAACACCTAAAATATGGAAGTAGATTTGGGATGCAACAATAAACTTTTAGAAAAGAGTTTGCAAAAAAGCAAGATGCCTAGAATACACCATGGATGAAGCAATGAACTTTTAGAAAAGTGTTTGCAAAAAAGTAAAGATGGAACACGGCATGGAATTTTAGACTTGAAGAAGTTGCTGATGAGTGCTTAAAGGACAGTGACACCTATCCTACCGAAATGGCAGAAGTGAGTATTCTTGTTACGCAGTGGCATAACATTTAAATGGAGTACAGCAAATGTGCCTAATGAACGGTATCTATCTAATATTTTAACCACAGCCTTGAAGACGTCACCCGTTTCTTGCTTCATATAGTAAAATGTGAGAGAAGAGATAAATTGAAGAAAAAACTATTAAATAAAATTTCAAGAATTTTGAAAATCTCTGCCCCTTCAAAGGTACTTGATACTAAAATAAAGAAATAAAATAAACAAATGACTTCCAAGCAAAATTCCCATCCAGGATTCTGCAATAAAAACATGGTCTAAATATGAGGTCAAAGACAAAAACCCTTAGAGATTTTAAATGTAAACAACATAGATCCATTCAATTAAATAGTAGGGCTTCCAAGAAAAATAAGCACATTTTCCCTCAGTAGAAGGTCAAGGTGGAAAGCAGTTTATCTTGAAAAATCTGCAGGTGAGTATTTTGTCTACTCATAGGCTCCAAGAAGATTCCCAGAAGATCCACACACTTCCTAAATGAGTCACATATGCAGAAACATCACCAGCATTTACTTAGGGAAGACAGAAACATTATATTACCATAGGAAGATGTTTTACACATTGCCTGCCATTCAGTTAGGTGTCATTTTTCTTTCTTTTTTTTTTTTTTTTTTTTACTTTTTTTTAATCTTTATTTTTATTTATTTGATAGAGAGAAACACAGTGAGAGAGGGAACACAGGCAGGGGGAGTGGGTGAGGGAGAAGCAGGCTTCCCACTGAGCAGGGAGCCCAATGTGGGGCTCGATCCCAGGACTCTGGGATCCTGACCTGATCCAAAGGCAGACACTTAACTACTGAGCCACTCAGGTGCCCCATCATTTTCTTTTTTTAAAATGGTCATAAAACATTCACAAAATGGTAGTAAACATTTCATATTTCATCAAATTTCAGGCAATTGTGTGTAATTGTAAGTAATTCCATAGATACCATAATAGTGAATAATGATTTACTTTCTACAGTTAAAATTTTATTTATATATATCGATATGAGATGTGAACTCAAAACAGCATTATTTGGTCTAATGCTGTTAATATATTGACATTTTTTGATTTGAATCAATCCCTTATCACTAAGTACATAAGAATGTGTGAAATTATTCAATTAGTAAATTATTGTTAGAACATAATTATGAAATGCCATGACTGATATTTTTCAAATATATTGTAAATGCTCTTTCCGAAGTAATTACCTAATAGTCCACACCTTCTATTGATGATCCCACCACTCTTCACACTCTTTGACGCATATTCCTTTTAAATTTGTCTTCAAATTACTTGTTGAAATGCCTTCAATTTTCACATGCTTTCCCAATGAGAAAATAGATTTAATTTCTGGAAATGTGCCTAAAGCATTATGGGAAAAGGCTGACTTATCAAACTAAGTAATAGAATTTTATTAATATTATTTGTCTTTAAATACAGATAATTTTAATATGTCTTGAAAACTTCTATGAGCTAAATTCAAAATGAGAAAAAATGAAGTTTCAACAAGAAAAGCTTCATTACAACATGGCTTATTCTTTCAAAGTTAACAGTGGAAAGTTCAATATTCATTTGAGTCTGTAAGCTTGGTATGCTTATAAAAATAATCCGTCACATTATAATCACATCTAATACATTTCACTAATTGTGTCTTTATGGCTTAATAGAGTTATTTTTTCCCCCAAAAGCATTCAACTTAGACAACATTAATGAGATCAGACTTAATTTGCAATAGACTCAGTGAAATGAAAAATTAGGTTAGCTTGATTTAACACAATTGGTCAAAAGGCCAAAGTAAATTCTTCTTTTAAAAGATGAATTCAGTGTCTCTGTCCTGTCCTCTTTACACTTGATACACTTGTAGTTTGTTCCAACAATTAAGTATTTAGTGATTACAGCTTTCTATGCATCTCTGATGATGTTAACTAGCTATGACCTTGGGCAAGTTGTCTTACCTCTCTGTGACTTAGTTTCTTATTCTGTGCAATAGAAATAATATTTACTTTGTGTTACTTTTGAAAGGATTACAATAAGTGACTCTATCATAAGGCTTAGTGGAGTGTTTCCCACATAAACATCTTAATCATATTTAGACATCATCATAATCATTTTTCTAATTAATTATTTTCTTAATTATCCTGCCCCCTCCCAACTTTTCTCACATCTTCTTAGGCCTAATGTTTTATAATACCATTTGCCAATGTCCATGTCCATTTCCCATTGTTGACCTAGTCTTACTTTAGATATATTTATGAATTCAATTTATGCACAGTCATATTTCACAGATGAAAACCCAGTTTGTTTTTTTCAGGGTTTGGTTTTTTGGTTTTTTTTTAATATCTAAAGCTGATTTATTGACTAAGCTAGAGTAGTAAACTAGCAGAAGTCAACTTTATTTTTTGTTATTCTCACTCTCAAGTTGTTCTTCAAATCATCTTTCCCTGACTCAAAAGCTCAGGCTTATCTCTTAGTTTTACTACTTACCTTCATTTACTAACAAGCCATATGGTTCTCCAATACTAAAGAGCACCATCAGGTATAATATTAAAGCCTCAATTTTTTCTTCAGTTTAAGCTTTTTCTCCACACCGACATAATTTCACCTGAACTTAGTTTTAAGCCTGCAGTGAAAACCGGGCGGGGCCTGAAGGGATTATTGTATTTATTGGACTTTCGCTTTTATTCTATCTCATTTAGTTTTAGTCTCTAGATTCTAGAATGGTAACAGGAAGTAGAGGAAAGGAGGGGCGAAGAGGCTGGTTAAAATCTGATCTCTGAGTCTTCTAGGTGTTCTGCTTCATGGAATTGCTCTGTAATTTTTTTTTAAAGGCCTTTTTGAGAACCTTCCAGTGCATTTCTTTCTGATACAAGTGGTTTGATTTCTTACTGATCACTTTTCCTAAACACTCCCCAATAGTGTTTTTGATACAAAGGTGACTCACACTGGCATTGGATTCACTTGGGTTGGAATATTTTCAAGATAAATCAAATTTAGCTACCCTCCATGAGGTCCACACCTGAATCTTGAGAAGACCTGACAAAATCTGGAAGGTCAAGTTGCTCTCTCTGCATTCTGTTATCGTAAGTAAGGACATATTAAGTTCCTTAAGTGCAGAATGATCCAAGAAGGGATCTGGTACTAACCAATTCTGCATACCACAGTCTCTGATGGGTGTAGGTCATGGTTTCCAATGGCTTCTCTTTAAATCACTCCCTTTTTTGGTTGGAGGCAAGGAGGAGGAAAGCATGCATTCACATCCCCACTAAAAAGGAAGGAATAAAAGTACTTAGCATTCAACCAACCTCTGCCAAATAAATGTCCACCATGTAAACTTTTTTGATCAGTATTCTTATTTCCTTTTATATACTCTTAAATTGGATAATAAATTTATGACCGTCACTTAACCTTGTAACATTGCTTTCTCTAATCTTAAGGATCTCAACCAAAATTCTGAAACAACAGAAGCATATCACTTAATATCCTGCTACCTCATCATGCCATGCGTTATATGTTCCATTCATAATCTCAACCTGAGCACTAATTCTTATTCCCATTATTTCTAAGCACTTAGGAGAGAATATTTTATTATCTACTCCCTAATACTGAGAGTAGTTAACAGTTTTTAGTCACCATTTAGTCACTAAGTAGCTGAATTATCTGAGGCAAGTTAATAAGATGGAGAAGTATTAAAGTTTAAAAATCCAAACCTGGTCAAATTTGTATATGGAGCTGGACTTGGTGAATTTTCATTCTTGTCCCATTTATAAATTCTGTGACTTTAGAGTACTTAATCTCTCTAAACATTAGTTTCATTTTCTGTACATAGATTATATTAAAACCATACAAATTTTGATAATTATCTCAGAACATACACGTTAATCCTTTAACTCAGTGTGGGCATAATATAAACATTCAGCATGTCATGAACACTCATATTTTCTCAGAATATCCTCCTTTCTCTACCGTCCCTCATCTCCCTTTTGTGGAATGCCCTACAGGAAGCCAGTCTTTCCAGCTCCTTCTTGGAGCATAGTCACAGAACAGGCATGTATTGTGAACATGGGCAACATATCTCTTCTCTGGAACTTTTGAGGACGGGAGGTGGAAGAGCCAACGGAAAGTCACTGCAGAGACATATGCTGTGTGGGCCACCACACGGGCACTTGTGTTTTGTTTTTGTTGTTGAACATCAGGTAGTTCTTCTGGCACCTGGTCTCCAGCCTCTTGTCCTTCCTCTGAACCTCTGATTGTCTCTATTTCTTAAAATCATTTTCTGAGGCATGAAATCAAGAGCACTGGTACAGTCAATCATTTTCATTGTTTTTCTTATATCTTTCCTCAAGTTTTTTATGAGAAATAGGAATGAATTAGCAGAGCATTCAAAATATAATACTTTATGCAGGGGAAGTGTCCCTTTAACTGTGGCGTCACAGCTTCTTCCCTGTCTCTTTGCATCTCCCTTTTCTCTGTTGGTCTTTCTCTTTCTATTATTTTATTTATTTATTTATTTATGAAGGGGAGGGGGAAGAAGAGGGGGAAAGGGAGAGAGAGAGAGAGAGAACCTTAAGCATGTTCCACGTTTAAAGCAGGGCTCAAAACCTCATGACTCTGAGATCATGACCTGACCTGAAATCAAGAGTCAGACACTTAAATGACTGAGCCACCCAAGCTCCCTGCCTTTGGTCTTTCCAATGAAGAGTTCCTCGATTTTCAGGTTTTGCTCCTTCTCGTCTCTGCTACATATGCTTCTTTGGTACTGACTTCCAACAATTTTCTATTCTTCCAGGATGCTTTTTTAAATATCTGCATTTCTAAACTGAGTTCCATACCTGTATTTATCTGTCCAGTAATTACAGAATGCCTACTTTTAGATTTTAGCGAATTCTTAAAAACAAATATTTCTCAATTTGATTGTACCTCTTTCTTCCACAGATATTTCCTTCCCAATGCATTCTCTATCTTGTCACGCAGCCCTGTGTTCTATCAGTGAGCCACACAGGAAAACTGACATACATTTTCTTCAAATTTCCACAGCCAATTATTTGTAAATCTTAGTGATACAACTTGACAAGATTTTTTATTTCATCTTTCCCTTTGCAATAATACTCTCGCCTTAATTTGCAGCTCATTATTTTCTTCCTGAGTTGTTGGGTTTGATTCCTTACGAATTTTCATGCCTCCATTGTCTACTTATTCAAAATACATGAATTATACAGTCTGCCATCAGAATAAAGCTTCTAAGCTAAAACTTAAACTTTGCTATTTTTTTTGTTTTGTTTTGTTTTCCTCAAATACCTTCAATGGCTTCAGGCTACATATGTAAGAGCTCACTTATAACAGCCATGTCCTAAATGTTTTGAGTAAAATTTGTAACTGGAAGGATGATTTTTACTGTTATGTAATCACAAGTACACATAGAATTCCTTTCTACCATCACAGTTTGAAAGTCTTATCTTTCTTTTGGGTTGTTTCTCCTTCCTTCTTCTTACTATTTCACAATTTCTATAGTAAATTCCACATTTTGTTTATTTATTTATTTATTTATTTATTTAGGTTTTTTTGGAGAGAGACGGAAAGGTAGAGGAGAAGGAAAGAGAGAGAGAGAATCCTAAGCAGGCTCCATGCCCAGTGCAGAGCCTGACACCTGGCTTGATCTCACAACCTTAAGATAAATGACTTGAGCCTAAAATCAAGAGTCCACCACCTAACCAACTGAGCCACCCAGGGCACCCCGATACGTTCTACTTTGAAATGATACTTCCAGCTCCCAAGTTCCATCATAAGTTAGTAGAGTATCTTAGACATCATTTCTTAATTCATTTTGGTGGGACAAAAGCAAAATGTAATTTTATATGGATAGAGCTGACATTAGGCTTGTCACAGTCTTCAGAAATGCAACCACATTATTTCCTTGCTAATGTCATCCTAGAAGACATGCAATATTTCAGATAACAAAGTTTCTGTATCTCTAATCAAATATTCTTTCCACCAGAGGTAAGCAGTACCCTAAAAAGGAATGAAGGTAAAAATCCCATAGTTACAGATATAGAATAATATTACTTCTCCTGTCTTGATGTTTAATTCTGACCCTGACATGTTTTCTAATTTGTTTTTCTACCATAATATCTTCTGGCAGAGACTGCAAATTGCCTGACTGTATCCCCTTTATTTATTTAGAGGTCTTCTTTAGAGATTTTTATTTAAGGCTACAATTTTCCAGTCTATGAGATTCACGCGAGTCTCTCTTACATTTCTTACATTTACATATTCAGTGTGACTAAGATTTGGACTATGAGATGGAAATAGAGGTGTGAATAGGACTTCAGAAAATTATAAGAAGTGCCACATGTGTCCTTTTTCCTTTAAAACAAGAAACTTTCCTAATTTTCCTAGCCTGCAAAGAAGTCGTGATGATAAAGCTCAAGTAACTTCCTTGGACCAAGAGATAATTTTTATATTTTAAAGATAATTTATAAAAACAACAGAGCATAGAGATAAGCCCTGAGTCCTTGTAGAAACCACTATATTAGCCTACGACTGTTATCTTCAGAAACTTTTTTATGTGACAGAGAAATAGATTTGAATTTTTTACCCCAACAGTGTTCTATGCACTTGATCCCAGTCCTCAATATTATGTCTTCTCATTTCTCCATTTACTTTCTAACCCTCTTACATATGCCCACAGGCACACACATACCTGAAAACGTCCAATAACCTGAAACTAGTTCATACATAAAGCCAGCTGGGTGCATCTCATTCCGCCTCTGTATTTAGTGACATCACATCGGTAGCCTGAAATCAGCCATGGTGGGCATTTATACCAGAGAACTTAACAAACATGATACATCAGGTCTTTCATTCATATTTTTAAAAATCCTAGACCACAATTTTTAAACTCAGCAAATTGCTTTACTGCACACTACACATCCACACACACATACACCAGGCCTAAGCTACAGTAGACAGTCTATCATTCTGGACATGCAGACTATACCTGCCCTGTTCTTTATCCTCATTCTATTCATCTACCCTCAGAAGACTGTATATCTGTCATCTGTCCACGTTACCAGGTCAATCTCTGCCTAGTATATATCAATATATTTTTCAAGACCATGTACCAGAATAGTCACTTTATGAGCTGTTTCCACACTTAATCATTTATCTCAGCATTAAATTCACCTTCCTTAAATTCACCTTCCTTGTTCCCCTATTGAAATTTCTTTGTGCCACTACATTACTCATTAGAGTTTTCTTTTCACTATTATACTCCCACCCCCCACCCCCTGCCAGTAAGTTGAGATCTCCTGGAGGGGAGAGAAAGTATATCATTGCTTTTTACTCAGAGTGCCTAGCAAAATTTATTGCACTCAGTTGAAACTGAACAAAAGATTGCTGAGCTTAATTGGCTTTATTACTAGTTTCGAAGCATGTGTGGATGAAGGATATTTTATTTTTCTTACAACTTTCTAATATAGTGCTTGGTTTATAGGAAAGAAAGCTCATGTTTCTTTTGTTGTCATTATTTCATTATTATGTTACTTAAATGCTTCAAATGAGTCAATATTATATAGCATAAATTCCTAATAAAAAACCACAGTGATCTCTGAAATAAGTTTCTCTAACTTGTGAAGTCATCACTTTCCTCATGCTCTGGTTCATTTTTATTCCATTTCAGACCCATCACTTAAGTTTACACATGCACTGGGTAATGATAAAATATAAAGTGATGCTGTTCTGAAAATTATTCTTTATAGTACTTGGTTGCAAAGTGTATTTACTAATCAATCCTTTAAAAATGTAAAAATAAGTTTAGTAAATATTGAATAACTTTGTACATTTCATATTAATTTTGCATTATATTTTGAGTAAATTGTTTTTGTTTCCTTTTTTTTTTCTCCTTCAAGCCTTGTTTCCAGGTAGAAAATATCTCATCTAGTAAGTAAGACAAAGTAATATGGTATTTATGTAGCTAAATGACAGGTAATATAATTTGAATATATATAATATGCAATATTTGTATTTATTTATATAATACATATATAAATAAAACCAAAGGACTAAGAATATTGAAATTAGATAGTATATCATTTGCATCATTGTCTTACTATACTTGAAATTTTCTGACAGTTATCATGCATAGCTTTTATGAATACAGGCTTTGTTTTAAGATTTCATTTATTTATTTATTTATTCACTCATTTATTTAGAGAAAGCATGCGCATAAATTGGGGGAGGGGCCGAGGGAGAGAAAAAGTCTCAAGCAGACTCCACACTGAGCACTGAGCCCAACTTAGGACTCAATCCTATGACTCTGAGATCATGACCTGAGCAAAGAGTCAGAAGCTTAACCAACTGAGCCACCCAGGTGCCCTTGAATAGAGACCTTTCAAGATATGTCACTCAAAAATGTTTGTTTGCATGTGAAAACGTTTTAATAAGTAGATAAAAAGAAAATATGAGATCAATCCACAAACTACAATTAACTAGTTTTGTGAGTAAAGTTGCCTGAGATTCACTTTCCTTTTATGAATCATAGTAAGATTGTTTGATATTGTCATTGAGGAGCAAATGAGACAGTGCATAGCCAATGGCTGGGAAATGAAACAGTGTTAAAAAATATATTTTTAAATATGTGTTACATTTTTCCTGGGTGCTAAGAATAAAGTGATGAATAAAAAAGACAATGGTTGGAGATTATCTTCTGTGATGGTTGTGCAGTCTAGTAAAGGAAGACAAGCCAAATTTGTAAGTAGAATTATCTACACTATTTTCACCCTTTCACTTTCTTTTCTCTCACTGGCCTCATGAGAACCCCATCATTCTGCTCTAATCACCTTTACCATTTTTCTTTTGTAACCAAAATTGATGTAACATTTAACATTATCGACTATTTCTCACTTTAAATATTCTCTTTCCATCCTTTCTATCTATATTAGGATTAAAAAGAAAAGCAAAATCAATATGTTATGTATAATGAAAGAGATGTTAAATAAAACCCCAGAAATAATTTCTGTAAATATTAGGTAACATTATATATTTAAGTTACTTTTTCAATGCATTTTTGAGTAAATTGTTTTTCTTGTTTTATTTTTGTTTTGTTTTTTTCCTACTCCAAGTCATTTGCTTCCAGGTAGAGAGAGGAAGAGAGATTTATAAGGATATTCTGGGTACCCAGAATAATGTTTAACCAGATGTCTAGGTACTCTGTGGCCCAGTCAAGTTGACCATAAAAGTTAAACAGACTATCATTTAATATTCTCTATATCTGGCCAATTCTTAATAGATTCTTCTTTCTACAACTGTTCTATAAGATTCCCCCCCCCCCAGGTTTTTTTGGGTTTTTTTGTTTGTTTGTTTATTTGTTATTTATTTATTTGACAGACAGAGATCACAAGTAGGCAGAGAGACAGGCAGGAGGAACCAAGCTCCCCGCAGAGCAGAGAGCCCGATGTGGGGCTGGATCCCAGGACCCTGGGATCATGACCTGAGCCAAAGGCAGAGGCTTAACCCACTGAGCCACCCAGGCGCCCCGCTTCCCCAGGGTTTTATACTGATCCTTTTCTGGGTGAACTCATACACACACAAAACAAAAATGAT
This sequence comes from Enhydra lutris kenyoni, assembly GCF_002288905.1. Taxonomy (NCBI): domain Eukaryota; kingdom Metazoa; phylum Chordata; class Mammalia; order Carnivora; family Mustelidae; genus Enhydra; species Enhydra lutris. The sequence continues at coordinate 56,778,702 of NW_019154089.1, read as the reverse complement.
TTGATCAGTTATGTCAGAATATAATGAATGCTTCTCACTCAGCATCAATTTTTGTAAATTTCTGAATGAATACAAACACCAAGCACAGATGAACCATCGTGTAATTGAAGAAATCTGATAACACAGATACAGCTTCCGAAATTGCCTTTTTCTCCCATATAGGAACATGCTTAGTTTCAGATTTAAAAGATAAGTTACTTTCTAAGAAGATATGAAAAAAGGATGATTATGCAAAGGAGCCATTTCAGGAACCATATTTCCATAAATCTACAAATTCCACTTTATTTTTTTTTTTTACAACAAGCTCCCTACAGAAGGAATATGCTGCAAAAATATTTTATAAGTAGAATTCTTCATTGTCTTTCTGATGGTAAATAAGATTAATATCTTTTCTAGAAAGGCTGATCTGTAGCATGCTCACAAGGAGATTATACTGAGGTCATTTCTCTTTCCAGAGGGCCCAGATAGATAAGAAATAAGTTAAAAGCCTGCACCTGACCTTAAAATAGGAGGATTATCCTAGATTATCTGGGCAAATCAAAGGTAATTGCATGAGTCCTTAAAAGCAGAGAATCAGTGAGAGAACCATGGCAGGAGGGTTGTTGTTGTCCAAAGGGTGGGAGAGATTCTGCTCATCATTGCTGGAGAGGCTGCCATAAGGAAAGCATGAGAAGGAATGCAGACAGCCTCCAGGAGCAAAGACTGACCTCTGGCTGACAGGAACGGAGGAAATGGGGACATCATTCACACAGCTACAAGGTCCAGAATTGGGCCACAACCTGAATGAATCTGAATGCTGCGTCTTTTCAACACCTTACGATAAGCGCCTGGCTGACACCCTGATCGTGGCCTTGTGAAACGTTGATCAGACAAACTGTGGAGCCAACCAAGCCTTCTGACCTACAGAACTGTGAGATAATACATACCTGTTATTTTAAGTCACTAAATTCATGGTAATTTACCATGACAGAAATAAAAAATGAATGCAATGTTTAAAATTAAACTTCTTTTCTTACTGCTCCTTTTACCCATTTTTCAACTCCTTTCTACTTTTCCAATCTCAGATGGAAAAAAAAAATGCTCATTTTAATTTGGTTCATTAGGCTTTTTAATCAGCTCTGAAATCCTACCAGCAACAAACCTGAAACTTTTTTTTTCCCCCATTGTAGTGGGGGAATCTCTTGCTTTATTTTTTGGCCTCTCCCTTTTTACTTTGAGATAAACCGTCTCTCCAACCCTCCCTCTTTTAATCACTGCCACAGAAGGAAATCCCTGTTCCTTACATGCAAATTGTCCTGCCAACCGGGAAATCCCTCTTCAGGGCCAAGAGAAGTAGGAGGGCCCAGCGGACTACTATTGCAAGGGCAGTTTTGAACCCCAAACGCTGTGGCGGAGAGGTGGCGCTGCTGGTGGCTTTACCTTTCCAGCTTCTTTTCCACTCTGCCGGTCGCTGGCACCTCCGTGGGTGGGGAGGAGCCAGCTCTGCTTTCATCTGGTGCCCTGAGCCTGCTCACTGGGGCCTCCTCAGTCCCTCCCCTGGAGACCAGACAGGGGACATGAGGGCAGGGTGGGTAAGGGGGCCTCGGGACTGAGGTGGTTTTGAAAGAGGGAGACAATGCAGCCCCTCAGCTGGTAATGGGAGGGTTTCGTTCCCAGGGCCGACTTCCATCATCCTCCTACCCAACAGTGGAGCGCCCAAGCTCACCAACGTGCAGACTTGAGGGCTGCTCAGGGAAAAGGGCTAAAGAACACATTTCACCAAATACAGAAATATCCCCAAACCTGCGAATTGTTGAATGCATCTGTTATGAAAAATACAGAGCTCCTCTCAATCTCACCACCTGCGTGAGTTATCTTCCAGCCCCTGTGGAAAGGCAATGGCTGGTGGCAGCCCACAAGCAAATTGCCCACAGCCAGTAGACAGCTTGGTCCTCCCCTCCCCAGCCCCTGCAGAGCGGCTGGACCCACCTCCGCTGCCTTCCCTGCCTTTTTTCCAGCTGAAACATTTCTTAAATTCATCCACTTACCTCCTTTCTTTCATCCACTATGTCTGTCTATTCACCATCTTCCCTCTTCTTAATATTAAAACAGATTCTATCTTTATTCACTACTTGCTATCTGACAAGTTATTCTCTGCTCTGCAGAATAGAAATTGTAAAATACAATCATACATATACGTATAGAACCCTCTGATACTCTCCTTTGGACTGAAGGATAAAAATCACTTTTTAGCGTAGCTTATAAGGTCCTTCATTAACAGTTTTGTAAAAAGTATCACCAGAAACCCATGAAAATTACCTCACTCCCACATTCCAAAGAGAAAATCACAATCAAAACCACATCCAAAGGGTGAAGAGAGGAGTAAGAGTTTAGAATCACCAGCAAAGATTTAAAGAATGTATTCAATTCTTGTATTTTCCCCCACCAAAACAAGAAAAAACAAAAGTAAACAAACAAAAACAGTTAATATATTCCTGGAAAACTACCAAGTGACTGAAGCTTTCGCTCTTGAAACTCATCCAACTCGGAAAGGAATCACACCGATGAACATGTGTCTAATGTCAACCAATTTACCAATTCATGGGAGTAATCACACCTCCACCATTAATATCAATGTGCTTTTACCTCTGAAAAACTACTAATCCTTCAAGTTATATCTTCCAAACCTACATAAGACACATTTGCTCGGCTCAGAAAGCTCATGCCTTTATAGTCTAGCTCTCTAAAAACCCCAGTAAGAAATGATTTGTGTGTGTATGTCTATGTTTAGTTTTAGATATGAACTGGTATTCTCTTCTTTTGACAGAATACAATGATCTGGGCATCTGTCAATGACTTGGCTGTTAGTAGCAAGGCTGAAAGATCAAGGACAACAATTTGGGAGTGATATGAATGGATATAGGAGAGAACATAAGATGCAACAATGTGTCTTACGTTAATGCTTGTCAGAAGCTATCCACCCTTAAAGAGGCTGCAACAATCAAAAAGACAAATATAGAATCCTTTAAACATAAACATTTGGTTCTCATGACAGACATAAAGGATGTGCATGTACCTACCAATATGAATTCTCTCTCATAAAGACTAATTCAGCTATTGCCACTGGGGGTAGTCCAACCCTGCATGAATAGAAACCAACACAGTTCCTTTAATACAGTATAATTCCAGAGAGTGAAAGATAGATGTCTTCAGACCTCTTCCCTTGTGAAAGGGACGGCAACTTGACAGCAAGTTTTAAAATGAGTCTGTTTTCACTGACTGTACTGCGTCTCAAAACATTAACAATCTGAACTTTAAAAATGTTGCCTCTATTTCTGTGATATTTTACATAATTTTGCCTCTAAATAATTAAGTATTGTAATGTCAAAGGAAGTGTTATAATGGGAACATCAGCTCAGAATGCACTTGTATTACTACACATGATATCCTCAGAAACATCCATTCTAATAGTATGCTTAAATGGCATTCAAACAGCTTAGCTAAGGCAATAACTTACAGAAAAATCTCTGCAGGGGTCCTGTCTCTCCTCCAGGATGCTAAGCCAACAGGCAATATGCAGTGCAGTCACTCTAGTATCTATTAAAAACTGTTTCGAGAGCCAAAAAATGCTAACACTCCTAACGATGAAATTGAAAAAAAAAATTGTGCTTATTATCACAGCAACTTTAGAGTCTACAAGATTTGATCTTGTCTTCTGCGAAGAACACTATTCGGTGTTTGATGAACTTGTGTCTGTGACTAACACCTGATCACTTCGTGTTCCTTAGGCAACTGAACAACCAGAAGGGGGAGAAAAAAGAGGGCGCGAGGGATACTTTACTGATTTTACTCCAGATACCATAGTAATCTAGAATTCCTTTTACAGAGTAGGGGCAGTCTGAAACCGATGGAATTAATTGTGGCATTTTTTTAATGCTTCTATGCTCATAAGTAACATATAATGTGAAATTACAGCAACTTCATTCTCAAAAAGCAACCATGTTCTTAGAACTCTCAGAGATTAGGCTTTCGGTTATACCAAAAGGGAGCAATCCAGCCAAGTTGTGCTGCCTAAATGTGAGGAAAATATGTAACAAATGTCAAAGGAGGGTGGTGAATGTAACTTATATTCTCTGCATAAGCTCTAGCAACAAAACAATGACTTGTTTCAGGAATCTTCTTGCATTAAGTCTTTGAAGATTTGGGAGCTACCATTTTTAATGTTACTCGGATGTAGTTTAAATTTAAAGAAAGGACAGAATATATCTGAGTAGTGCAAGCATGAGTCATATCCAGTCCAACGTGATTCTCTCAGTTTTACCTGTTTTTGTCTTTGTTTTTGTTTTTTGTTTTCCATCCATCTGCAACATCACATTTTGCAGGGATTGCAATCAGCTTCCTGTTGGGACAATATCACAGTATCCTTTCACAGGACCATGAAATCTAGAAATGCAAGGGAGTTAATTATTCACGGAGAGAATTTTTGACCAACTGGAAAAAAAATGATTAAGTGCTTCCATTTTTGTGCCCAAGATGATGGTCCTTGGAAATATTTACTATATCTTCTCAAATAGTATTATGAGATAAGAGAGGCAACTACTCGGTACTGCATTTTTGCACTGTTTCCCACTCTTTCCTTGATAGGTTCTTCTGAATTCCTATTAATTTTGAATTATATTCCCAATAGAGTTGTTTAGAAGCCAGGACGTTGTTTTGTTTTGTTTTTTGTTTTTTTAGGAAGTTTTTTTTGTTTTGTTTTTTGTCTTGTTGTTTTTTTGTTTGTTTTTTTTAAAGATTTTATTTATTTATTTGACAGAGAGAGATCACAAGTAGGCAGAGAGGCAGGCAGAGAGAGAGGAGGAATCAGGCTCCCTGCCAAGCAGAGAGCCCGATGCGGGACTCGATCCCAGGACCCTGAGATCATGACCTGAGCCAAAGGCAGAGGCTTAACCCACTGAGCCACCCAGGTGCCCCTGTTTTTAAGTTTTGGATTCTTTCTTCTCTGTCAATGTAATTCTAGACCCTTATGATAATTGCAGTCTGCCCGTAAAATGTCTCCTTTTAGTTTTGCCTTGGTCATTTGGAATTCAAAAACACAAAATAAAAATAAAAACTAATTAGTTAAAATAAAATATAACAAAATAAAATTCCTATAGTCACTCAGAATGTAAGGTATGGAATGAGTCAAGGGTAAGAGATAAATATAAGTAGAAATAGATTCTACTTAGTGTTTTGAAAGTTAAACTGAAAGTATTATCTCATAAGTGGCTAGAAACTCATTGATAATTTTTAAGTTTGGAAGTCACATTTGGAAAGCTGTTATTACAGAAATTAAACACTCATTTAGGAAGGAATGATGCAGAAAAGATTTGTGTACGACTGCCAGAGTGAGGCTATTTCAGTAATACAGGTGTGAGTTGATGAGTTCCAGAACTAAGGAGGTGGGAGTTAGCAACTAAATAAAATAACACATTTAAAGACATTTAGAGGAAGGGATTGATAAGATTTGATTGCCTATTAGGAATAAGTGGTGAAAGAAGGAAATATATTAAAAATAACTCAGTATCAAACTGTACACACATATTTGTTTTCTGAAAAGGATCCTTTTCTATGTCATATAGCAAATGACCAGATAGAAGTGACTATAATGTGATAAACAAAATGGAGATTTGGGAGTTAATAAAATTATTCAAGAACAAATAGTAATTGAGAATGTATTTTAAGACAGGCATTAAATATTAGGTGAGGCCTACAGTGAATAATGAATAACAGTGAATAAAACAGACAAAAAAAAATACCTGCTTTAACGAACATTTATTTTAGTGTGTGGGGGGAGTTTGAGTGGGGAGAAGTGGACAAATCAGGGTAACTAATTCATTTTCATAGCATTTTAGAAGATTATAAGTGCAGTGGAAAAAAACAGATCCTGCTGAAAAGGATCATAAGTATTAGAATGTGTAAACTTGTGAATAGGGGGTTAAAGTAAGTCTAAACTAAAAAGGGACATTGGAGCCAAGCCTAGAAGTGAGCAAGGGGGATGTAGGTTAACAAGGACTCCAAGGAGATTGAACAGCTAATGGGAAGACCCTGTCACAGAAGTTTCTGAAAGGATACTGAAGCCCATGGCAGACCAAAGAAAATCCCAGGGGCAATATTTAAATAACTTGAGCATCTACTTGGATTTTTTTGATATGAGTCTATTAGTTTTTGAAAACATTCTTGATTTCTGACACACAAAATTATTGGAGGCTTAGTTCATATAGTTCATATATATATATATATATATATATATAAAATTCTCCAGACCCCAAATCAGCTTTTTATTAAAGAAGCTTGCAGACAGTTTGTGAAAAATTGACTGGGGTCTGGACCTGCTCACTATTAGAGTGGTATCATTGTTTCTAGGCCTTGTTGGTGGCCTGTGTTTTCTACTCATTTGTCTTTTTATCTGTGAATTTAAAATGACTACTTTTAATTCTAACTCTTCCACCATCAAAACTGAGTCTTCTTCTCTATTTTGATGGGTGTCTATAGCTCTTTATCCCCATAGAGTATCTGAGCTCCCACCTATATCTAGGTATTTTATTTCCTTTTGCAATGTATACAAAATAGAATTAGAATTGCTACACCAATATCACCACTAATAGCATACCTTCCAAGTTCAAGATTCCTTTTATTGTCTTTCAAACTATATCCCATAGAGGAAATACATTCAAAGTATGGTATTCAAAGTTACTTGAAATAATTAATTCTTGGTGTGTACATAGATGTATATATTCTCTGCATATTATTAATTTGATATTATATTTTTCTGCTTGTATTTAATTTTAGTTTTCCATCTTGTTTGATATAATTTAGATTTATTGCATTGTTTAACTTTGGGAATAATTAACAGAATTCAAATATCAAAGTCTCATTCCGTTCTCAATCCCTACTATTCCATTACTGTTCTTATGGATAAGTGATTTAATTTAATTAGCTTTGTGTTTATGATGTGCATTTCTTTTCTTTTTTCAAAAATGAGGTCACAAATACATATTCATGTCTTATTTTTTATTTCCTTACAACAAATAATTGTATTTTATGTACATAAAAATATAATATATATAGTATATTTGTATTGTGTTATAATATATTATATATTCTGTTATTATATATTTTATAATATAGTATATATATTACATAGTATATAGATAACTATATAATTACATAGTACATATATATTATCTATGTAATTGCACATTGCTTTTTTTTAAAGTTTTTTTTTTAAGATTTTATTTATTTGACAGACATAAATCACAAGTAGGCAGAGAGGCAGGCAGAGAGAGAGGGAGGGAAGCAGGCTCCCTGCTGAGCAGAGAACCCAATTGGGGCTCAGTCCCAGGACCCCAGGATCATGACCTGAGCCAAAGGCAGAGGCTTTAACCCACTGAGCCACCCAGGCACCCCTGCACATTGCTTTTTTGATATAAAGGTAACAATTTGTCCTAAAAATATAAATAGCTTTTTATATATTAATCATACATCATACATCAACAAAGTGATTTAAATTGTATTTACATATTTGTGAGTTTGTGTCTTTTTCTATTATATTCATTGCAAATATACGTTCCACTTTGCATTTATTTTTTCATAAGTAATATTTTACTTATTTTTTTCCATACAATTGTTTTATGTAACTCAGTGTATTGATCCTTTTATTGTATGTTTATTTACTTTTGTATTTATCATTAAAATGTTTTCTCTCCCATCCAGATTCAAAGGAAATCTACACAGTATTTCTTCTATTGCTTGTATAATTTCATTTTTTTAACACTTAGGTAGCATTCATTTGATGTTTATTCTAGAATAATATATTTTATGTAGTCGATTCCATCAATCTTTCTTTTTCAAAATGAGGATCCAGATTTGCCAATACTGTTTCATAAAAAGTTCACCTTTTCTGCGACTAGTTGAGATGCCACCTTAATTACATACAAAAAATTTCCCCTGTTTACTTGGGAGTATATATGGGCTGTCTACTGTTTCTCAGGTTTGCAGTCATTAGAATTGTTTATGATATGTTTTCTAATCTGAAAAATCTAAGATAATTTTATTTATTCTGGTTTCAGATTTTTCTATTATTTCATATTAATCTTTTCATGTGAGCTTTATAATCAACTGGTATATATATATACCAGTTGATTATATATGGGGAAGTATGCTCTATTTATTATAATTCCAAGGAGCTGACTTGCATTTTATGACTATTACTCTGACTACTACTCTGTTTTTAGGTAGATTGATGGTGAAGATGGGGAGAAATGATGGAAACAGAATAATCAGTTGATATAGAAATAATCTTGGTGCAAGATGACTAAGACTTGGACCAGTTTAGTAACACAGGAAACAAATTATCGCTCCAATTTTTAACATATTTTACAAGCCATAGTAGTGGGACTTCCTGAAGAATTGCATGTAAGTCATTAAAACCAATTATATTTCCAAGTATTTATGTTTATGTTTATATTTATATTTATATTTCCAAGTAATTATATTTCCAAGTATTCTGTCCTGAGCAATTAGATTAGTGAAGTTGCTCTCTACTAAAAAATGGAAAGCTGTAGAGGAAAAAGATTTGGTGAAATTTTTGAGTTGAAGTTCAATCTAGATTTTTTTATTTTTAGTGTGTTAATTTTGATTGAGTTGTCTCCTAGTCATGGCACATTTTATTTCTAAATTGTTACGTAATTGTTTATAATGTGTACTTTTTTTAATATTCCACTCTTTCTGGTTTTGCCCTATTTTTCTGTGTTAGCTTTAATATATGACTCCTTTCTTTCTTTTTTTCCTCCTCATCTTCTGAAAGTCTTTCTTCTGAGTCATTTTATTATTTTTAATTTTTATATATTTAAGAGGGAGAGTGAGTGAGAGAGAGAGAGAACACAAGTGGTGGCAGGAGCAGAGAGAAGAGAGAAGCAGACTTTCTTGCTGAGCAGGGAGTCCAAAACGGGGCTTGATCCAGGACACCAGGATCATGACCTGAGCCAAAGACAGACACTTAATGCACTGAGCCACCCGGGTGCCCCTTTCTGAGTCATTTTAGAAAGCCAAATTTCATTCTGTTACTTATTTCTAATAACATTTGTTCATTTTAATTCATTTATTGTATTTTTCTTTGCGTTTACATTTTATTTTTTAAGTTACTGATTTGACAACTTAGCTAAATTTCTTCTACTCCAGATACATACTCCATTAACATTATAAATTTTCCTCCAGTAAAATTTTTGGTTGAATTCAGTAAGTTTTGAAGGAAGATTTTTATGTTTTTAAAAATTTTATGTATTGGGGCACCGGGATGACTCACCGGCTCCACATTCTTCATAGCCACAGGATTCCACGGTCTCCATGTCATCATCGGATCTACCTTCCTTATTGTGTGCTTCCACCTTCAGCTCAGGTCTTGAGCCAGGGTCCGAGGATCAAGCCCCAAGATAAGCTGCCTGCTCAGTGAGGAGCCTGCTTCTCTCTGTCTTTCTGCTGTTCCCTCTGCTTATGCTCTCTGTCCCTCTCCCTGTCAAATAAATAAATAAAACCTTTAAAAAATAAATAAATAAAATAAAAATTTTATGTATTTTCTCATTTCAATTGTTACTTGTTTATGAGACAATAACATATCTCTCTCAAATTATTGTTTATTTTAACAGAATATGGACAATGGCCTTGAGCAGAAATAAAGATCTGACCTGTCTTCTGAAAAATAGGTTTGTAATTTTTTTTTTTTACTATGTAACTGTAAGTACACTTTAAACAAATCAAGCATTTTGTATGCAATCAATCCCCTAGATTGTAGAGACTTGTTATTTGATAACTGAAATATTTATGCCTTAATGAAATATCTGGACAGAGCCAAAAGTGTTTGGGCTGCTGCTTTGTTTCAGAAATGGTTTTAAAATGCTTTTAAAGTAAATCCCTTGCGACTGAAAAAGTAAAAGTTCAAAATAATTAGAAGCCATTTCATTTTAGAGTAACTTGTCAAAGAACCATGAGTTAAAATTAATCACTAGATGCTCTAAAGTCTCTCATTAGTTGAACTGTTCATAATTAATAATTAACGTATAATTCCAAAATGCTTATATTTTGGGAAAGAAGAAATATATACATGTTTACCTATAAATGTCATTTGACAAAAAAAAATTTATGAAAATAACTGACATTTTCATTAATGAGACTAAAATATAGGGAGCACAGGGATTGCAAAGGAGGCAATGTCCAGGGGGGTCTGGAGGCTTCGGTGCTGGTAGGCAGCCCCTGGTGGTAGCTTGGGATGGCTGGCTAGAGATTTATAGCAACGTGGCCAACTTCTCAGCTGTCACTGACAGAACTGATAGAAATGCAGAATGATCTCCTTAGTAAAGAGAAAAACAGGCAGTTATCATTAATTCCACCAACTGAGAAGATTGAAGTTAAACACTGAGAAAACACGCTGGCACTGTCTTTGTGATAAACAGAAACATTTCGACTCTTTACACTTTGTCATGCATTTAAGTGGGTGGGATTGCAGAAAGTCCATTCTGGCTCTTTTGGACAGACACCTTTGGGACCTGTATAACCCTTTGACCAAGGCCTGTAAAGTTAAATTTCTTACCTTTTTTTTAAAGATTTTATTTATTTATTAGAGAGAGAGAGCACAAGCAGGCAGAGTGGCAGGCAGATGGAGAAGGAGAGGCAGGCTCCCCAGTGAGCAGAGTCCAAAGCAGCGCTCGATCCCAGGACCCCAGGACCATGACCTGAGCTGAAGGCAGATGCTTAATTGACCGAGCCGCACAAGTGCCCCCAAATTTTTTTACATTCAAAGATCATGATCCAATGGAAATGAGTAAGGTTTATGAACATTTTTATGCCATGATGACGGGCTATGTGACAAAGACGGCATTTGAAGGAGAAGAAGTGCTCAATTTGTTCAGAGCTCCAGAAGTTCCTGGAGACTTCTGCTATGATGTAGTTTTATTTTACTTTTAAGATTTTATTTATTTACTTGACATTGAGAGAGAAAGAGCACCAGCAGGCAGAGCAGCAGGCAGAGGGAGAGGGAGAAGCAGACTGCCCTACTGAGCAGAGAGCCCGATGCGGAACTCGATCCCAGGACCTGGGATCATGACCTAAGCTAAAGCCAGTTGCTTGACCAACTGAGCCACCCAGGTGCCCCTATGACATAGTTCTAGAGAAGGAACTTGATGAGCAGATGCTAACAAAAGAGAACCTACATCCCTTCACAAAAAATACTTGTGCTTTCATTTATAAAAATCTTCGATCTGAAACTCTGGAAGTTGAAGCCAAAGAGGCATTAGCTATCTATCAACACAGGGGTGCTTGGGTGGCTCATTTGGTTAAGCATCCAACTCTTGGTTTCAGCTCAAGTCATAATCTCAGGTTCCTGAGAATAAGCACTGCATCAGGCTCTGTGCTCAGCAGGGAGTCTGCTTGAGATTCTCTCTCTCCCTCTGCCCCTCCCCCCCCTCTTTCTTTCTAAAATAAGTAAAATCTTTAAAAAAAAAAAAAAAGATATGGGGCACCTGGGTGGCTCAGGGGGTTAAAGCCTCTGCCTTCGGCTCAGGTCATCATCCCAGGGTCCTGTGATCAAGCCCCCATCAGGCTCTCTGCTCAGCGGGAAGCCTGCTTCCCTCTCTTTCTCTGCCTTCCTCTCTGCCTACTTGTGATCTCTGTCTATCAGATATAAATAAAATCTTTTAAAAAAAAAAAAGATATATTTCCAAACAGCAAGTACAAAATAGATTTCACAGAGGAGGTTATCTCCAACCCCTGAGAGAACAGTCCAACTACACAGATTTGATGACTTAATTGATGTGAGTAAGGGTCTTATTATTCCAAGAACAAATGTTTGTTTCTAGTTTGAAGAGTCAGCAGGTCACAATCTCCAGTCCAGTCTTGTAGGAAGATTCCAGGGGCTCTCTTTACCTGTACACATCAGGGCATATTTTAAGATACAGGATAAGCTATTGAAAAGATCTCGGAAAATGGTAACTAAAGATCAAATTAAACCTCAGAGGGAAGTGCATCTATCTAGTAGTTTTCTAAAATTAAATATGAATAGTAGATTAAAATAAAGTTTTCTATTACACAAAACAAAACAAACATGGGAGCACAGCCTTCTTGGCAGGCCAGGAATTACAGTGGTTCTGCACAAATGGCCTTGTTAGCTCTGATGCCTCCCTCAGTTTTTTGTTTTCCTCGTGCTCTCATCGGGAGCTCCCTTTCATCACCTCTCCATTTCTGTCTTCTCACTTTTCCAGAGAAACATTCCTGTAGTTTATGTCTTTGTAGATATGTTCTCTGGTTTCATTTAGAAACAGTGTTTGCCAGTTAATTTACGTTATTTATGTAGTTCATTTAGGCATAAATAAATCTAAATTGTCTCCCCGAAGAAACTAAAAAATATATACATCATGAATTCCATGACTGACTGTGGTATTTTTTGTCTTTGTTTCCATATAAAATTAATTCAGAGGGAAATGAAAAGTATAGAGCAGTAGCTTGACTACTGGATGATAACATTTCAGTGACCCACTTGAAATCGAGCCCAACTGCAGACATTTAAGTAATAAAGCTCAAGAGATCCAAATTAATTTTAATCTATGTGATTTGTGTTTAACTGGGTGAGTAGATCATTTCTTTGCACATTCTCAGAAATGAGATATTTAAAGAATGAATGACAATAATTTTGGGAAGTTTATTAATCATGTGAAAAATTAACTCATCGACTTATCTGCCACTGGTATTTATGACTTTTTTCTTGTTTATTTGATTACACATTTAATTCAAGTCATATCTGTCAGAAAAAAATCATGTATAACAATATTTATTTTATTATGTATAATATTTCTACATTTCTTTTGTCTAATAAAGACAACTTTCAAGAACTAACAGCTGAAAAGACACTTGAAGTAAATAGTAAGCCTTACTTTCTCAGCAATGTAATAGATATGATTTTTGCATAAATATCCAGTAGACATGAAGATATTATCCCATAAAGATGTGTTGATATCATCCTGGAAAGTGGTCTAGTATTCTAGATTCAGAAAGCCTTAGAATAATCTGGCCATGACTGATTCTATCAAAGACCAAAAAATGCAAAACAAAACATGTTTCAGTTGGATCATATAATACATTCTATTGTTCTAGCTATTACTGCCAAGTTAGTCTTGGTTTAATTAGACTGGTTCTAAAATTTGAAACAAATAAACGTTAATAATAGAGTTGGAGTCACACTTCTTAAGAACAATGCTTTTGGCCTAGAAGTTTCACTTCTTATCCATCATTATCATCCATTTTTGTCCTAAAGCTTAATTACACACACACACACACACACACACACACACACACACACACACACATCTGCATACCCTGATATTGTACAGAAATATACAGATAGGGGAAAATTCTCTTAGGTTTATCATAATAACCATTTCTTATATTTGCATTTTATTTTGTAACAGTATCTGAAACCCAAAAAGAGTAAGTTGTTCTCTGCTTTATTAAAAACACTACATTATAAAGTTTGGTTTGTTTGTTAAAAATAACTGTAAAACACAATGATTTGGGATACTTTTTTCATAAACATATCCGTTCATTCCTTTTATTAGAAGCCACACATGAAGTTTTTAGTGTTAAAAATTCTTCCAAGAATAATATCAAAAGCCAATTTAGGCAGTTTTATTTCCTTTATCCTCCTATTTGAGGTTTAGAGACTCTCTTGAACCCTAGATCATTTTCTTCACAAACAAACCTATAAGATCCTTATAATTACTCCATAGAGACAATTCAAAAAGATCATTTGATTGGATATGAAATAACAATAATTCTAAATATTTTAATGTTAGCTCTTTTAAGGCAGCCCCTACATAGAAACAATTTATATTTTAAATCACCTTTCTCTATAGTTAATTGTTATTTTATACTTTTGACTTTATCATGGATTTTTTATGTAACTATCCATTTTTCATATCATACTTTTGTTTTCTTATTCATAGGGTAATAGGCCTGCTCTGAACAGTCACGGGACCTGGGTCAAGAAAACAAATGCAGGTTTATTTTAAAATAGAAGTAAAGAGGGGCGCCTGGGTGGCTCAGTTGCTAAGCATCTGCCTTCAGCTCAGGTCATGGTCCCAAGGTCAAGGATCAAGCCCAGCATGGGACTCCCTGCTCAGCAGGAAGCCTGCTTCTCCCTCTTGCATTCTCTCTGCTTGTGTTTCCTCTCTTGCTGTGTCTCTCTGTGTGAAATAAATAAATGAAATCTTTAAAAATAAAGAAAATAATAAAATATAAGTCAAAATAACAAACTTAAGTAAAACATGTTCTATATCCTAAACTTGATGATAAACCTGCCTAAACACAGGACTGAAAAATTGGGTATAAAACTATATTTTACATTCTGATTCATGTCCATGCCTTAAACATAGAACCCTAGTTAAGGGCCTCCATTCACTGAAGCCAAAGGCAGTCCTCAAGATTGGGGTTGGTACTTGATTTTTAATTTTGTATTACATTCATTAGCATTTTCTGCACTTACTGCATTCCTACCTAGTTGACTCCAGCAAAATAAAAATGACCCCAAAATATACCTTGTGTGTATGTCAAGTGGAACATGAAAAATAAATACTTTATGTTTAAGAAAGAATTATAGCAGAATATCTGATGACACAAAGTTGCAAAGGACTCCTTAAGAAAAAACAATAAAACACAACTGTAGAGGATAGATTATAGTACCAATAAACGTCAAAGGATTTAAAGGATATCTTTTCATAAAAAGACACCAAAAACAAAGGTTAAAAAAAAAGTATACAAAGAAAATATAACCAGTGCATATATGTGATTTACAGGGTGATATTTATTCTCCATTTCTTGTATCTGTATAGGGTTAAGGAAATTTCCAACATTCTTCCCAGGAGCAGAGTATCTGTTGGGGGCGTTGGGCTAAACTCCATACACAGTAAGGAAAAATTGGCATTTAAAGTCAAGAATCTGGGTGGAAATTTACTAAAAGGAAACATCCAAGGAAGGGGAAGATTCTGGCTAAACTCACTGAGTGGGCTTCTTGCTGAAGGCAGGCCAGAGTAAAGACATCCCCTGGGGAATGGTGGAGATTGAGGAACTGCATTAGATACCAACGATTCTGACTAAACAGATGTAGGAGGTCTTGATAAAACTGGGTAATGCAGTGATGACCATGGAAGTCCAAAAATCAGGGCCTAGCTAAGAAGAGTTAAGGGAGGCTGAGGAGAGTTTAGTTAGGGAGGGAATCTTTTTTTTTAAATTTTATTTATTTATTTGATAGACAGAGATCACAAGCAGGCAGAGAGGCAGACAGAGAGAGAGGAAGGGAAGCAGGCTCCCTGCTGAGCAGAGAGCCCCATGCGGGGCAGGATCCCAGGACCCTGAGATCATGACCTGAGCCTAAGGCAGAGGCTTTAACCCACTGAGCCACCCAGGCACCCCCAGGGAGGGAATCCCATCCCAAAACCCATTGCCAGGTTTACCTTTCTCAATACCCCTTATCATCTTCACAGCATGCAATTGATTTATTCTTTTGTTACATTTCCCTTGTTAAAATGTAAACTCCAAGAGAGCATGGATTTTTGTATCTAATTTATTCTTTGCAGTTGACCCACCAACTAGAACCCGGACTGTGCTGAGTAGAGACTAAGCACACAATTGTTGATTTATTATCTATTGTATAATTCTGTTGGGCATTTGAAATAAAATAACTCATGAAAATTATTTCTAATGATACCTAGAATAAAACCTTTAGTAAATAAAACTGGTGATCGTTTTGTCTGTTGGATTTTAAGATGTTAGATCTAGAATGGGTTAGTATAGTGCTGTAGAAAGTGAAAATGACCATTTAGCTGACAATGCTGAATAAAAGGATGTAATTAGCATACTGTTTTGCCTCTTAGATACAATTGATTTTACTGCTGGTAGAAATAGCAAATGGAAGAATTCACCGATTTTATTCTTGTGGATGTTTCTCCTCTCTTCCACCTGAAGCAGCTGACATGCTGCTGATAAGGAGGCATGAAATTTGACAAATATTCTCTAATTTATTTCTGGTTTTCAAGTGTGCAAAACACAGGAAAAAAAATCAGAAAGTCAGAAAACTTGCCATGATGTCAAAATAAGAAAAGAAGGTCTAACCTCAAAAAGAATATTTTTAGTTGAAATATACATTTGTATGTGAACATTATGAGCATTATTCTTCTGAGTAACAAATCCCATGGATTTCAGGTACTCTGGGAAGAACAACTATAATGCATTTGTCAATGATTTGCCTAAATTTGACTTACAGACTTCTAAGTGCTTAGGGGATTTTAGTGAACAAGAGAACAAGACAAGTTCCCTCTATGCCCTCACTGAAGTTACTGTGTAGGAAGACATGAACTCAATAATTCATTTATATGAATTTTGAAATAATGTATATTATACAGGGCATGTTAGAAATAGACAGATTGTCCAATTTTAAAAAGTCTTGAGGTTTATGAAGGGACCCTGGAAAATATAATGGTTAAGTTAAGATTGGAGAAAGAAGTAAGTAGATATTATGGGGTGCCTGGGTGGCTCAGTGGGTTAAAGCCTCTGCCTTCAGCTCAGGTCATGATCCCAGAGTCCTGGGATTGAGCCCCACATCGGGATCTCTGCTCAGCAGGGAGCCTGCTTCCTCCTCTTTCTCTCTGCCTGCCTCTCTGCCTACTTGTGATCTGTCTGTCAAATAAATAAATAAAATCTTAAAAAAAAAAGAAGAAGTAAGTAGATATTAGCTTAGGAAGAGAGGAAATATAGGAGGAGGGAATTGTACTCTGAGAGGCTGTGAGGTGAAATGTTATCTGAGCACTACAGGAAACTGAAGAACAATCTGACTAAAACATAGAACTTCAAGCAGAGAAAAGTGGGTGAAGGCTCAGAAAATCAATGGCCTGATAATGTATATTAAAAAATTAAAGTTTATCTTAAAGACAAATGAAGCCATTTGAAGATACAGATGGCATCCCTAGAGAGGACAAAAACCATGAGACAAAACTTGAAGACTACTGGGGCCATCCAGATCATGGTGACCTGGACTAGACTTGTGGCAGCGAAGATGTGGAGAGGTTGATAGACGGCTGAGATTTGAGGTGTGAATGACTGGGTGTGTGAGATGTATAGGGAGGAGTGGTCAAGGCTCAGTTCACCATTTCTGGCTTGAAAAGCTAGGTAATATGGTTTGCTAATTGCACATGTGTTTACTAATATAGAAACAAAAGAGGAAGAGTAAGTGTGGAAGGAAAAATCAATGATGGGCTCAGTTTTAGGGAGAAATACAAAATACAGTGCAGGCAGAATGCAGATGAAAAGTCTGCACTAAAGAAAGGTATTTGTCGGGGCGCCTGGGTGGCTCAGAGGGTTAAGCGTCTGCCTTCAGCTCAGGTCATGATCTTGGGTTTCTGGGATGGAGCCCCGCATCGCATCGGGCTCTCTGCTCAGAAGGGAGCCTGCTTCCCCTTCTCTATCTCTGCCTGCCTCTCTGCCTACTTGTGATCTCTCTCTCTGTCAAATAAATAAATAAAATCTTAAAAAAAAAAAAAAGATATTTGTCACCGGCAGCATATACATGGCATTCTGTTTCAACCCTTACTAGTAGTATGCATTGTAGTTCTGACATGAACATCCTGAGTTAGCCTCACACTCCACAGGTCTATAACATTTTTTTTTTCCAGAAAGAATTAACTTAAATAACATTTATTAAGAGTCAGAAAAACAAAAATCAAAATAGCAATTATACCCTCAGATGAGAATGTAACAATCCCATTCCAGGCCTTAAATTAAGTAAATACAGTTTTATTTTTCAGTTGAACTCAACTGTATGTGTATTAATATAATTCATTGTCTTCAATAATCTATATTTTGCTCCTTTCAATACAAGACTCTTTTTTCCTTTGTTTCTGTTCCCCTTGTATTTTTCCCTACAAAGTACAATTTTCACTTGTATAAGCAGCTCAATCATCTGCCCTTGAAAACGTATTCCCAAACCTGCAATTCCACAGGGCTCTTTCATTTTGGCATTTCTTGTGAACCAAGACAATAACAGCTTCATTTTTAAAGAAGCCTGAATCGGGCTTCACAGCCTCTGCACTCCTGTAACAAAATCTACTCAATGTGTTCATGTCATCTGTCACCAGTCTCTCTTCACATACTTCTCTGGGGGGTGGGGCTTGGGAGCCGGCATGAGAATATACTGGTACTGTTACTACTGCTATTGCCATAAATAAGAAAGTCTTTTGTCTCTGACCCGGGAGTATCATGACTTCTGCTAATAACCATGAATGAGGTTAATGAGACAGGTTAATGAGCTAGCTTCCAAGTAAAGTAACACCAGATCCTTCACAGTTCTCTGTTAATATGAAAAACAAAACAAAAATCAGCTATTATTTATATGAGCTAAGACAGACTAATAGAATTTCCTAGTGTGCATTAGACAAAATGGGAGGTAAATTTATCGTGACCATGCAATGATATAAGGGTTAGTCAACCTGGTTTAGGTTATAAAAATGAGGTCTCAGGAGGTAATCTTGACAGGAAAAAGTCATACCAGATACACTTTTATCTAAGGAGAAAATTCTGTCAATTCAGGGAATCAAAAAATTACAGGTGCAATTTTATTGGTTAAGACATAAGCTATTAATTAGGAATGAAATTCTGATATCATCTATCCTAAAAGTTAGGTCTATGTTGCAGCAGAAAATATAATTAAATGGGGTAAGGCATTGTCTCCTTTCTCATTCCTTAATACATGTAAGCGCTCTAATATACTTGACTGATGATAACATGTATAGCACAGGTACACATCTATACTCCTAAGATTCAGTGTTTATATAACGGTATCTTCGAATTCAGAAGAAGGGGTACACTGGGAGGAATTCTCCTTTTGGAAATTGTTGGGGGAAATAACTACAACAATATTCACCACGTGGCCTCCAGGAGCTCTTTGAGCAGCACTTCACAACAAGAACTGCTGAAACTGTGGACTTTTCAGGGAAGACAAGGGCTGATTTATCAAGAGCATAACAGGCCACTGAATTATGAAAGGGTCAGGTGCAATCTGCTCCAAATCTTTCATCTTTCTAAAGGTGATCTCTCACCTACACTTCAGGCGAGTTCCTCAACTACATAGTACCTGGATTTATGACTCACAGGCACTAGCACGGTGGCGGGCTCAGTTTTTAGTGCGCTGCGTGTATTCAGAAGGGGGGGGTAACCTCCACCTTCACCTAAATTGCCATTTCCAATGGCCTGAGCTTGACTATCAGGCGGTATGTCTCAGGGAGGCAGAGCCTCCATATGGTAGGGATTGCGTGGTGTGTGAACATGTTGGCAGGTGTATGTGTGTACACATCCGTGCACACATGAGGCCTTACACATGAAACACTCATTATCGCTCACAAGGCTATGGGTAAGTTGGGCCTGACTCCTGTTCCGGACTGGGCACATTCACGTTTCCAGTCAACCTCAAGTCAGATGGGTGGTTCTACTGACATAGACTGGACTTTCTCATTTCTCTGTAAGGTCAGCTGACTGTCAGTTAATCTAGGATGACCTTGTCTGGGTCCATGAGCACTACTTGCCTCCGGCCATGTGATCTCTTATCTTCTACCATGCTGAACTAAACTTCTCATTTATGTCTCACAGGCAGAATTCCAAGAAGGAGTGGAAGGAACACACGGGGTCTTAATCACAGGCCCAGAACTAGATAACTATTAGTTCCAGTATTTTCTATTGGTCAAAACAAGTCACAGTCCAGCTTATATTTAAGAATCTCCAGCTCTAAATAGCATTTCCTCAGAGAGGACTACTCCAAATTTATTATCCTATCATTTTGTTTAATTCTCTGATCAACACATGGAACTGTCAGAGCTTGAGGAATTATTTACATTTCTGTTTTATTTGTCCTTAACTATCTCCACAGATGAGAATGTAAACTCAGAGTCTTGTCCATTGCTAAAACCTCAACCAATGGGGTGCCTGTGTGGCTCAGTGGGTTAAAGCCTCTGCCTTCAGCTCAGGTCATGATCGCAAGGTCCTGGGATCAAGCCCTGCATGGGGCTCTCTGCTCAGCCGGTAGCCTGCTTCCTTCTCTCTCTCTGCCTGCCTCTCTGCCTACTTTTGATCTCTGTCTGTCAAATCAATAAATAAAATCTTAAAAAAAAAATAAAACCTCAACCGATAAACTCAGTAAAATAGTTCATGGCACATAGTGGGTACTCGATTCACATTTTCTGATGGCTCTGTGAAAATTCACTAAATGCACAGGAGTCCTCTTTTTTTTTTAAGGACAATGAAAACTCTTATCCTTATACTCTAGTAAGTGAAATATTGCAATTATAAGAACGAAAAAGGAGCAGGGAAGTAAATTAAAAAAGCTGATTTTATCATATTTTAAACATATATGAAAAAATCCAAAATACTTCTGAATATACTATTATTCATTATTAACAAAAAATTTGTAAAAAAAAAGTATTAAATCTTAAATATTTTTTCAATTAGCAAATTTTTCATTGTAATATATATCATCAAATTTTCTATTTTTAAACATTTAGGAAATAAAGCTAGATTTGTTAACTGTTATTTTATTTGAATGCTGTGCTTTATCCAGAAAGGATGAAATAAATTATTCACTTTAAATGGAGAAATATATTAATAAATTCTGATCACTTCTATTCTGTGAATCATCTCTTTTGCATTGCAAAAAAATTAATGTCTCTCCCTAGCCTGAATAATTTATGTACTCTCCTCAGTCTTAGCAGCAATGTAATAAATGTACTGAATTCCTGGCAAGTTGAAGGTTCTGTTCACAAAGTGTGGTAGATTTTTTAACACAGTTGCCATGTGCTTCTAAGTCATCTGCCTACTAATTATCAACAAGGCTGTCATTCGAGCAATATAATCTAAACCTTTCTCAGATTTCTGCCCAAACTACGTGTGCCACATTCTCCATCAGGGTTAGCCAGGCAAATATAATGTTTATTTTTTTTTTCCTTTTTATTTCTCTAAGCAAGATAATTTCTGTTCAATACGGACTTAAAACTGAGTGTCCTGGAGGTAGGCTCTCGTAGTTCTCATCTTTTCTCTATGTTTAATAATGTTAAACTTGGGCAAGTAGTTTTATTTTTTTCTCCCACAAAGGCAGATTTTTTATATTTTTAATCTGTATGGTAGTGATAATTAAGACTTTTTAAAAAAATATTATAGGTAAAATACCAGAAATAAATGATGCAAAAATCATAAATTGATTAGAATAGTGTCTAGAACATAGAAATTCCTCTATAAGTTTAGTTATTATTAACAAAAGGAATTTATAATTTCATTAATTCAAGGTTAAATATTATTATTTTATGAATGTCAAACACATTAATTAAATTATTATCTCATGGGATTGGTAATTTTTAAGGATAGGAATATCATTATTTTATCTGATTATAATAGAAAAATGAAGCAAAGAAAAAATCATAATATGGTACGTGTTACTCCTACTTAGTGCAGATAAAATTGAGTCATGCATGTATTTTTATTTCATTTCTTAAAGAACTCAACCTGAAAAAACAAACTCATATTCAAAGTAACTAAATTTTAATTTAATGTTAACGATGAGAGCAGCTCATACAGGTATACCCACAGGAATCCTGGATTACTTCCACTAGATGAAAATGTTTAGTTTAAAATGGCTGAGATGTCAAGAATTTGCTTTGATGGCACCATTAAAGTAAACAAATGGAGAAAACCAAAGAGAAGTGCTTCTTGGTTATGTTGAGTAGATGTCTTCCCTGGAAAATAACCAATTTCCCATCTAAATCCCAAGTTTCTTTAGTTCAGCTATTTTAAATGTACCCAAAACTTCAGACATAAAGTACCCATAGCAAAAAGCGTGGAAAACAAATAGCTTTTTTTAGGCCAACAACTTTGGGGAAAGATTGAAGCAACAGAGCAGAAGAAAGAGAAGCACTAAACTAAAAACTGCAACCAGTTTTAGCAAGCTTCAGGGGATGTTCAGAGAACAGGAAAAAGTAAGAGTGATGGAAAGAACCACTAACATGAGACTTCGACAGCAATACCATAGAAAGAGAAATTCATGAGAAAGAAAAGGAAAAATATGAATATTTACACTATGGTGGGGGAGAATTAAAAACCCTAGTAATATCACTGGTGATGTGGGCATTTATGTACTAACATGTACAGTTGGTAGCAACATTGCAATGACGTGAATGGAGCTAGAGAGCATTAAGTTAAACAAAATTGGTCAAAGAAAGAAAAATACCATATGATTCCTTTGTATGTGGAATTTAAGATACAAAACAAAGGAGCAAAGGGCAGGGGAGAAAGGTAAACCAAGGAAGATACTCACATATAGAGAACCAATGATGTTTACCAGAGGGGAGGGGGGTGGGAGGAAGGTGATATAGGCGATGGGGATGAAGGGATGCACTGGGTGTTGTATGGAAGCATTGAATTTTGCACAGTATAGCCACTAGCTGCAGTTTAAATAAAAATTAAAAAAAAAAAAAAAAGAAAAGAAAAAAATGGCAGGTGTTAATTCAGCTTTGGGTTATGAATTAACACTACTTAATAAAGTGGGATTGATACACCAGACAATCCCATCATCCATCCATCCATCCATCCATCCATCCACGCATCAATCTACCCTTCTATCTCTCCATTGTCAATTAGGTATCAGTCAGTCTAACAATCACTCAATAACTACCTATATTGTACTAAATATTCAGGGTAAGCCAGTGACAAGCCTTTCATTTCTTTTAATATATAATAATACATATTTATTTAAAATATGTGTTTGTATGTTAAAAATCTGGTTGTATAAATTTATTCATAATATTGAAATCTGACTTTTCATCAATCATCTATCATTTGAAGGTCAATTATGAAGCTGCTCTCAGCAAAAATACTTCACACGTGTAGATCCACTCATGCAGAGGTCAACATATGGGCGGCTATCTAGTATTATACTAAAATCTCATTATTTAGCATAATGTTGTGAAGAGGCTGCTTTGAATAGAGACATTCTACTGAGAATGCTTGTTTACAAAACCCAACGTTTCAGCCTGATGTGCTTGCATTTATCCTACTGTTACCTAACTACTTCTTCACTGTTAGAGTATAGTTAATACTTCATTGCTTTGAGTATTGACATGGAAAATTTCTGGGGTCAAATACATATCCAGATAATCATTCTACTAAAATTTTAGTTGATAATTCATTACTAAAATTCTTCCTCCTTAGTTATAAAGGGACACTTTTTAATATTTCTTTTCTGTAAAATTACTTGTAAAACTATTTTTCTTTGCTTTATAGGCCATAATTATCTTTTTCCATATATATGTTAAATATATGTATGTCTTATATATATCACTATATATATACACATTTTAGATACATATATATATATTACAGGAATAAAGATAGATAGATTGATGATCAATCTCCTAATTTTCACTGCAACCAAGTTTTCTTTTTAGTTCAAGAAATCCAACATATTTTAATAATTGTTCTGAGTCAAGTAATTACAAAGGAGTCAAGATCAGAAATAATTTTATAGTAGTTTATGGTAACCTCTCAGATCTTCTGTAAGTTTTCTAAATATTTTACTTCACATCATGTATTTGTCGTAGAAAAAATAATGGTGTATCCTGAATAACTTTCAGTTGGTGTTGATGAAGACATATGTGATACTGTCCCTCCAAATTGAGTCTACATATATTATTATTGCTTGTTTTCATTGTCTAAATGGGTCTTTCTCTTTCCTTCTCTAAGATGAATTTGTTGATATTTGCTCAAAACCTCATCCCTTTCAATATCCTTTGGAAACTCGATCTCTCCATTATCCTGTGTTTCATGTGTCTTCATTTGTCTCATTTCTACTGGGTACCTCATAATAGAACATAAGCACCAAATTTTTGCCATTTTAAAGTTAAGAAAAATAAATAAGTAAACAAACAATAGCATTCATTTGGGCCTTGTTCCTCTCTAGATCTTATGGTACAGGCCTCTTTGTAGCCATAGAAAATTTTCTAGAAAGAGTATCCCGCACTTGCTACTTCTGCCTCTTAATCTTTTGAATATTTTCCAAAATTGTATTCTGGCTTCTACCTTTTTCATGCTAATGAAGTGCTTTTCTTCAGTTACTAATGACCTCCTCATTTCTAAATAAAACAGGGCTTCTTTTTTAGTCTTCATCCTCTTGGTTCATTAATATGTATGTTAGTCTCATATTAGTTTACCTCCCTAGAATATATATCCCAGCAATGTTGATACCAACTCGTGGCACTGTGGCTGAATTCTGGACAAGAAAACATAGGGACATATGATGTGTGTCACTTTCGGGATTGCCTTATGAAACTTCTTTCCACTCCTGTAAGCTGACTGTATTTTTTCATCTGTGGATCAACCATGGAGCTTCCATAAGACTCACCAATAGTAAAAAAAATAGTGGAACTGAAGAAAGAACCCCTGGTTTCAGAATAGTCAGGTAGAATGAGGGTGACCACCAGTTATCCAAGTTTGTCTGAGACCTGCCCAGTTTTAGAATGGAAACTCGGGAATTCTGGGAATCCTTTCAGTTCTGCACAGATCAGGAAGGTTGATTATCTTTCAACATGGGTAGCATTGAACACTATGATACCCATTGAACACTAGATATGTAGTGACCGACCAATAAACATTCCACTCTATTAAGATACAAAGATCTGAATTTTTTTTTGTTATCACAGCCATCCTGAATAAATATCTAACTTAAATAAGAGAAACCAATTATCTTCCTTCATATTGCTTCAACTTCCTCTTTTATTTATTACATTTCCAATTACTATTATCAATTCTCTATTTAGTCCAGACCTGATGATTATTTGATGCTCAATTCTTTTTAGTCATTCATAGAGCCAAGCAAACCCTGAATTGAATGGCCTAACTCCCTACAATCTCTAAATGTTTCCCTTCTCTCTATTTTCCTTCCCAGACATGAGTTTGTGTTCTCCTATTTCTTCACTTAGAACACTGATAATCATATTTGCTGACATAATATAATTATTCAGTGATTTGTTAAAGATGTCCTGAAAACACCTAAAATATTTTGATCATAGGTCTGGGATGGGAGGGACCTGTTATTTAAATCAGCCCCATGACACTGATAATAAGTGTGACAGTTTAGAAACATTGGCATCGACTGTTGCTAAAGCCTTATTATGGATGGTACATTAATAAAAGTCCCCTTCATATTAGGAGTTTGGTAATAATAATTTTCTAAAGGAAGAAATAAGCTCATATGTCTGTGGCAGAGTAAATAGTTTTTCTAAAATAATCCCTCCCCAACTCCACGGAAAAAAATATATGCCCTTGCCCTTTGATTAGGGCTTGATTTTAAGTGTGTATGATTTATATGGGTTATATTTAAACTTTAATTCTAAACAGAAATGACCCAAAAAGCAATACAACAGTACCAGGTAACTAAGTTGAACCTCTTCAGGAAATTATCAAATTTTGTTGATGAGCTTAAATTCCCCAAAACATGACAACATTCACATAAGAAATTAATCTGGTTTGACTCATCTGAATCTTTTTTTTTTTGAAAGTTTCATTTGAGAGAAGGGGTGGGGAAGGACAGAAGGAGAGGGAGACAAGCAGACTCTTCCCTGAGCAGGGAGCATGACTCAATGCCAGGACTCTATCCCAGGACTCTGAGGTCATGACCTGAGCCAGGAACCAACTACTTAACTGACTGAGCCACCAAGATTCCTCTCATCTGAACCTTTTTGAATATTATGTCTTGAAGATTTTTAGGGAGATCCCAAGGTGTCACTTGAAATGATAGAAGGCAGACAAAAGATGTGCCATTTTTGAAAGCTGTTCAAGTTGCTCTTTGATTTCCTTTTCAAAACACTGAGTATATTTGTTTCACTCATTGTAAAATCCAATACCCTTTCAATCATGGGAAGAGCCAGACATGGCCCTGTGTTACCTCACTTAGCTTATCCTCTAATCTCCTTCCTTCTCTCTCCCCCGTAGATATCCTCTTCTCCTTGTTGTTTCCTTGTCAGTGCAGTCTTAAGCAGAGTGATCATGTTCCTGAGGAGGCATAAATGGGTTCTTGATGTGGAGGTGTGGTGACAAAAACAATACTTTAAAAAATGTATATGTCACTGATATACATATGGTCCATTAACAAATTTATTGTGAGTATGCTGCATGAAAATTTCCTCGCAGGGGTTATTAGAGGAAAAATTGTCTAAAAGGGCCCCTTAGCAGGGTACTAATGAAAAAAAAAAAAAGGCTAAGAAACACTGTTAGCTCATCAGGAAGTCAGGAAATACCATACATAGCACCGTGTGACTGGTTGTGTCCACTGCCTGAAAAATTCTCTCCCTGGAAACTGCACAACTTGATCTGTCCAAAGTGTTTAAAATTTTTTCGCACTCTGATATGTTCCTTTCCTGCATTTTATTTTTCTCCTTACCCCTTAACACTAACAATTGTATTGCAAGCTTCTTTCTCATTCACTAAAATAAAATTTCCAATAGCTGGGATTTTTCCTTTTCCTGTTTATTCTCCAGAACCTAGAAAATTGTACGCCCTGAAAATAGAATAGTGTGGATAGGGAAGGAAGATAAGCCAAGCCTTTAGCTTTATATATCCAAAACATTATAGTTGCTAGCCAAACGTAGCATCGCTATGTTCATCTCTAGATCCATTATCCTGGAGTTTCTGGGATAGCGTACAGATCTGAGGAAAGGCCAAATGAATCGATTCAAATTGTAGCTTGGAAAAGTGGTGTGATTAGACATAGATGTGAATGCACACATTCTGGGGAGCCCTCTCACCCATGAGTGTATAAATCGGATATTTTCATGAGCATCTGATACTCTGTATCACAAATTATATAGGTCCTAGGACTTTTAAGAGCACCTAGGCAACAGACCACAGGCACTGCTTGCTTTATAAAAACATTCTATCCAAACATGCACAAAAATGAAAAATATCTCTTCCCCCTTTCTGATGTTTCATTGTTAGCACAGGGAATTCCAACAGTGTAATACTTCTGCCTTTTTTTTTTTTTTCCTTTATTCACTCACATTCCTTGCTCATTCAGATCTTGGATAGATGGAATGATTTATTTGCATCATAAATTTGGCAAACATTACTGTGCTTACCCAGTAACAGGGAGCTGGTTGTAAGGTAAGGTAAGTGTCATAAACATGACACTTTGGCATGAACATAGCTTTGTTTTTCTTCTGAATTTATTCAGAAAATGGACATAGAAAATTTATATTAGTAGCTCTCTTAGATACCCCAAACCGTATGTCCCATAATTTCTTCTTTTATTTACTCATTTATTCCATTACTCATTTAAACAATATTTATTAAGACTACTACTTTTTATGGACTGCTCTGGTACTGAGAGACCTTGTAATTTAGTCTCTAAAGTACAGGGAAGTCTTTTGGTTGAGAAAACAAAACCAAAAAAAAATGTTGTTTCTACATTAATATTCCCACTGTACAAAAGACTTTACAGAGAAAACATTAAGTCTCCAAATGAGTGTTCTGCCTGATAAGCCAAATGCTAAGCCTTCTGTGAATATATAGATACTACCTTGTGGCAAGGATTCATTAGACTCCTCAAGTCACTTACTAAATTGTCAATATTCATAATTAGAAAGAAGAAAGGTTGTTGGCCTGGCCATGATTGCAACTCATAAATTATAAGGAACAGAAACTAACTCAAGGTAAGGAATTTATTTTGTTCAATTCCAAGATTGGGGATGATATTCTTCTTTAAGTACAGACCCTGCATAAGGATTTAAAATGTTGTCAGAAATTCTCCTACCTTTGATAGAAGAGGATCAGCCTGTACGACCATAGTTTCAGTCATATGTAGATACTCCTTCTGCATCCTATTTCTAAATTTCAGAGAAAGAGAGAGAGATCATCTGATAAGTCCAATCTGGAGCAATCATCTTTCTTTTTTAATGAGTTATAGCCAGGAGGTTGCATAACATAGTGGAAACATAGAATAGTCCCATGTGTAAGATTACCATTTCTCTCTTTTTTATTTAATATTGTATTTATTTATTTTGAGAGAGAGTGCACGCACGAGGGCAGAGAGAGGGGTAGAGGGAGAGAAAGAGAGACTTTCTCAAGCAGACTGCACACTGAGCGCAGAGCCTGACATGGCACTCAATCTCAGGACTGATCTCTTGACCGTGAGATCTTGACCTGAGCTGAAATCAAAAGTCAGACGCTTAACCAACTGAGCCACCCAGGAGCTCCAAGATCAACATTTCTAAGAGAGCTATTGCTAATCAGACCTACGAATAGTCTCATCTATGCAGAGAATAAAATAGACTTCAGTAATCCTTAATGTGAATGTTTATTCATGATCTTTATAGGTATTTCGATCTTTATAAAATTTGAAAGTTGTGTCATGCATATTAATATATCTTTAAGAATAAGAGGAAATCAGCCTTCTAGGAATACTTGGGGGCAATCTGGCTATTCTTATTACCTTCAGTACGTGTGTCTATTTATTAGTTTCAACTATCATCTGGTGCTTTTATCTGTAATATAACACTGATAACTTTCCAAAGCAGTTAGACCAGAATTAATGTTTTTGAGCAAAATGTTATTGAGCATAACTTATTTGACAATAAACTAAAATGTGACAAATTTACAACGTAAAAGTAGAGAACATTCATGTCACTGTCACTTTCTTCCTTTCTTTATGGGATCTTAAAGAAGAAGACGAAGGGATAGGGTATTTTCAGCTGACAGTTACATATATGAGAGCAATTATATGATATAAACCAATGCATTAGCAATCCCAATATTTTCCGCAACGTTTCATTTGTTGAAAATGATTTTGTCTGCTCCCTGTCCCAGTGCATTGCTGGGCTGAATTATAGAGATGCACTGGAAGATTGTAAGAATATGAGCTAAACTAAATCAATTACTATACAAGTGGTGGAGCATTATCACAGAATAAAAAGCAACAATGCTTCTAGAAGTCTGGAGGAAGTCAGGCTAGATATAAGGAAGAGGATAGGGTAACAGGAAGCCAGGCTAGGAAATTTTTCAGAAGAGGAAGAAGAAGGCCAATTGATCAGTGAACAGCTGCTCGAAAGATGAGGTGGGTGAGCATTTACCAAAGAGTGTGCAGAAATTTTCCCATGTGTTATTTTGAGGCTTTTGATCTCTATGATAGCTGAGGCATAACATACTAACACCGTTCTCAAAACAGTTTATTTTTATTCAGTTTTAACACACATCTTAATAATTCTATGTGAATGCCATTCATAATGCTGCTGTACTCCACAGACCAACATACATAATTGTTCTGAATCTAAGCATTCCAGGAAATTGTCAATTACATATAATAACTCAAATGGGTCAGTATCAGATATTTTATTTTTGAGGACCACATAGTATAGATTCTGGACCAAGTTAGATATAATAAAATGTAAATTCCATTGCTTTCTTGAAGCAGAAAACCATCACATGTTATCAAAGATAATGACATATTCCTAAATTTGCCAATTTCAAATATGGGTACTATCCCAATTTTCTAATTTCTCCATTTCTATAAGTTGTATGGATTTCTCTGCAACAGGCATTGTTTCACCCAGACTGGTAGTCCAAAAAATTAATAAGAAATAGCATCCTTATCTATTTTCAAGCAATTCTCTCTAAAACCCAAGAGGTTATTGTATACATCAAAGAGGATTGATAGGTAAGCAACTTCAGTACTGTTCATATTTCCCCTCCCCCAAAAAATTAC
Organism: Enhydra lutris kenyoni; assembly: GCF_002288905.1. Classification (NCBI taxonomy): domain Eukaryota; kingdom Metazoa; phylum Chordata; class Mammalia; order Carnivora; family Mustelidae; genus Enhydra; species Enhydra lutris. Next base: position 56,748,860 of record NW_019154089.1, on the reverse strand, counting down.
CACTAAGGGTAATATATACAGTCTTAGAAAACTGCCTTTAATAAATACAGGATTTTTTAAAAAGATTTTATTTATTTATTTGAGAGAAAGAGAGAGAGAGCACAAGAGCCAGGGAGAAAGGGCAGAGGGAGGAGCAGGCTCCCCACTGAGCAGGGAGTCCAAAGACACCAGGCTTGATCCCAGGACCCTGAATTCAGGACCTGAGCTGAAAGCATATGTTTAACCTACTGATCCACACAGGTGCCCCAGTACAGGAGGTTTTGAAGAAGGCTGATGGGCAATAATTCAAACTAAAACCTAAACTTCATCCTGATGAAGTTAGAGCTCAGGTGGCTGCAATTAACATACACTATAATCACTATAGTTTATCTTCAGTCCTCAGAAGCTGAAGCATAAGGTGCTAGATAGAGCCCATAATGTGGCAGACTGGCTCTTCCTAAAATACCTAGTAATGACCAAAAACTCGCAATCAAAGGCAACAATAACAGCAAACAAATAGTGGAGATTAGTTTTTCAATCTAAGAAATCTAGAGCCACTTATCATATAGTACATGTGAAGAAGCTCCAGCTTGCCCTATTAAAGCCTCCTAGGTAAGCAGTCACAGTCCCCAAAAATGTCCACACCCTAATCCACAAGACCTGCTAACATATTTTCTTACATAAAAAGGGTACATTGCAGATGTGATTATGGCTGGAGGTTTCAAGATGTAGAGATTACCCTAGATTATCCTGGTGGGTCCAATCTAATTACATGAATCTTAACAATCAGACATCCTGTGCCCACTGCAGTGAATGAGATAAGTGACAAGGGAAGGATCAACACAACCCAACGTTGCTGGCTTTGAGAATGGAAGAACAGGCCATGAATCCAGGTGTGTGGGTGACCTCTAGATGCTATCAGTGCCAAGAAACTGATTTCCTCCTAGAGACATCAGAAAGGGACCTTGTCCTGATGATACCTTCATTTTAGCCTTGTGAAACCCATGTCTGATTTCTAACCCACAAAACTGTAAGATAAGAAATTTGTGTTGTTTGTAAGTCATGAAGTTTGTAGTAATATTTTATGGCTGTAATAGGAAATTAATCTATCACCTAAAGTGTTGTTTGTTAAACTTAATAGGAATATGAATTGACTGAAGATCTTGAAAAATGCAGCTCTTGACCTGGTAGAGCTCAGTTTTTTTCCAGGATTCTGCATTCCTAATTAGGACCCAGGTTATGCCAGTACTGCTGGTCCCTGGATCATATGTTCATGAGCAAGGGTTCAAAATGTGCTCAGCTCTCTGGTCTTATGTCAGACTGACCCATCTATGAAACCTATGACCAAAAAAAAAAAAAAAAAAAAAAAGGCTGCAAGCATTCTAATTTTACTTAAGAAAGTTATCTCGTACTATTTATTGTTGCTTTCTTTCTATTTCTATTTTGATTCACGCTATGTTAAGTCTCTGACCCTACATCCTCTTTACTGATAGTATAAGCAATGCTGATTATAAAATGATTTTTCTATTTCAGCCCCAGGACTTGACACAGAGTTCTTTCTCTCATAAAGCTTTTTTCCTCTCATAATTCAACTGTTTTGCATATTAACACTGTCATGATTGGTCCCAGCATGCTTGACTCAACAACAATCACCTTTATGACCAACTTTTTAATAGAATACTTGCCACCCCTTCAATGTTTAAGGGATATAAAAGGTATTTTATTATGTAGGAGAAAAAACGTGTTATTTCCAAGTCTCTATAATGCTCTATTTCAAACATGCCCTGTTTGAGCAGAGACATGTCACATAAACAAATCTAGGCAAATGAAATCTGCAAACAGAGTTTCAGAATATCAGGATCATTAAAGATGTTATTTTAATTAGTGTAGCCTTTTTTGTGTGTGTGCTGTTCTATTGCTTCTGGTTATGTATACTCCATCATAACAACTTTCTATTTTTGGATACATTAGAATTTAAATATATTCTTCCTGTTAATCATCTATATCTCAATGTTTGATTTTTACATTAGAATTGCCTTAGAAGTTCAATATAGATTGATAGATAAACTAGCCCCTTCTCCACACTCCAGACATAAATCAGAATCTCTAGAGAAGGTAAGAAATTTTAATAACTTTAAAATTTCCCTAGATGGTTCAAATCAGTGGCCAACTTTGAATACTACTAAGAGAAGATAATTCTGACAATCTTACATTTTTCTTAAAGCACTTAAAATTTATTTTCTAAGATAATTGGAATTAACTATTATTCTGAAAGTCAATTTTGTACTCCAAGGATAATAAAATATTGAAAACTATTTGCATAGTGAATCAGTTATTTATTGCTACATAAACAACCTTCCTAAAACTTAGTGAATTAAAACATCAATTTATTTTTTTCATAGCCCTACTGTTTAGGCTGAGTTCAATTAATGGTTCTGCCAGGCTTACCTGGGAGCATTCATGCGGCTATAGTCTTCTGGCTCATTAAGTGGGGCTGAATGGGCCAAGAAGACTCAGCAGTGAGTGGGGCTGTTGGCTGGGGTAGCTTGGTTCCCATCTCTGGTGCCTCACCAGCTCATCAGTCTAGATATCTTGTATAGTAGTGACAGTATTTGAGGAAGCCAAAATCCAATGTACAAGTGTTTATCAAGCCTTTTTTTCTGTAACATTTATTGATATACCATTTGTCAAAACACATAACATGGCCAGGACCAACGTCAATATAGGAAGTGAGTAAACAAAAGCAAGAATACTAAAAGTGTGAGTCATGGGAAATCATGAATGTATATCACAATCAATATAAAGTGTTTGCACCAATAAAATGTGGACAGGGCTAATTATGAAATACATACTCTGACTTCAACTTCTGCAAAATTGTTTTTCCTCTGAAATATAGCTTATTTACCAACATAAATAAAACATAATTGTCAAGCTTGGTAAGAGAAATGACTGCCAATAAACACTAAGGTGACCAAAATTCTGCATGAGAAGTAGAATTTTTTCAACACCCCTTGGAAACCTTTTTTGAAACACAAATTTTTATTTATCGCAAGTATCTGCTTCCCTGACACTGTGGGAATCGCTTGCTTGCTTTTCTTGAGAACCACTTTCAACAATTTTTATCCTGTTTTTTTAACTTTTAAGAATATAATATAATGCATATTATCTTCTGAGAACAGCATATATTCCAGTCATACAGGGTATTGGATAGAACTACACAACATTGATTTAATGGCTATATCGTATTTAATTTTATAAATACCCCATATTTTCTTTGTTCGTTCTACTGCAGCTGGGCATTTCAGCTTCTAGCTTACATTTATTATATTTATTATGAATAATATTACTATAAACTTTGCACTAAACATAAATATTCATTAAAATTATGTATGTTTTTCTAGGTTCTAGTGCACATAAACATATATATATATGCATTCTCAAAATGTATATGTAATCTCAGAATAGAACTGTTTCTGGGTCATAGGACACATGCTCAAACTTAATGATAATAAAATATAAGAAACACTTCAGCAGTATGTGGCTAATTTTAGTGAGTGTTTCATAGTCACTTGGTGAAAATATGGACTTTAGCATTATATAAGTTTCTGTATCTGTCATTTAACAATTCAGCTCATCTATAGATTTGTTTAAATTGTCTATATTCAAATTTAATTAACTGTGAATAATGAAAACTTTCTTTTTCTTAATGTTATTTATTTTTCTTCTTAAATAAACAGATATTTCAGCTCAATTATGATGAGAAATGTTGAAAGCAAGTGAACATTTTTACATGAAATAATACATGTGCAACTCAAGCACCGGAAAGAATGTATTTTTGCTTTCTTGACATCAAATCCCCATCTCAGTTCTATCTGCAGACATTATGTATTTTCTTTATGCCTATTAACTTTAATTACTCCATTTTCATTGAAATTCATTATTATTTTTCTATATCAAGCACTTTAAAATGAGTTTTGGAGGGATGCTTTGAGGGCTATTTTTATTGTATGTTAATATTATTATGTTCATTATTTAAGAAATAAAATGAAAAAAAAAGTCCTTTTTCAAATCGTGTCTCAACATTCAGTTCATATTTTAGATCCTTAAACCACTGTGTAAGAAGTTATAGTCAGCTTGGACTGCCAAAATAAAATATGACAGACTGGGTGTACAAATGACAGGAATTTATTTTCTCAGTTCGGTCAGGTTCTGGTGAGATATCGCTTTCTGGCTTGCAGATGACCGCTTTTCTGGCGATGCCCTCATGTGACAGAGAAAGAAACTCTTTGGTGTCTCATTTTACAAGGGCACTAATCCCTTCAAGAGGGAGCCATAATTATGACCTCATGTAAATCTCATTATCTTCCAAAGTCTATGCCTCCAAATCCTATCACATTGGGACTGGAGCTTCAATATATACATCTGAGAAACACACGATTCAGCCCACAGCAAGAAGTACAGCCCCCTTTATTCTTTTTTCCTTTCTTCCTTTTATTTCCCTTTTCTTCCCTACCCTCCCTCTGGTTTCTCTCTCTTTTTCCTCTTCTTTCCTTCCTTATCTTTTTATGTTGAAAATTCTTTAAATAATAATCATAGCATAGTACTTTAATTTTATGTTAGTAGCCATTTCATGATAATCCTTGAATGATTTATTATCTCTTTGGACCTTTCAAATTGTCAGAACTTTTCTCTAAATCACAGGGGATTATCTCTTTCCATGAGGATAAAATAAGAAATATATATGACCCAGTTGGTCTACACACTTCATAGCAATAAGATATTCCTTATGCAGTAAGATTGTCTTTAAAACCCAGTATTTACATATAAATAAATGATCTAATCCCCCTTTCATAGAATATCCACATATCTATGTTTCTTTAGTTAAATTGACCTGTGATTATGCATTTAATTCAATACTTATTTTCATTTTAAATAAAAGAAGAACACTTGTGAGGTATCGAAGTATGAGTTATCCCTTTTAACTTTACCACATAGTAATTTACTGTGGTCCTTTGTATCTTGGTATATATACTTCTTGTTATATAGTTTTATTTCTGAATACATTGGAGAATGCTAGTAAAGCATTCTTGTCACTTCACCTTTAACATGGTGGGTTTGGATCTAAGATATATTTTCTCTGTACTTTTACTGAAATATTTACCCTGGCAAATTATAAATAAAGATAATTTAAACCCTGATTGTTTATGTTTCTTATCAAAATGAATTAATTGCATTGGAAATTATTTATTCTAAGACAATTTATTAACCTTTTCTTTACTCCCCTTTCTGTAAAATTATTTTTACCATATAAATGTGCACCTTTCCTCATTTTTTATATTGTTCTCTAGATTATTTTCAACTGAAGTTCAAATAGCTTCAATGCATGCAATTTCTGCCTTATTTAAAAAAAAGTCATTTTAAAAATAAAACTATTTCATCACAATTTTAAATGTATGCCATGGAATAGAGTTAAAGTTGCATCCATATGTTATTTTTAAGTCAGAATGTTTGCACACCTTTTTCTCATTTGATTTGCATTTGCATTCTCTTTTCTGCAATATTTAACCCCAATGCAATGTATTTTTTTAAGAAGTGTATTTCAGATCACCTTATAATATTATTCTTAAAAAAAGAGAATACAAATTTAATTTGTTATTTACAAACAATTTATTTTAACTCAATTAGGAAATTTTTTTCTGGAATGAATGATATTTACAATTTTTTTTTTTTTGATATTTACAATTATTATTAATAAAGAATAATCATGACTTTTCTCAATTTTGAAAAAAGTTAAATTAACTAAATAAGGAGGCCTGTAGGTGCTCTAATGCTGTGGTGGCCTACACAAGCAATCCAACATCTAAGAACAAAATGCCCCAAGGTTACCAAATCAAATCCTAAGGACAACCAATAACAAAGAGCCAACTAGGCTTTAAGCTATAGCTGATCAGTAATTTCCTTACTTTGTTTCCCTTTTTTCTCCTTAAATCTCTCCCAGAGCACCTCAGAGGCAAAATGCTCCTAACCACTTTTGATTTTGCACTTCCTGATCGAACTGATTTTTGCTCCAATCAACTTTTAAAAAATGTTACTATGTCTCAATTTGTCTTCTACTAGAAATAAGCAGTGAAATCCCTATGTGAAAAGCAAATATTAGCAAATATTTTTGAAGCAAACTTATTAGTAGCAAATATAATTAAGAAAAGAGTTTATTTTCCAGACAGTTCACACAAGTGAGAGCAGAGGGGACGGGAGTCATGGAGTTCAAACTGCTGAACCGAACAAAAGCTGAGATGCTAATTTACTAAATGCAAATGATGATAGCATAAGGAAAAATGATGCATATTTACTAGGAACCTTTAAAACGCATATAGAAATAATAATAAATCATAAGTTATGATTAAAATACATTGAAAATATATACAATTAGGTGGTTGAATTGAATGTATTATTATTTTGCTAAAAAAAGTCTTAAACCAGTTGGGTAAAGAGATCTTTACTTCAGATTTGTCCTTAAAGACAAAAGCCTAGTTTGTTTTGTGAGATTAAGAGTCACTTATGGTTTGTCTCCCTCCCAATCCCATCTTGTTTCATTTACTCTTCTCCTACCCCCTTAACTCCCCATGTTGCATCTCCTCTCCCTCATATCAGGGAGATCATATGATAGTTGTCTTTCTCCGACTGAGTTATTTCGCTAAGCATGATACCCTCTAGTTCCATCCACATCGTCACAAATGGCAAGATTTCATTTCTTTTGATGGCTGCATAGTATTCCATTGTGTATATATACCACATCTTCTTTATCCATTCATCTGTTGATGGACATCTAGGTTCTTTCCATAGTTTGGCTATTGTAGACATTGTTGCTATAAACATTCGGGTGCACGTGCCCCTTCGGATCACTACGTTTGTATCTTTAGGGTAAATACCTGAGGGTTGATGGGGGGAAGGGGGATAGGAGAGGGGGGGTGGGGTTATGGACATTGGGGAGGGTATGTGCTGTGGTGAGTGCTGTGAAGTGTGTAAACCTGGCGATTCACAGACCTGTACCCCTGGGGATAAAAATATATGTTTATAAAAAATAAAATTTAAAAAAAAGAAAAAAAAGGAAAAAAAAAAGACAAAAGCCTAAGGAGATGTTCCAGCCCTTCTCTCAGACACATCACTTGCTTATCAAGTAAGGGCATCATTTTGGCCAATCTGAGTGGATAACACTTAAGAAGTTTCATTACATTATATTTCACTAGTGAATAAGTTTTTTTTGTAACTTAAAGTCACAATCCTATGTGTATCATCATTGTTTTCCTTCTTATTTCCACATGTGGAACGAATCTGTTTAGGATCTGTGTCTTTGGGTAAGGCTAAAGCAAAGACTCCTCTTTTTTCCCTTTTTTCCCTTTTGACTAGGGGAATAAATTGAGATTTGAAGGAAGCTGCCCTTAACATCTCCAGACTTAAAATCAATTCTCCAAACCACCTTTTCCCAGGCAGTACAGTCTTAACTGTCCCTACCATTTTCTTTTGTTTGTTTTGTTTTTAGTTCAGGTGGAAATTAATTATTTTTTGTGTGCTTTCATTTTTGACCAGAAGAGCTATACACTTCATTATAGTAATCCTGAATCCTCTTAAGATATCCAAAAAGACAAATCCATGAATTGTAATAAAAATAAAATGTTCATCAGGGGCGCCTGGGTGGCTCAGTGGGTTAAAGCCTCTGCCTTCAGCTCAGGTCATGATCCCAAGGTCCTGGGATTGAGCCCCACATCGGGCTCTCTGCTCAGCAGGGATCCTGCTTCCCTCTCTCTCTGTCTCTGCCTGCCTCTCTGCCTGCTTATGACCTCTGTCTGTCAAATAAATAAATAAATCTTTAAAAAAAATGTTCATCATACTATTACATATATTCACATAAGTACTAAATGGTTTTTAAGACTATACAAAAAAAAAAATCATAGGCATAGACAGAGCTACATGAAAAATTACTTAGCGATATGCTTATGGCTTATAAAATTATAACATGACAAGGTTGACAACAAATGTTACATGTAATTTAAAATTCTGTGCTTTAAATCTGTTTAAAAAAAGAGAGAGAGAAACAATAGGCTGCAAATTAAGTCTTTTGTGCTAAGCCCCATCACCAAACCAAGACTTAATACCTAACCTAATAGAATTTTCATCCTCTCCCAGAGTTGTCTTATTGGCACTAGTGAAATAATACACCTGGCAGAGAGCCCTGTTGTCTCCAGAAGGAAGATGACCTTGCCTGAAACAATCCACTCTTTGCTAGTAGCTTCCTCTTTCTGCCTATAAAAATCTTATATTTTGTACAGCTCTGCAGAGCTTTCTGTTTGTTTGATGGGATATTGCTTCATTCATGAATCATTAAACAAAGCCAACAAGACCTTTAAAATGTATTCAGTTGAAATTTGTTAATAAATCCAATAAAAATATGGAAAACATTACCCATACTATTAGGCACAAAATCCAGATAACATGTTATTTTTGAATACCATAGATGGAAAAAACTCACATTCACAAAAAGAACAGAATTAAAAAACAAAATACCCTACTATTACTTATTTTTTCTAGTTAATCATAATAAAAATTATTTTACAAGTGTATTAATAAGACTAAATTACTATTTTTACTCAGCTATACAATGTCAATATAAAGAAAAGGGAATCATGAAGATAATTTTGTGCAACTCAGTATACCTTATAATGTTTCTCATTTTCACTCTCATCTTTCATGCTCATCTTTATTTCTAACCCTTTTGAGATGGGTACACCTCCACATAAACATATTTTCTTTTGTATGTATGCTTCATAGGAATAGGGATAAAGGCATTTAAATATGTGTGAATGTATTGATAGTTTGCTATCAGGTCCTTTCATTTTAGATTTATTCTGAATGAATTTTTCAGTGGTATCCTTTTTGTAGTGACTTTCCAAGAATGTTACTTGTTAAAGCCACAATAAGGTTAACTTCACTTTGAAGGCATCTCATCATTTTGGAGGCATTTCATTGTATTCTTTGTCGATACTGCAATTATCATTTGCATTAAGTGACATTTTAAAAACAAGATACAAATGTTTGTGCTCTTAAAGTTTCACCATGCTTTTGGCATGTTCAAGTTGTATTTTTTCAACTTTATATTTATTCTATTTACTCAATTTTGGACTTCCATGAGACAAGTCATGAGAAATTGACCAATATTCATAGATTAGTGTTCATTTTATTCTGTTGAGCTTTATTGGGTGTGGTTTGAAGAAATTGTAATTGACTGTGAGCAATTTCTGTGCCAAAGTTAGAAGCAAAACATCGTGTTATTACTAAGAATATGAATATACCCAGTCGTGTATGCATAATTTGTACAATAGTGTTGTCTAAAATGATGCTAATAATAATAATGCATTTTATTTCATATCTTTGAATGCTGTTTTGTTCCTAATTATTTTTTGTTAGTTTTTCTTTAAGTATGACTGTACACAGCAAAGAATGTTGCACATTCTCTGACCTCTGTTTTGCCATTAAATTTAAGTAAAATAATCATGACACACTAGTGTAAACAGTGTAAGATTTCATATACTTCCACTCGAAAAGCAGAAAATATTTTTCTTTTTCTCATCGCCTTACAAAGCCTCAACTGAACTGAAGAAATAGTGCTCTGATCCAGGGACCGAATCAAAGCAGCAGTGCCCGAGCCCTGTGGAGGCGGGCTTTCCCTGCCCCAGGATTGACAGTTGCCCATCTTTCCCTTCCCTGGGCTGTTTTTTTTTCTCCAACACCTGACCCGAGGTTTCATACTTCTCCTTGCAATAGGTTCCTCCTTCCCAGAATCACCTGGTCTCAAGCTATTCAACTAGTTAATCAGGAAGGAATTTTGTCTGAAATAGAAGATTTCAGAAATCAGATCATGAGAATGTGACCTTTCACAAGATCTCCACTGGCCTATTCCACAGAGTGAGATTCCAGGGACAGTAGGGAGACATGTGGTGGGCGGGGATCAGAGTCTGTGGTCCTCAGCATATATGCATGGTTCCTGAATACTGTGAATGTTCAGAATTGTGCTTTACTACCTATTATGCACATTGCCTCTTGACTTTGACCAAGGAGTTGGGGACAGAAGTGAAAAAGCAGTGTACATCTCTCTCTCTCTCTCCCTCTCAAGACTGGCAGCAATAATCAATACATAGCAGGACAAGCTGTCAGTATCCAGTCCTTTGTGGCAGCAATGGCATTTCCTAGAGAGACCACTTCTGCTAGGAATGTCTGTGGTTGTCCCTGGAATCTTTTTACTGAATTAGGTCTTCCAGCTCTCCTAAAGGTTCTGTAAGCTTCCTGAAATCCTTAACAAATTTATTAAATTGCTTAATCATCTGAATTATCAGGCAGAGTTGCATGGATTACTTTCAGCCAGAAAAATTAACTAAATTTGACTCATAATTTTCAAGGCAACTACCTCCAAATGAAGTACGAACGTTACGTGTGGGGGAGGTAGGCGCTTTCCTTCAATTCTTGCTTTCAGATTTTGACTCTTAGCGGTGATGTGAACTTGGTCACGGCATGTCATTTATATTCAACATCTTATTGTCAAGAGCTGAACTGTCACTGTTGGAAGAGTCGATTAAAACGACAAGCCAAAATTAAAGTAACAGTCAAGCCTTTAATTGCTTATTGCAATAGTATAAGCAAGAGGCTAAAGAGCAAAAGATGTTCACAGCTGTAATGTTCGATTTTTCAACACAGTGCTGCACCAGATGCATCAGTGCAGACAGGGGTGTTGTCTCACTGCCATAGGATCTCTGAACAAAGAGCGGCTGCCATTTTATTGACCACAGGAGCCGGGAGAAGGGAGAGGGAAAAGGACTGGGAGTCAAAAAGTCCTGAGACAGAGTGAAGTGCCTTTAAGTTTTCCCCCTCCTCCTCTGTAAGGAGGTCTGGGCAGACATGCCAGTGGGAAGACCTCCGAATGGCAGTGTGTGGGCCTGGAATGCAGATGTGCTTGGAAGCTCAGCTGGCCACGGTGGGGCCTGACACTTGAACGGCCACTACCTTCAGAGACCACAGTGGCTGAGGACCATATAGGGTTTGGGGGGCTTTCTCCCATGAGATTCCACACAGAAAGCCTTGTAATTGCCTGTGGTTGGGCCTAAAGGACCTATATTGTGTTTTGTTCAGAAACTGGACTCCTCACTTTTTTTTTTTTTAAGATTTTATTTATTTATTTGACAGACAGAGATCACAAGTAGGCAGAGAGGCAGGCAGAGAGAGAGGAGGAAGCAGGCTCCCTACTGAGCAGAGAGCCAGACTTGGGTTGGGGGTGGGGGGGCGCTCGATCCGAGGACCCTGGGATCAAGGCCTGAGCCAAAGGCAGAGGCTTTAACCCACTGAGCCACCTAAGTACTCATGTACCCGAACTCCTCACTTATTAACTGGACTTGTTTGCTGGGGCTGCTATCACACGGTACACAGATCAAGGGGCTGACACAACAGAATTTTCATTTCTTACAATTCTAGAGGCCAGAAGTCTGAGAGGCGTGAGGATGGTCGGTTTCTTCCAAGTTCTTTCTCCTAGGCTTGTGGTTGTTGCTGAGAAGCTCAGGACATGCCAGCCCCAAATATGACGGTTTGGCATATAGAGTATTTTAAGCTGAAGGGGACCGAGAAAATCACAGAAGCAGCAAAGACCCTTGCCCTCCTACCCTCATAAAGTCCTTGAAGAATCTGAAAAAACCAACCTGACTAAATTTCCCCAGGGCATCACGCTTACCTCCTTCTTTTTATCCTGTCATATTCCTCCTAGACTGTCCACTTGTCAACAGACCTAGCATAAAAATACTCAGCTCTGTTTCTTTAGGTTTTCATTTTGAAGGGAGGGAAAAAAATCTTCTCTACCCTCAAGATCTTCCAGCTAAATTGAGGATTAAATTTAAATGAGACAGATTAACAGGAGGAACAAACCAAAGTTTTATTAGATGCACATGGAGGCCCAATAATAAAATTGAGACCCAAAGAAATGACCAAGGCTGGCATTTTCTATAATTTTTAGAAAAAGAGACAATGAATTTGTGAGGGATTGACAGGACAAAGAAAGCTTAAACTTTGAGATCTTCAGTTAGTACAGAATTCTGAACAGATTTTGGGCTGTGGTGGTAAATCAGTAAAAACTAACAAGGGTTATTTATACAGCTTTCTCAGCTCTAAATTCCCTATCTTTGGTGACAAGAATGTCCCTTCACCTCTGGGTACAGGGAGGGTAACTTTCAAATGAAAGATTTATTTCCTGCTTTAAGGGAGACAGAGGAGGGTCTGAGGGTCCTTCTTGCACAGGCTGGCTCTTACTAATTTTTATTTTAAATATTCGGTATGCCAAAGTGGCACATTTTGGGGCAGCTTGCCCTTGGAACCTAGTTTCCTTATGAAGGCTCCTGTGTCAGGTAAAATTTACATTAAATAAGTTTGGATGCTTTTCTGCTATTAAGGTCTTTGACAGTTTTATTTTCATACCCAGCCAGGGACTCTACAAAGATTGAGGAAAACTTTTCTCCTCTCATATAGAGTCTTGGTCTGTTTGGGTTGCTACAGGGGAACATCCCAGAGTGAGTAGTGTATAAACAACAGAAACTTATTGCTCACAGTTGTGGGAGCCAGAAGTCTGAGATCAGGGTGTCAGTATGGTGAGGACTCTCTTCTAGGCTGCAGACTTCCCGTGAATCCTCACATGGCAGAAGGGACTACGGGAGCTCTCTGGGGTCTCATTTATGGAACACGAATCCTGTTTATGAGAGCTCTCCTCTCATGACCCAGTCACCTCCCAAAGGCCCCACTAACACCATAACATGGGACATTAGAATTCAAAAATGTGAATTTGAGGGCACGTAAACATTCGGATAATATCAGTTGGCCATCTTCTCCTTATGTCTTCACATGATCTCTCTGTGGGTACCTGTGACCTAATTTCCTTTTATAAAAGCACCAGTTGGGGGACGCCTGGGTGACTCAGTGGGTTAAAGCCTCTGCCTTCGGCTCAGGTCATGGTCCCAGGGTCCTGGGATGGAGCCCCGCATCAGGCGCTCTGCTCAGCAGGGAGCCTGCTTCCCCCTCTCTCTGCCTGCCTCTGCCTACTTGTGATCTCTGTCTGTCAAATAAATAAATAAATAAATAAATAAATAAAAGCTCCAGTTGTATTGGATTAGGACCCATCTTAATAATCTCATTTTAAACTTAGTTACTTCTTTAAAGAACTTATGTCCAAATACAGTCACATGCTTAGTTACTGAGAGTTAGGATATTGACATATGAATTTAGAAGTGGGAGCACAATTCAGTTCATAACATTAACCAAAGATACAGTTGAAGATTTAAGTGCTCTCAGACTCCGTTCCCATTCTCTCTCTATGGGAAATGACATCTTATTCTCATAGTTGTAATCTATTTTTCCAGTTTCAAACAATTTTCTATAATTTCCAAGATTAATATTTTTTAGTGTTTATATATTTTATGAGCAACTTGATATATGTGGCAGAGTGAATATGGCAAACAGATAAAAGAGCTTAGACAATTAGCAAGAGCACCATATCACTTACAGTTCATGAAACCTCATCTTGTTAGCGTCAGTGTAACTAGACAGAAGCTAATAAGCACCAAAGGTTCCAGTTCTTAGAATTTATGAAAGGACGGAAGGAAGCAAAAGGAAGCAGGAAAAGTAGAGTCAGGAAGGTTTAAAAAAATTAGAATTTTGAGATGTTGAATGTGGAACAACATTGTAAAGAAGAATATGGTGTGAAGCAACTGGAAAAGAGTGGGCAAACATGAGAAAGAACCCAGACTATGTTACCTGCTTCATGTTATTAGGAGTAAAGAAGAATTGGTAGATGTATGCAGCAGGACAAGCACCTTCAAGTTCTTCATGATGTAACATCATCTTCTTTAAGGTCTCATAAGAACTAGTATACCAGAGTCAAAGTTAAATGACCAACTTTCTTAGAAGAGCCCTCCTTGCATGGCTGGGAGATTCCATTTGTATGTTATTCCCAGGGTGACGGTTGTCAAAATATTTTAAAGTGATAGGTAATGTGAATTCACATAAATTTAATTAAAATTTCTCTTGCTCTCTTGCTCTCTGTGCACACACACTCATAAACACACATAATGCTGCTTATTAAATAATCTAAACTTAGTCAAAACTATTAATCAAGTCACTTAAAAACACTCATTTTTAAAACATTTTTGTAAATGTTTGCTAAGTTGTTTTTTATGCATATGTCTCTCTCAAAAACAAAGCATCTCTCTTGAACACAATATTTCTTAAGGAATAGCATAAACTCTTCCAATGACATAGGTGTTCTTTAGTTTCAATATGTAAAGGACTACTTTCAATGTTAATAATTTTGTTCATTACGCTAAAGCTTCCCCTACTACCGCTGAGCCAAAAGCAATTGCATAAATATATTATAATACTTAAAAGAGCATCTAAATTTTTATATGTATCCTAACTTTATTGTGAATTAAAAGTCACAAAATTGTGAATAAGAATGTCATATTTAATTAGAGCAAATTTCATCCTTTAGGCTAGACAAGAAATGCTGTAGGATGAGGATAAGGAGTGCAGTATTGACAAGATTTGAATGAAAGCTCTACAACTTATGTAACCTCTCTCCATCTCATTTTTCTCCTCAATCTAAAGTAAAAATGATACAACTTAAAGCAAATGAAATGAACAATCACAGATACTAGACATTGCACTGGCATATAACTCTGGAGAGCCTCCATGGTGCCAAATATTAATCATTTAGTTTCAGGATCATGGGACTCTTGAGGGGTTTCCTGGTGAAATTCCACATCAGCAGGAAAAACAAAACAAAACAAAAAACAGGTAATGTTTTGGAAGTAGTGTTTACATATCAAGTATGGAAGTATTTGATATCTTAACATCTACTAACATCAGTATTTTAATGTTTAGTAATGTCAACACTAGATATTCTAATTTTGAATACCATCAGTATGCTGCCTGCTTATTAACTGTGATCACACTAAAGTTAATGTGTTAAATTCTTCCTGGGTTTATGAAACAGAGGAGAAAAGGGAGATGGCAGTCGGGTTTTGATGGAGAAGAGTGAATGGACTGTAGTTTATAAGCTAAACATTTCCAGGAAGGAAGGGAAAAGATCTTTGAGCCAGCAGAGGAGCTCAAAAAAGAGGTGCTGGACAGAAGTTTCCAGTGAATCAAGATGGTGGCATTTTTCAAGTGTTTAGAAGCTGTGTTAGCTAAATAAAAGGTATCACCAGTTGATAATCCAGTCTGCACTTTATAAGTAACATCATGTATCATTTATGCCCGGAGACCTTGAAACACAAACATTCAGAGGAACATTTGCATAAAAAAATTTCCATTGGTATAATTAAGCCCTCTCCTTGTCGTATTTGCAGAAGTGATATATTTATGCATCTAGACTTCTCACCAAAGAGTAGAGCTTCACCTCTGTTTTTGATCTTCCTGAAAGATTTACCGTCATGGTAATGAAATAAAAGAAAAACCCTATGAGGTAACCATAGATGTATAAATGCATAGAATTGAGCAAATGTAGATGAAAAAACTGAGCTAACAAGTAGCAAAACTGGAATTTAGATACATGCCTGATACAAACATTCATTCTTTTAACCACTCTTCTAGAATAACTTTGAAGAATCAATGTACCAGGATATAAATTTATGGATGAAGATTATCTGAATATTTCAAAGACTTTGTATAATGCTTACAAATGTATAATAATAATAATAATGGTAGTAAAAATATATTAATTTAATAGCAAAATTAATAACAATGGCAACCACTAGCATTTATAGAATGTCCATAAAATAAACATCTTATTATTGGTTTTACATTCATTATCTTTTTTTTCATTATATTTTTTTAATTGTAAGAAATACCCAGTATGTAATCTCGTGTCCCATTTCACCGATGGGTTAAATGGGAATCAAAGACAAAAACCAAGTTGTCTAAGAGTAAGTGGGCAATGTCAAGATTTGAATATGTCTTGCTCTAATGGTATATTTCAATGATTTCAATGTATGAATTTATATTAAAAGTAATTGAAAAAATACATGAAACAATATTAGAAACTGAGATCCCATTCAAATATTCAGCCCTGCTGTTTAGTGAGAAGCAATTCAATGATTTTTTTTTATAGCAAACATTTACCATATAATATTTGCTTTGAAAAGGCATATTTTATTCTTACCAAGAAAGGAATTTTGAGTCATTGTGTAGATTTTTGTGTCATTTACTCCATAAGAATACAGTTAAGAGTTTATAGTTAAATCAATGTTTTTCATATCTGTATGTTTTAGTATTGTTAATAGCAAAGAAGTTTGAAAGAACAATAAATCGACATCAAGTCAAGGAGTCTAAACACCAGGTGCTTAGTGGCATCCATTTCAAAAGTCTAAATCTACTTCTTTGCCGGTTAATAGCTTCCCTTGAGCAGACATGAGAAACAAAGTCTATTGGGTGTTTGCATGCATTTAAGAATTGTTTCATTCATTATTCTCGGCAGGTACTTTCTCTCAGGATATTTTCTTGTTAACAGAAAACAGGGCTTGACAAGGTGTTTTAAACATGAGAGCAAGGGGATATTATTCCTGGAAGGAACAGAGTAAGTTAAATATAATGTGCTCAACTTTGTAGTTAACCTGATTTTCAAAATGTCAATTTTAACGATATGACCCCAGCCTACAGTAGATTTGGGGAAAGACAGAGTAGTTTTCCAGTTGCAAAACAGACTGAAATTATAAGACTTAGATGCATAGGTGGTAACTATGGGATTTAGTGTGGCACTGGCAGATGAGGCATTTGGTTTGTTTTTAATTAATTAATTAGTTCATTAATTTTATTAACATATAATGTATTATTTGCTTCAGGGGTATAGGTCTGTGAATCATCAGTCTTACACAATTCACAGCACTCACCATAGCACATACCTTCCCCAATGTCCATAATCCAACCACCCTATCCCTCCCTCCACACCCCAGCAACACTCAGTTTGTTTCCTGAGATTAAGAGGCTCTTATGGTTTATCTCCCTCCAGATCCCATCGTGTTTCAGAGGCATTTGGCTTTGGAAGTATATGTAAGTTCTGCATTTGACCCTGTTTTTTCCACTTCAACTTACTTTACTTGCTGATTCTCCATCTTCCCAAAAGGTATTCCAACATCTAAAACAGAAAGACCATTGAAATTGTGGAAGGTGAGTGATCACCATAAAATGACTGACTGTCACTGTCTACTTTAACTGTTTCTTTTCTCTATTATCAGAGTGCTTGGTTCCATCCTTTTAGTTCATTATCTCTATTTTATGAGAGCCTCTCTGAACTAATGGGAAAAGAGCCAAAATGTGGAAGCAAAGTATGAACCTGACTATAGAGACTTATATTGCATAGAAAATTCAAAATAAAAATAACACTAGATATTTTAGATATAACTGAAAATGAGCATTTGCAGCATACATTTTGAGAAGAATAACTCCATTTATTTTCATCTCTGTATTTCCACTTCTATTTCTCCCTCCATTTTTTTTTTTTTATTTAGTAAACATTTATGTTGTCCTGCCTTATTCCAGATGGTTTGCTAAATTTGGGAAATATAACAATTAATTCAAACATGTCCAGTCGAAGAGCTGCCTACTACAATGGAAGATAATAAAAACAATGTACAGCGTTCTATGCAAACACAGATGCGGTGTGATATTGTGATTTATATAAGAAATATATATTTGGTTTTCATCTTGTTTCTGGCACAGAACTCCCAAAACACGTGGAATTTTCCAACTGATAAAATCCAATAAAGGTGTCTTTTGTTATGTTAGTGAGATGACTTTTTGGACTGCACCTAAGGATGGGGATTCATTGCCAGGAGAACCATGTGATTAGGGGGTTGGAACTTTCAGGCCTAACCCCTGAATTCCAGGGAGGGAAGAAATGGTGGAGGTTCAACTGATCTCCAGGGACCAATGACCTGATCAAATCAGACTTTGTTATGAAACTTCCATAAAAACCCAAAAGAATAGGGTTTAAGAGATGGGTCACTGAACACATGGGTGTGCTATCGGAATGACCCGGAGAGTATATGGAAGCTTCCTGCCCTTTCCCCATACCTTACTTTATGCAACTCTACCTTCTTGCTGTTCCCGAGTTATACCCTTTTATGATGAACTGGTGATCTAGTAAGTAATGTTTCTCCAAGTTCTGTGACCCATGTTAACAAATTAATCAAACCAAAGAAAGAAGTTGTAGAAACCTCTAATCTACAGCTGGTTGGTGAGAAGTGCAGGCTAACAATCCAGGTTTGTTGACTGGCATCTGAAATGCGGAATCTGATGTCATATCCAAGTAGATAGTGCCAGATTTGAGTTGGGATCTTTTTTTTTTTTAATATTTATTTATTTATTCATTTGACAGATAGAGATCACAAGTAGGGAGAGAGGCAGGCAGAGAGAGAGAAGGAATCAGGCTCCCCACTGAGCAGAGAGCCTGATGTGGGGACCCTGAGATCCCCGGACCCTGGGATCATGACCTGAGCCGAAAGCAGAGCTTTAACCCACTGGGCCACACAGGTGCCCCTTGAGTTAGGTTCTTGCACATCTTGTTCGTGTCCAAGAATTGTTTGGTAGTGTGTAGGGAACCTCCCCATACTCATGCTGGGATTGGGTTTGGACACCCTTTCATGTGGGTAGAAGGAACTGTCTTGTTGGGAATGATTAAGAAATCTCCAGTTTGCTAAGAGAGAGAATTGTATAACAGACAGATGAACAATAGATGTAAAAAGGAGACATAAAATCCTGTAAGAAATACAGGAGATATCAAGGAGGTGGACGAGGCTGGGTAAATGAAAATGTGGTTAGGAGGTGGGTTATGAGGTTCCTACTAGAATTTTCAAACATATTCGGAACATATATATGGAATTGAACTGCATAGATCTGGCAATTTAAGGTCTTGCTACTCCAAATATGGTCTGTGTTCCAGAAGTATTGTCATCACGTGCAAGTTTGTTAGAAATACACATTAGTATACACCTAAAATTTCAAAATTTAAAACTACTTCTTTAAAAAATCCCATGGTATAGAGGCACCTGCGTGGCTCATTTGGTTAAGCATCCCACCCTGGATTTTGGCTCTGGTCATGATCTCAGGGTCGTGGGATCAAGTCCTGTGCCTGGCTCCATGGTTAGTGGGGAGTCTGCTCCTTTTCTTCTCTTTCTCCCTTTGCCTGCCCCGTCCTGTGCATGCGAGATTGCTTGCTCCCTCTCACTCTCTCAAATAAATAAGTAAACTTAAAAATAAAATTAAAAGATCCTGAAATAATCTAAATCATATGTATATTAAAGTTTGAGATAAATTGCAAATGACATATTTGACAGTGTCTATCTGAAGAACTTGAAAGCAATTGGCTGAGATAAAAAATCATCACTGAAGTCTTTTAAGGATAGATAAAGCTCAAAGACATTTATTCTGAAAACATAAAAAAAGACCTTAATACTAATTACAAATACTTCCATAACAAGTTCCTATAGATAAGGAAATCATTTTATAGACATACTTTATGATTGTTTGTTTTTATTGAGTTTTGAAACAAATCAATCCTTCCTTTTTATGTAACATCCTGTTTCAGAATAATTCCTGGTAATCTCTAATCTGAAATTGAAGTTCAAATGGTCATGGTAGTTTATAGCCTGAAATTTTAAATTGGCATTGTCTATGTCAAAATCAGGTTTGTGTATTAATGAACTAGAGGGAGACTCTATGCTCATTACATGTTGTTTTATATCCTACATATATCCTACATTATCTATTCTGTTTTGATTTTATAGAAATTACTTTTCTAAATAAAAGCTTTGAATTATTAATCTTCTGTGGAATAAAATTAATGAGAATTTTTATTGGAAGTCTCCACAAGGACATTCTAGTTTGGGCAAGAGGCAGGAATCCTGTAAAGGGTTTTAGCAGGATTGGGTCAGCCAAAGTTCTGCAAGTTTTGGAGAACAGCTGGTCAAGGATGGCACTTGGAAGAGGAAGGATTTGGTCTTATGGACTGGCAGGCATTGTATGGGTTATTTGAATATTATCAGGAGAGGTAGAAGAAGAGTGAAAGTCTAAATTTATGAACTAGAGATGATGAGAGAAAGAGCTCTAGGGGATGAGGGCATGCAGGGGCCATAGTGAAAAATTCTTGGTCCTCCCATGACTTTCACAATCAGCATGATATTTTAGCATAGTTTATAAGTGTAATATTTACCTAGACATCCCATATTTGTTATTATAAATCCAAGCCTAGCATAAAATCTATTTCACTAATGCTAAACTATCTTTAAGTATTGTTTGTTTGTGCTTTGGCTAAAAAGAAAAAGGAAATGATATTGAAGGTTTGCACAAAACTATTAAACCCAATCATGTAGGAGAACTCAATTTTTTCTAATGGAGTATGTTAAATATCTCCATCGCTGCCTTAAGTGTCTTTGCTTCCATCCTTGTTACTTAATCCTAAAATGCCAAGGACTCTGTTTATTGTACTTTGCTTCTCCATGTTTAAGTCCAGGCAAGTTTGGTCCACTGGTGGTCTCAAAATTAAAAACCTATGCCTGATTATCTGGTGTTATAGCTGAATTGTGTTCCCTCAAAATTCATATATTTAAGCCCTAACCCCTTAATACCTCAGAATACGAATGTATTAGGGTTTTTAAAGAGGTGATTAAGGTAAAATTAGGTAATATGAGCAGGTTTTAATCCATTATGACTCGTGGCTTTATAAGAAAAGGAGCTTAGGAAGCAGAAAATACATAGATCAAGAGCAGAGCATGTGAGGACACAGAAGTAGGATTAATTTTTTTAATGAAGAAATAGCTCTAGAGTCAAGGTACAAAGGAAAAGTTGGAAAGAGTGTTCCATTATATGGCTTGCTGTTCATTCTGGTTTAAGTGTGTGTTTTTATATTAATCCAAGGAAATAGGTTGCTCCTGTTTGAAACTCTCACATATCGTGGTTATGTAGGTCTGGTGCTTGTGCTGCTCTTGAGAATGAGAAGAGAATGAGAAGAAACCCTGTAAGTGTTTATGGCTGGTGATTAGTTATCAGAACTTTCTCAGTGTGAACAGTTATTTCCAACAAAAAGAGAAGATAATTTTAGACAATCACTGAATATTAAAATTAACCTGAATATTAGCAAATTCATCTAGGAAACGAAGAATAATTATCAATCTAAACTTTTAACATACGAATTTTAGATTTTCAGAATAAAATTTTAACTTTTGCATTGTTTGTGGAAAATATATGAAGAAAAATATAGCTTGAAAATTTAAATTCAAATGAATAATAAATGATCCAGCAAAATCACTTGCCAGCTCCTACTTTACATTTCTATTATTATTACAAATATCAACAAAGAAATTTTAACATTCTGGTCAACATGGGATAATCCCTACCTCTGTAATTTTCTTCTTTGTTATTCAAGAAGAAAAATCAAAATCTCATAGATCAATGGCTTTAAAACAGATATTTCATAGACTTAAACAAATCCAAAATATCTATAAAACGTGCCCAAACGTGCTTTTATGAAAGTCATATATAATATAATTTCCCCCAAATAAATTGATGATATTAAAACATTTGATAATACATTATATTCATGATAGTGTTGAATAACAGATATATTGCAAACAGTATTTTAGGAATCTAAATTGGTACAGACTTTTGGCGGGAACAGTTTGGTAATATTCCATTTTAATACATACGTGTTCTTGGCCTTAGTATTTTCACTTTCAGAAATTCAACCTACAAGTGGATGTGTACACAAATATAAAAATATATTTTAGTAATGACTATTGCTTCTTTGCTTTTATTAATTTTTTAAAAATTTATTTAACAGAGGGATAGAGAAAGCACAAGTAGGCAGAGCAGCAGGCAGAGGGAGAAGGAGAAACAGGCTCCCTGCTGAGCAGAGAGCCCCAACGGGGTTAGATTCCAGGACCCTGGGATCATGACCTAAGCAGAAGGCAGATGCTTAACCAAATGAACCACCCAGGTGCCCCACTTCATTGTTTTTAAAAGCAAAAATTTAAATCAACATAAAGGGCAATCTATTGAAAACCTGAGGAGACAAATATGGCAGGTCCTTATACTTGGATTATTTTATGCCATGGAAATAGATGAAGCTGGGATCTGAAGGGAGACAAACCGTAAGAGACTCTTAATCTCAGGAAACAAACTGAGGGTTGCTGGAGGGTTAGGGGTAGGGATAAGGTGGCTGGGTTATGGACACTGGGGAGGGTATATGCTATCATGAGTGTTATGAAATGTGGAAGCCTGATGATTCACAGACCTGCACCCCTGAGGCAAATAATACATCATATGTTAATTTAAAAAAAAAAAAGGAAAGAAAAAAATAGATGAAGAAGATACAGTGTGTAGTAAGAGACGAAGATATGCGTATATAATGTAAGGAAGCAAAGAACATTTGCAAACAATATTCAGTCACACATTTTTGCTT
Organism: Enhydra lutris kenyoni; assembly: GCF_002288905.1. Taxonomy (NCBI): domain Eukaryota; kingdom Metazoa; phylum Chordata; class Mammalia; order Carnivora; family Mustelidae; genus Enhydra; species Enhydra lutris. The sequence continues at coordinate 56,726,347 of NW_019154089.1, read as the reverse complement.
CTTGGAAAAAGAAAAATAGAGACTTCCTTCCCTTGCATCTTTCATCAGGGGATAATCTTTTTACTGTGCCCCCCTGACAACCAAACTCCTTGGAAGAACTGCCTCTTTTCATTCTTTAATCCTCTTTCCCCTTCTCTTTTAAACTACTTACACAGCCCCTTGACCTCATTGTGCTACCAAAATCTCCCATTGCAAGATCACCAATAACATCCAGCGGGGTAAATCGAACGATTAATGATCAATTTTGTCTTATCTGATCTGACTGATCAGTAACAGATAACCAACATGATTGTTTAATTTTCCTAGAAATTTGTGTCTTATATTTCACCTGCCACACTCTTTTCTTGCTAGCTGGTATGTAATATTTTTTAAATCTTCTTAACTGATTTCTCCTTACCTCTTAATATTGGAGTGACCAGGGATCATTCCTTCCACCTCTTTATCATTTATTTTCTTCATCCTTTTATTTGGTTATATGGTTTCAAATAATACGTGTATGTCGAGAACTCTCATCTGAATTCCACCCTCTATAAAACAAACAAAAAACAAAAACTTTTGATTCAGCATCCCCACTCTAATACCTATTATATTTCTTAAATTTAATTGTTTAGAACTGAACGTCTGATCTCTTACAATCTATTCTTTCAACAATCTTATCAGTTAGTGGCAACTACATTATTTCTATTGCTTAGGCCAGACACTTGGAGTCATTCATGACCTGTGTTCCTTCTATACCACATTCAATCTACTCAGAAATCTTGCTGGGTCTACCTTTAGAAAATGTCCAGGATCTGACTTCACACCATTCCCACAGCTTCACTGTTAGGTCCATGGTCAAAGGAACGAGACTGATACAAAGCGAAGGTCAAGCAAAGCTTTATTTTGCGCCAAGCATCGAGAATCAAACCGACCGTTCGGGGCCACCTCTTACAGAGAGGGCGACCCTTCCCTGCCTTATAGACTAACATTTAAAGGGCAAAGGCCATGTGGTTGGGCCTGGCCACACACAGGTGGCCAATGAGATTGTAACACACAGAGAAAGCTGCACAGTCATGCTAGGTCACACACGGGTGGCCAATTGAATTACAATTCACCCGATAGTAGCTATTTGAACTAGCCTATCACCTTGGTCAGAGTTGGCACCCAAAAGGTGCCCAAAAGGCGAAGCCCACACTCCTTGGTAGCTAGGGAAACAGTATGCATACTCCACTGATTGGATGTCTCCACCTGGCCTGACCTACCCTTGTATTTGGGCTCTGTTATCAGGGACTGGTCAACCACATTCTTCTGGTTTCACAGACTTGCTTTTAAGTAAGTTCCCCTGGGGGGTGAGGGTGCAGGGTCAGTTTAAGTTTTACTGCATAAACAACGAAATAGCTGTTCAACCAGAACTATTAAGTTTTCTAATGTAAACTCTCTAAGAAATGGGAAGGGGAATTTTCAACAGGGAAATTTAAGTCTCATTTTTAATTTGCTTTTACTCTTATAACACATGTGTATCTATATTTACATTTTAGAAATAATCTGGATGCATCAACTAAAACTCTCACAAGCTTTGTATGTACATATGCATGCATGTGTATAAGTATTTTATTCTTGGGAGCATGACTGGATGTTTTTGGGCAAAAGGAGAACTTGTGTTTCATTTACTTGAAGTGTAGAACTGCACCTGAACATTTTTTTTTTTTTTTTACTATAAGCATGAGTTTTTGTTTGTAATTATAATATCTTCTAAATTTTATTAAACAAAGATGAAATCAAGTTCTGGCCTCTGACTTCACTTTAATTACTTTACTTTTAAATATGACACATAAATTAATGCCGCCCTAGACCTATCTTTCATTTCTTTCTACATTCATCTGCTTCCTTAAAGATTTGTACTCATTATTAAGCATAATAAGATAGTTATGTTTATTCCTTAGGAATTAATTATGCCAGTTTAGATAAATAATTAGTTCTAAGTCACCGTCCATGATGTTGATGCTCTCTTTATGGTGTGGGAATCACCACCATATCAGGACTTCATTCCAGAGCCTATTCCAAGGCCCAGACATCCTCTGTGTTAGGGATCAAGATGGCCTCTCTTGATCTCGTAGTAAAAAGATATGTAAAATATTACTGCTTTTGAACTTTTCCAGAGGTCAGTCACACAAAGTTGGTAAATAAAGTAGGCAAGTTGAGGCTACATTTTGCTATAAATGAATACAAATTAATCTCTTATGTTATATTTAAAAATAAATTAAAGATTTTATTTATTTGTTTGACAGAGAGAGAGAGACAGCGAGAGAGGGGATACAAGCTGGGGGAGTGGGAGAGGGAGAAACAGGCTCCCCGCTGAACAGGGAGCCTCAGTTGAGGCTCTATCCCCGGATCCCGGGATCATGACCTGAGCCAAAGTCAGACACTTAATAATGGAGCCACCCAGGGACCCCAATCCCTTATATTAGAAAAGGATTTTGTTTATTGGTTCATTATTATTAGCATAATCTGCACCATCATTATATTTACATTGATCTAATAACAAATAATATAAAGCATAATTTTTCTTTTCATAGAAGCATACAACCTGAAAACAAGTCACACAATATTGAAGAAAGACTTTTTCCTCAGCCCTACATTAAGCCTAAGTATTTTGAACCATAAAAATATCCAAAAAGGGGCACCTGGGTGGCTCAGTCGGTTAAGCCAATGACTTGATTTCTGCTCAGGTCATGATCTCAGGATAGTGGGATCATAGTGGGCTTCATGCTCACCAGGAATTCTTTGTCCCTCTCCCTCTGCTCCTCCCTCCCTCTGCTCCTCCCCTACTCTCTCTCTCTCTAATAAATAAATAAAAGTTCTTGAAAAAAGAACTTTAAAAAATCCAAAAAATAGTTGTAAAAGAAGAACAATGTTGTAAGCATTTAATTAGAACAATCAAATCTATGATGCTATATAGAGAGAGCCCTTGTTTTTCCAGTAAGCTTTCGTCAATTTCTTCATCTCTTGTTATAAGTCAAGAATAACAGAAATCAAAAGCCATAGAATTTAAATAGACAGAAAATGCTTGTATTTTCAGTTTTGAACTTTGAGCAACATTAATCATAAAGAATGGAAGCACTGTTTTTAATATCTAAACTCAAAGCAAAATTAACCAGACTGATGGGAATCAGAATGAACACAAAAAGACATCTAAGATGACTATGAATAGGAAAAATGATTTTAAAAAATTACTTTACAATCATTCTTTGCACATACACTTTCAAGATGCTAGCAAAAATGAAATGGAAAGAATGTAAAGAACATTATTAAGTGTTAATATTGCCTAGATAATGATTTGGATGCCTTGCATAGAGGGAACTGGATGTTTGCACCACACTGTTTTGCCTCCATTATTTTAATATAATGTTATTTGGACACCAATATTTTGATCAGAAAACATATTTATATTCATGAATAAAAAATGAAATAAGGGTCACCGGGTGGCTCAGATGGTTAAGCCTCTGACTTCTGCTCAGTTCTTCGTCTCTAAGTTCTGGAATGGAGGCCTAAGCGGGACTCCCTGCTCAGTAGGGAGTCTGCTTCTCTCTCTCCCTCTCTCTGACTCTCCCCCTGCTTATGCATTCTCTCTCTCTCTCTTTCTCTTGTTCTCTCAAACGAATAAGTAAAATCTTAAAAAAAAAAAAAAGAAATAGAAAGCAAGAACTTCCTCAACATTATTGATTCATTCTTATTGAAAAATTGGTTTCCATCATGAAACTTTTTTTTATTTAGAAGATTTTATTTATTTATTTGACAGAGAGAGATCACAAGTAGGCAGAGAGGCAGGCAGAGAGAGAGAGGGGGAAGCGGCTCCCTGCTGAGCAGAGAGGCTGATGCAGGGCTCCATCCCAGAACCCTGGGATCATGATCTGAGCCTAAGGCAGATGCTTAACCTACTGATCTATCCAGGTGTCCCCCATCATGGAACTTTTATAACCACCTTAACTTATCATTAAAATTAATGTTAAGTTAAAAAAATTTAACATAAAAATTAATGAATTTTCTATATGGACAATAAACATACCTGCCACATGTCCTCATCTAATGTAAATTAAATTGGATTTAACTAATTTCCCATAAAAATTATAATCTGTTTTCCAAAATAGTAAAATAAATATTAAAATAACATTTTTCTGAATTGTCTCAAGTTCAATTTTCCTGGATCAACTTACCCGATCCAAATTTTAAAATGAAGATTTAATTCTTTCCTCAATTTTAATAAAGAACAAATTTTATTAAATGTTATTTTAGTCACTAAACGTTTATGTTTATGGAATTTATACTAGTAATATATGTTATTAATATGCTATTGCAAGGGCGCCTCGGTGGCTCAGTGGGTTAAAGCCTCTGCCTTCAGCTCAGGTCATGATCCCAGGGTCCTGGGATGGAGCCCCACATCGGGGTCTCTGCTCAGCAGGGAGTTTGCATACCCCCCCTCACCTGCCTCTCTGCCGACTTGTAATCTCTCTCTCTCTGACAAATAAATAAATAAAATCTTAAAAAAAAACAAAACCTGTTTTTAAAAAAAATAATATGCTATTGCAAGAAAATTGGGAGAAAGCTTTTTGAGACATAACCAGATTATTGCCACTTTTTATTTTAGTGTATAATCTCAATTACATTAGTTATCAACACTGATCATTTTTTCCAATGGGAAAAACTAAAACAGCAAGGTCAGAATATTTTGGGGGTAAAATTTTCAGGTTCCAAATGAATTATTCAAAATGGAAGGACAAAAAACTTACTTTAAAAACATGACTCTTTCAAAGCAATGAGTGTATTGCAGAAGTATAAATAGTGAGATTAAGTTAAGGAGCGAAGATTTCTTCTAGTGTTGCTCTAACTTTATTCAACAGGTTGACTTTAACCTGCTATGGATAACTTTTCTGATTACTCATTGTTTCTTGTATCATATTAAATTTTCCAAACTCTCTTATTTCAGTAAAATAAGATGTCTAGTTCTTTAAACAATCTGAATTTTTAGTTTACTTGTCTTCCTCATTAACACAGGCTCACAGGGTGTGATAGTCCTAAAATGTGGGTAGGGAGCACAAGAACCTTTTCTCCCCATTTTCAACTTCCCATTTTTTCTGACTAGCCAGCTCCTATTTCTAACACCTCACCGTAGTAGGAAAAGGGAAAGAGGAAGAAGGAGAAATAACAGTAAATTCTTACTTTACTAAAACAGTTTAAAAACTGGCTTCTCAATCTTTCATTTAGATGACATACAAAACTAAGTTTTGATTTTGAGGTAATATTATATCTTCTGTGGAGATATCACTAGGAATCTTTCATTTTTTTCTCATTTTTAATTTAAATTCAGTTAATTAATATAGAAGTTATTATTGGTTTCAGAGTTAGAGGTCAGTGACTTCTCAGTCTTATATAATACCCAGTGTTCATTACATCATGTGTCTTCTTAATGCTTATCATCCAGTTACCCCATCCCCCATCTCCCTGACTTAGAGCAACCCTCAGTTTGTTTCCTATGATTTAGAGTCTCTTATGGTTTGTTTCCCACTCTTGTTTTCTCTTGTTTTATTCCTCCTCTCTTCTCTGTGATCTTCTGTTTTGTTTCTTAAATTCTACAAATCAGTACCAGTATATGATAATTGTCTTTTTCTGATTGACAAATCTTTCACTTGTTGATGCCAGTAATGCACTATCTTCCAGTTTACATGTCTCATCTGATACTCCCAGCAATACCTTCAGCTTCTTCCTACCAAATTCAGTTGACCCTCGAAGTACCTTTTTGGACGGGGCCTAATACAATCTCTCACAGATTGCCACTCACATATAGTCTATATTGTACTCTACAGGAAACAAACTCAAGCAGTATGGATGTGTTCTGAGACAGTCACATCTCCTTGGGTTTTCTTCAGCAGCTAAACATACTCTTTCTCAATTGTAAAAATTAATGGCCAAGTAGTACTCATTCATTGGACTTCCCAACCCAAACTGCAGTTGTCTTATATCCTGTTTTCTAAGTGGGCTGTCTTCATATTCTGCTAGCCTTGAGTTGGGGAAGAAATTCTTCACCTTCCAAAATAGTGTCAGGAAGAGAGTTCATAACAAATCAAAACCTCTCTACGGTAAATTATCATCCAAGTCCTCCAAAAACATTTATTTATGTCTTGAATAGGGGTTGCAGTTTTAAAAGTGGTATAGCTGGTTTTCAGTATGTTGCTCTAAGACTTATAATTTTGCTTTGGCAAATGACAGTGGTATGCGATGTCAGTATTATCTGTTGCCTCAGGCTAACCTTCCAATTAAAAATTCCACTTCTGTGTATATTTACAAAGAAAATGAAAACAGGGCATTGAAACACATCTACACTCCCATGTAGCCGAGATATAGAAACAACCCAAGTGCCTGTCAAGGGATGAATGGATAAAGAAGATGTGGGGTGTGTTTATGCATATATATATATGTATGGCATATACATGGCATATACATGTGTATATAATGTATATAATATATAGGTATACAATGTGTGTATATATATATATATATATATATATATATATATGCGCCATTAGCTAAGTGCAATAATTCAGAAGGAAAAGTATGAGTATAATATGATATTACTTACATATGGAATCTAAAAAAACCAAACTTATAAAATCAGAGAGTAAAATGGTGGTTACCAAGAGCTGGGAAGTATTGGGCAGGGAGAGGGGGGAAGCAAATGGGAAGATGCAGTTTAAGAGTACAAAGCTACAGTCAGATAAAAAATTTCTGAAGATGTAATGGTAAACATAGAGATTATAGTCTACAATACTATATTAAAAACTTCAAAGCTGCTAAGAGATTACACCTTAATTGTTCTTACCACACACACAAAAAAATGGTAATTATGTTGCATGATACAGGTATCACCTAACACTAAGGTGGTGACCATATTGCAATATACAATGCATGAAATCAACACACTGTGCACCTTAAACTTACTCAGTGTTACAGATCTAATATATCAACAAAAAAATAAAATATAAATAAAAATTCTGTTATACGTATTTCTAAAAATCTTTACAACTGTACTTATACTTCCCTCTTTTACATTTGTGAAAAAAGCACTTTAGAGAAATTAGCTAATTCTCTTAAACTCCATAGTTAAAAGGAGTTATAATAGCTATTTAAAGTCAGATTTTTCTACCTATTTTTTTTGTGTCTATATTGTTTGTAGTAAAACAAAGCACTACAGTGCAGTGAAGTTCATCTTATCTTGACATAATATGTACACGTATGTGTGTAAATAGACACATTTATGCTGCATCATTCTATTTATTTTATTCCCAACTAATCCCTTTGCAATTTTCATCCTAACATTTGTTAATATACTGCCTTCAATAGTTAAAGACAGAATTAGCAAATCACTCTCATTTGGAGTGATTATCAGCATGCTACTATTTCTCTAACCAGATAAGCAATGTGTTTATACATTACAGCCTTGGGGGTATGTGCCATTAATTACGCACGCCCAGCAGCTGACATATGATTAATTAGAAGTGGGAAAACTATTCTTCAGGTGACCAGAAAACTCCTTCCACTTGTCAATGTTTATCTCTTTTTCAAAGTTGTATTATCCCAGAAGATATAGCAAAGAGTATTAAAGAAAATAAAGCTGATCCAGAAATTTTCACAGTCAGTTTCCAAATATATTTAGAGGATTGATGCCAAAGCTATTTGAGAAACCAGATCAAAATTATAACAACAAATAGACAAAAACAAAACAAACTGCAGGCCAACTTCACTTATAAATATTAAAGAAAAAATTAAGAAGATAGGAATTTTCATTTAATTTAGTATAATTCAATTTAATTTGAAATATCATAAATAAAAATGCTCTATATTAAGGATTACGGACTCAAAATTAAATGTTCATTCTGTATTCATACCCATTTTCATTCAACTTCCAAAAATGCAACTTAAAGTCCACTCTTAACCCTACCGTTGCAAGGTTTTCACCTTTTCATCTATTTGAGCCTAATGGTTTTTATGGAATAAGAATGAATCTCTTATTCCTTTGAAACTCAACTGCAATTTTGTTTCTTTAAATTTGTACTCACAAGCTTTGGGTTTGTTTATTTTATGCGAGATTACTCAGTTATTGTATTGGTGTTGAAATTCTCTAAGCATCTTATAATTATGAGATCAAAAATCTTTTTCTATAGGAATTAAAATTGTCAAGGACAAGTTAGTCCTAAATATCTATTTTCATATTTGACAATTTTGTAAATGCAAAAATAAATCAGAATTCCTAAATAATTAATTTTATTTTTACTAATACTCAGCTGAAGGCTAATTTATGCATTTACTGCATGGAATCTCGGAAAAATAGTGTTAACTAGAAAAAAAAAGTGTTACCTAAAGCAATCAAATTTTTGCAAATATACATACATAAATACACACATACACATATTCTTAGGTTATTACAGTAATAGTTTTATCAATTTTCTGAATTTTTTACACAATGTTCTAAATGTCTTTAAATAGAAATATTCTTTTTAAAAAATCTCTGACAGTTCTGTCTAAATGTGCTCTGCAGACCATTTGTTAAAACACAAATTCAGATAGGTATCCCTGATCTACAAAATTAGAATCATTGGAGTTGGGTTCAGGAATCGTTTCTGACAAAATATCCAGGATATTTTTGGTGAGCTACATTGTTTGACTCATTGCCCTATGAGGTATATACTGTTATTCCATCCACGTGATGGAGCTGGCAAAAAGCAGACTCTAAATCCAAATTCAGGTCCACCTCAGCCATCCCAAAGTCCACTCTCATTTATATGCTAAGACAAACCATACAGCAGAGCTAAAAGGAAACTGACAGATTGCTTCCACCTCTATGTATTTGCTAAGTACATTAGAGAACTACAGCTGTTTTGAAGCTCTATAACTAAAACTTATAGTGTTTTCAATTTAAAATTTATTTTAAACTTACACCGCATTCTCTTCTGTGATTCGGTTATGATTAGGCTGGCTCTGCTGCTGCTTCTAGTTTAAGCAGGGATTTTGCACTGTCATAATTTATACACTGGTAGCCATCAGTGTATCTCCGATCTCCATTTTTCTGCTCCCTGAGCTGCAGTTAATGTTGTACCTCAGTGCAATCTATTCTTATTTAAATTCAGCTCTTCATTATAACAAATAAGACTTACTGCATACTGTGTGCTCGCTGCATGGATCCCTAATGTAGTATTTAGCGTGGTTTGCAATAGGCAAACTACAGAATAATCTGAGCTACCAAGGGACCAGACAATGTAGTCAAGATGAATGTTAGGTCCTGGATTTAATGAAAGGTAGAGCTCAGACAACCGGAGCGCTTTGGAAAAGAAGTAGATCTTGACATAGCATAAACATTCCAAACCGGAAGGACTGAAACCTGGCATGCAGTGATTCATGGGTTCATTAAGTGGAGAGAAAAAGACCACTCTTATTGACTGATGATATCTGTAGGACAATGTCGTTGAGCCTAAAGCTAAGAATCTCGGGAGGAGTGAAAGTCAAGAAATAATGTAGTATGTGGAGGCAGAGAAGACCGGAGATAATTCGGAAACAGCTAGAAGAACAACAGACTGCAGCTACTGTTCTGGTGGCTGAATCAGAATGTAAAACCACCATGGGGGCGTGGTTATGGGAAGCCATTACAAAGCTTCACTTTCAAAAAAGGAACTATGCCATTCAGACCTTAAATCAATCAGTAGGGCAAAGACACCACAGCAGTCTCCAGAGAGCTTTCCTGGATTGACCCCAACTCCTTCTTTGTCTATGCCTTAACTTGTCTTTGCAATTTTTCCTGACCCTTCTTTCCATTCATACAAGAACTCTCTGTCTCCATTGTGTTCCAAAGTTGGCATCTCATTTCATAAGCCTCTTTATCTTGTCAAAAGTTCAGAAATAACAGAAGTAAAACCAATGAATCACTGAAGTAGGAATTAGTAAAAGTTTATCAAGCACACATTAAAAACAAGTTTGCTAACTGGAAGCACTCAGACCAAAACATGGAATGAGGCCCAGGGGTGTATCATTATGAAGCAACTATATAGGAAGAAGGCAGTGACTACTTACTCTTCATGGTGATTAGTCATAATACTATAACTTTCTTAAATAATCAGGAATTGGTCAGTGGTTACCTCATATCCACCTTGGGAAGCAGTGTGTTTTGCTTATGATTTCCAGAAGTATAAACAAGAAATGACCCAGGTCAACTTAGTCTTCCAAAATAAGCTAATTGAAACTTTGTTTGTATGACTAAATTGGTCTTGTCAGCACCGGGAAGTTTTAGGGCTGTCATCGTTTGTCTTTTGTTTTAACAACGCACTATTTTATCCTTATCTCATACTTACCTTCTACGTCAGGCTCCTATCAAAAATTCTTTATGGGAATGAAACTGTCCTGCCTTGGAAAATCACTTCTAAGATTTCTTCAGGGATGGCCCTAGAGGATCATTGCCTCTGGCACTGGTAGTGAGTGACCTTACCTTAGGCATATTCGAAGAAGGGTAGAAAATGCTTCTTTTCGATTTGTCTATTTTCTGAAGCCATAAATGCATACCAACAATTTCAGTTAGCAGAATGCTGGGGAAAAGGGACATTAATTTTATATGTGTAGGACAATAGCTACTTTCTGTAGTTATTCACCTTGAAGAAAAATTATACATTTATAAGTAAAATTATGTACATTATATCTCATAAATGTCTAAGGCAACAAAGAAGCTGTAAACTTACACAAACATAGCCTGATCCCCAATAAAAGTTATTAAAGGTGAAAATTTCAGTTAACATGGCATTTAAGAGACTGTGCTAATGAAGTCAGTCTGCCAAAATTCGGAACTACTTCAAAAATAAGGGGCTTATCACATACAGTGTAACTGTATTTCTACAGAAAATCCTACCTTCTAGTGATGGACTGTATAGGAGAACTCTGACCCTATATTAAGTATTTTATAATCCACTCCTTGTAGTTGTGCTTGTATCAAAGCAATATTTTATAATATAAATTCAATAACTTACACTTTTGATAATATAGTTAACTATAACATTAAAATAATTTAGTAAAAACATTGTACTCCCAGAGATATCTCCTCCAACCTTCTCATTCATTAGCAATTATTTGAGAATCAACTATGGATTAAAATAATAACTAATAGTAAAAAGCCCCTTATAGGACATGATGCTAAATTTGACAGTGCATTGCTACTGAGGTAAATTCAACCCTCTCAAATATTAATTTATGGCAAGGGTAATCAGCTTTTGCCCAATTAATACAAATCCTTAGAAAGGCACTGAAATTTCATTAATATTTCTAAGATAATTAGAGAATTTCTATATTTGCAGTGTACCGACATCTCATAAATATCACATTGTGCTTTTATCCTCATATGTGCTTCTTCTCACTAAATATAGAAGAGTAGTAATTAGCCTCAGAAACACCCATTAAACAAAAAGGAAGATAAATATAAGGATTGAATGCTGTACACTCATCAGGATTTGCAAAATAAAAATATTAATTCTTTGGTGGTAGTCATTAATAGGGCAAAACATTGTCTATTAACATAAAAGTAGAAACTCATTCCACTCCATGTGAAGTAAAGGTTTACTAGGATAACATCATCATAAAAACAAAACATATCATTAAAATTGGAAAATAAACTAGTAGGAACATGAGTTTTTAAAACATTATTTCTTTAATAAGCAAAAAAAGCACAAAAAAACAGGGTAAAATATTAAAAATTTTAAAATGTTTAAAAATTTTATGGCAATATTGGAATATCATGTATCTTAAAAAATTAAGCAAAGGCAAAGGGGGTAAAAATAAATCTAAACTAGTTACATTCCTTGATAGAACTATCTAAACATTAAATAATTTGAACACATTGAAATAGAGACTGCTGCTATAGGCCTCTAATGTTATAAACATATAATTCTACTTTTATTCCTGCTATAAAATTTAATTATAAATATTAGGGTAGCTATTTATTTGGATTTATTCTCTCAGACCATGTCCCATAAAGATAAAGTTAAATGTGTAAGACAAAAATAATTGTAAGTAAATTACTTCTGAGAGTTAAATCAAACTGTTTAAATGTCACTTTTAGAATGTTGCATGTTTGACATAGCTTCTAAGACCCATCTAATTTTTCATCCCTTTTGAATATTTAAATTTTTTCAGTTGGTGGATATGAAAGTATTTCTTTGAATATTTTCTTTGAGTATTTCTTTGAAAGTATTTCTTTGAACAAAATAAGTCTACATTAAAAAAGGTAAATAACAACTCATTTCTCACAAATGAATTGCATTAGTCACCATATATTTCTAATAGAAACCTACCTTTTAAAAGGCATTCTCATGGAAAAACTATATATAATATATACATATATACATAGATATTGTAATTATTAAAGTAATAATGCACTAAATATGAAAATGCAAAAATAGGACAAAACGAAATACATTCTTTTTATTTTTTTTAAAGATTTTATTTACTTATTTGACAGAGAGAGAGATCACAAGTAGGCAGAGAGGCAGGCAGAGAGAGAGGGAAGCAGGATCCCTGCTGAGTGGAGAGCCCAATGCTGGGCTTAATCCCAGGACTCTGAGCTCATGACCTGAGCAGAAGGCAGAGGCTTAACCCACTGAGCCACCCAGGTGCCCCAAAATACAAATTTTAATAGTAGTAGATAAGGATCATCCATTTTCCCTTACTGAAAACAATAATGATCATACTGATTATTATTAATTTATCAATGAAGAAGATGCCATCCTATTAGATAGCCAGTTATTTGAAACTTAACTAATGTAAAAATTCAGTTAAAATTCATATAATTAATATAAATATAATAAAATTAAATCCAAAAGTCAAGATCAAGCTATACAAATAGAGAAATAGATAAGCAGCAAGTGCATATTTTAATAGTAAACAGAAAAAAAAATTCCTTCTTTTCTGTACTTTAATCAAGACTATAAATAAAATTAAACATCAAATAAAACATTGGGAAAATAATGGTAATTTATGATAAAAATTGAAAAGCATACTATGTGAAAACATTAAATTTAGTCTAGGATGAACCTCAGATTGGTAAAGACTATATAACATCATGTTAATGGTAAAAGACCAACTGCTTTCTTCCCAAGGTCAAAAAATAAAATAATGTCTACTCTCATTACCTTTATTCAGTGTTTTACAGGAAGTTCTAATTAGGACATTTATGCAAGAAAATTAAGTAAAATGCATTCAGATTAAAGAGGAAGAAGCAAAATCATTTGTATGTTGAGAAAAAATATATATATACATATATCTCCACTAAAAAAACTATTAGAACTAATAAATTAAACAAATTTATAGAGCACAAAACTAATATATAAAACTACACTTCATTCATAAAAAACTACCAATTATCTTACAATAAAATTATATAAGTAATTCAATTTCTAGTAGTATTACAATAACATAGTTGGGAATACATTTTTTCAGAGAGCAAATATATACTATGAAAATGGCAAAATCAGTTATAAAAGAAATTACAGACCTACATAAATAAAAATACATCCCATGCCATGGAACAAAAGACTTAATATTAAGACAGAGCTAAAACTATCAAACTCTTAGATAAAAATATAGCAGTAATTCTCTGTGACATTGATTTAAGCAAATCTGAGATATGACACCAAAAACACAGGTAACAAAGAAAAAAAAAACAGATGAATTGGATTTTAACAAAATTAAAAATTTTGTGAGTCAAGAGATATCTTTAAGAGAGTGAAAGGGGTTCCTGGGTGGCTCTGTCTGTTGAGTGTCCAACTCTTGATTTCAGCTCAGGTCATGATCTCAGGGTCTTGAGATCCTGGGGCTCTAAACTGGGCGTGGAGTCTGCTTAAGATTTTCTCACTCTTTCTCTCTCTGCTTCCACCCCTCACCTAAATAAAGAAAAAAAATGAATAAATGTTACATTATATTAAGAAGTATTACTATATTAAGATAATAATCAACAAGAAAGATCATAAGAGGTATTGATGAAGATGTGGAAAAATAAAATAAAAATACTAATCACATAGTTCAAAAATGCATCTGAATATACTTCTCTCCAAAAAAACAAAACAAAACAAAACAAAACAAAACACCAGAAAGGGTCAATAACCACATGAAAAAGTGTTTAATATCATTATTAAACAGGAAATGCAAATCAAAAGCACAATTCATTGATACAATTAAGTACCCAATAAGATGACTATAATCAACAAGAAAGAATATAAGGCATTGATGAGGATGTGGAAAAATTTGAACATTTATATATTGCCAGTTAGAATAGAAAATGGTGCAGCCTCTTAAAAAGCATTCTGACAGTGCCTCAAAATATCAAAAATAGAGTTATGGTATACCCAGGAATTCCACTCCAAGGCATGTACCCAAGAGATATGAAAACACAAATGTTCATAACAATATATTCATAGCAGTCAAAAAGTGAAAAAACTCAAATGTCCACCTATTAGTTAGTGGAGTATTATTTTATATTATATTATATTATATTATTATATTATATATTATATATATATATATATATAACACAAAGTGGAGTATTATTTGACAACATAAAGAAATAAAATATTGTATGATAAAACATGGATGAACTTTGAAAACATTATGCTAAGTAAACAAGGCCAGTCACTAAAAATTGAACTAAAAGAGCAAAAGAAACCAGTCTCACATTATGTGATTTAATTTATATGAACAATGCCCAGAATAGACAAATTTATAAAGACAGCAGGTAGTTTACTGGTTTCCTAGTGCTGGGGGGTTCGAAGGTTAATGCAAAGTGATTGCTTAATTATTTTAAGATGATAAATTATCTAAAATTGATACTGGTAATGGTTACACAAGTCTGAATATACTAAAATCCATTGAATTGTATACTTTATATGGATAAGTTGTATGTATATAATTATCTCAACAAAGCTGCTATACATTAAAAAAAAAAAAAAAAGGCAATAGGGGGCCCCTGGGTGGTTTAGTCAGTTAAGCATCTGCCTTCAGATCAGGTCATGATCCCAAGTAGGGCTCAATGCATAGCAAGGAGTCTGCTTCCTCCTCTCTCTCTCTGCCTCTCCCCTGCTTGTGCTCTCTCTCAAATAAATAAATTAAATCTTAAAAAAAAAAAAAAAAGTAAATGGGTTCTTAGTAGGTATCACTAAACAAAAAGAGAAATACATGGGAAATTTTCTTACATACTTGATTTTTTCCTTTAATGAACAGCAAATCATTTTTGGTGTCATAAATCCAAAAGTATTGTATAATAGAAATGCATTCAATAGTTTTATGTGAAGTTTGTCATTTTATCCGCTCTCAAGTAGTTCTCTGCTTCTATCATTACAATCTGATTTGGTACAATTATAAAGAGGATTTCGTAATATATTTAGATCTATAGATTGTATAGCCTAATGTTTTTCAGTTTGGTCCTGAAGATCAGAAGGTATTCTCTGAAGGCAGCTCAAGATGTGAAAATATGAAGAGGCATGAGGCAGAGGAGGTAAATAGCCCCCTGTTCCCGCTTTGTTCAGAATAGTTGATGATCTAAGTCTTCACTTTAGAAATGAAGATACTCAGCTCCAAGAAATCCAGTCTTTATCTAGCTAACCAATCATGTTAGTAAAGATTTAAGACAAGGAATCAGATTGCATGATTCTCTATTCAGTGAATTTTCACTGCAGCCTACTTAGTTTAAGGATATTTAAACTACTTCACTCACTACAATATGGTTCAAATAAAATCATATTTATATAAAAACTGTGAACTGTTTCTGAATTTATTTTTGAATATTTATTTATAATTTGCTATTCCTCCCACCCTGATTATATTAATATTCATTGAATAAATTTATGATGTTGACTATTCCTTTTTTGGGGGAAACTGGCCATCCTTTCCATTCCAATCACGTCTTTAGAAATTGACAAATTCAGTATAACACCTTCTGGCTGCTGGATCAAAGGCATAGTAAGTTACACAGAAATAGGTATGTACATAGTAAAGACAGAGTAGACATGAGCAGATGTCTCTTTCTGATGGGAAGTTTTAAATATGTGAGGTTTATGATATGCACATAATTGTGTCTACAGTAGAAAATTCACCAGAGTGTAATGAACCAATAAGTAGACAAAGGCCAAGAAATGAAGCAGCAAGTGATTCCTAATGGTGTTTGGGTCCCTAAACTCAGTTATATTTGAGTTCCATCTCATGATTACTTTAGTCCTATCTGAAACCACTTTAAAATTACTTACAGTTTTGCTATTTTCAGTAGTTATTTTATTCTTGCTTTATAATTGTATAATTTCCTTTTCTAGTTAAAAAACATGGCTGAAAATGTAGAAAATTAATAGCATAGTCTCCCCTAGCATATGCTTTGGGTGGTAGCACTGTTTTCCTGTTGCGTTCTTCCTACACCATTAGCTTACTTCACTCATAGTCAACATTCATGCTGGCAGCCCATGAAAGAAATTGTGCGTAGGAGGGAAGATAGGATCCTCTTACCAAGCCATCCTCTTAGAGCTGGAGACTGGCTCTGGGGCCTTGAAATGACCACACTGAAGAAAGGCCTGAATACCTTCAGAATATCTGATTCAACCCATAATGAGTGGACCTGGCAGGAAGGGGTCAGAAAGACATTCAAAGAAAAATGAAAACTGAACCTGAAGGCTGGAGATCCCAGGGACTGCAGGGAAATTGAAAATCCCAAAGGCATTTCAAAGAGCAGGGCCTCCTTGGACCCAGGGCACAGGCACATTTGTTTCTAAGGAAGGTATTAAATAATAGAAGACATAAAAACATATTTAATGAAATTTAGTTATGAACCAATTATCAGTGTGAGACTATTACTTAAAGTTCTGTGTGTTGCTCTTTATATGTAATAATAAAATAAGTTTGAAATATGAAAATGTTAATTCTACAAATATCCGTATCTTTCCCACATTACATTAGCCACCTGAACATGATTTCTTCTGTTGAATTCATTCACTATTTTCTTCCTGGCTTTTTATAGACACAATATTGTTCAAGTTACTTATGAATTTTCCAAGAGAGAAAATTAGATGTGACTGCTCTTATGAAATTTCCCATGCTAGAAGGAACTAGGGGACTGTCATTCAGAAAGACCAAGGGAGGAATGTCAATGAAAAAGATGTGAATAGTGTGCATTGGCTCTTAGCCAGACCCACACTATTTGGTGTTGTTTTGGCCATAAATTGAAAGGGTTTTGAAAGTGCTTATACTATGTGACATATCTTTGATTACCTAAATTCTCTATGCCAAAACTGGAAAAAGATTCATATGAAATATTTATGAGTTGGAAGGAAACCTGGAGAGAAGTGGCAATATTAAATGATTGATTAGGATTCAAAGGTACAAACAAATTGCAGTGTGTCTAATATATTCAAGTCAATCCTTAAAACTAGGATTTACCCATCCTAGTTGCCAGGCAGCTACACTTGAGTATAAAGAACCCCACTGTGGGTAGTTAATGGTTAGAAATAGCCCCTTCCTTGAAATACAAATCCCTAAGACTAAGTATACATCAACAATATAGATTTTATAAAAAAATTATTCAAATTTTATATCCTCTTTTCTTAAACTATTTGTTAGTAACTACAGTTTGTTTTCACTGTTTAAAAACAAATAAAACAGTATGTTAAATCTGTGTCACAAGGTAATTCTCGTCATTTTGTAAAAATCCCAATAATAAAGATATTTTAATAAGAAAAAGAATGATACTCTAGAATAAAAAGATACTTTTTACAAAGAATTACTCCCAAGCCCTTAACAATAAATTAAGGATCACAAGTTTATTGCAATTAAAATATAATTAATGATAGAGGTTCTTATTCTTAATTAATATTGGTAAGAATTCACAAGACATACTGCCTTGCATAAAATTAATTTGACAACCATAATTTACACATCTTTTATGTATGTGTCAGAAAATAGAATCGTCAAGTATATTTTCATTATATTCTTCATGCATGGGTTGGCCATTTTTATTTAATTAATACATGTTAGTTCATTAGCAATTGTTTCTATAAGAATATTCCTTTAGGCTCTATTTCTTAAGTTTCATCTATAAATATATAATTAAGGAATTATATTTTTATTAATAATCATGTTCTACCACTCCATCTTGTAACTGTAGGCCCCAGGGGATATAAAGAGATTATTTGACTAGTGTAACTTTTGAAGATAGTTGAAGTGAATCACTGTCCCTAACTCTATCAGTCAGCTATTGCTGCTTATAAAATCTAACCAAATTCAAGTTGCTGAAAATACCACTTATTTAATTTACAATTCTATGACTTGACTGGGATTCTTTATGCACCTGGGGTCAGCTATGCTAATATTACCGTGGCTCTTTCCTAAGTTGGACAGACTTGGCTCAGATCCTGCGGATCTCCCATCTTCTGGCAGCCCAGCTCACTGTTCACCTGGAGGAGGCAGGTGTCTCGAGAGAGTGCAAATGTGCATCGCCTTTTGAGTGCTAGACTTAAAATTGGCACTGTGCAACTTCTGTCACATTCTACTGGACTGCAAATGTCACAAGGTCTGTCCAGATACAGTAGGTAGAGAAATGAACTCCACAGCTTTAAAGTAGGAGCTACAAGGTCACATTGCAAAACATGTGCGTTGCGGAAAACCTGAGGTGACCAAGGAAACCCAAATGGCACACGGAGAGATGGGAGAACACAGCTTTATTAACGCTAGCGGGCTCAGTGGGATCGCTCCCAAATACTGAGCACCGGACAGGGTGAGGAGTGAGTTTTTATGGTTACAGGCAATGGGGGATGGTAACAGGGTGTTTTTCGAGGTCTCTCAAAGCCCAGATGCTTTCCCAGTCTCTCAAGGCCAAATGGCCCTTTCACGTGGAAGTATAATCTGTGTGGAGGTATGCCAGAGAGTGCTAAATCACCTAGGGGGCTGTTTCTCTTTCTTTTCTTATTCAAACAGGACTGGGCTTCTGGCCTTTTTCTTCAGTCTCAGCAGGAGCAATGACTTGTTATCTTATCTTAGTCAAATAGGATGGCTATTTGGTGATTCCTTGGCCTTAGTTGGAGCAAAGGGGAGCCAGGGATGGAAAAGGGCTGGAGCCCAGAATCTCTATCTGCCTCATGTGTACAGGAAGGTTGGCAAAATAGTACAGTTTTAATACTCAGTCTACCTATTGCTGAAGCCTGACTTTGAGTGAGACTTTAAAGAAGTCCCCTAAGCTTCCAAATGACAATAACTCTTGAAATGTCATACCCCTTAGCTTATCTTCTACACTCTTAAAACAGCCACTACACTAAAAATTAAAAAAAATTTAAAAAATTAAAAAAAAGTTTTGGCAGAGGGATTTAGAGAGACCGAGATCCCCAAAGACAGATGATTCCTACCACTGCAGATCTTTATCCTGAGCAACCTCTGTGTTTTTGTCTTGTGAATTGCTGACATCGTGGCTTTTAGACTCTGCCTGTAAATACTGGGACGTTGACAGTCAAAGCTCAGCGTTGTATAATAGCGAAGGAAGAGGTGAGCTTTTGCCTTTCCCTCTTAAACAATCATCATCTTATCTACTTATCTACTTATCTACTATGTCACACATGCTCATAATTTACAAATGCACAAAACATTTCCACACTTACAATTACACTGTGATTGCCCTCCCTGTATCCACACTTTCTTGTAATTTACCTTTGCAATTCCTCTCCTCAAAAGAAGATTACTTTCCCTACTCCCTGAATATGCTCTGGTCTTGTGACTTTGACCAATACAATATGACCAACAGGGAAGTGTGCTAATTCTGAAGTGGGACAAAGAGAACCTTGCACACTTCTTCTAGAGTTGTGCAAGTCTTGGAACCTCGTCACTCCGTGAATAGTAATCTATGCTAGCTTGCTAAAATCATTGTGATTTAGGAAAGATGTTAGGGTTCGAAGCTGATGGCTCAGAAAGAATTCTTGAGATATGTTCCATGCAAAAAAAAAAAAAAAAAAAAATAGTTTTATTAAAGCACAGGGACAAGACCTGTGGGAAGAAAGAGCTGCACTGAGGTTGAGAGGATTGAGCCATTATATACTTTCAAGTAGGGAGGGGGGTTAGAGATAGTTTAAGTATCTATGGAATTTGCAAGCAAGATTTCCAGGACCTTGAGGGGGCTAGCTATTGTTGGGAAATGGTCATTTATTGCTGCCTAATAAAAACTTAGTCATGAGAACCTTCAGATGTCTATCAGTGGGCCATATGCTTGGAGAATGACTGCCAACATATATTTTGTGGGGTATGGGGTGGACAGGTAGAAATAAAGCAAGTTTCCAGAGGAATTTTTATATGTTAAAATAGACTTACAGGATCCTGGGGGTTGGGCTAGGATTGTCTTTTGCCCTTAGCAAAGTATTAACATCCAGGCAGCTGCATTCCTAGAGGAACGTCACTCTGCCTGTTTCAACGACTTGTCAATGAGCTGTATGTAGTAAGGAAATTTTAATTTTTCTTTTGCCTTTGTTTCCCACATTAACTGTGTAAGGAATCCAACAACCAGTCACTTGATCACACTGTTAACAGCTAAGCAACTACTAAGATATGTTGTTATGTCCCAATAATGGGTCTGTGATTAAAGGAACAAGACTGATATAAAGCGAAAGTCAAGCAAAGCTTTATTTTGCACCAAGCATCAAGAATCTAACCGAACGTTCGGGGACGCACCTCTTACAAGAGAGGGTGAACCTTCTCTGTTTCACAGTCTAGCTTTGAAGGGCAAAGGCCATGCGGTCGGGCCTGGTCACACACAGGTGGCCAATGAGATTGTAACACACACAGGAAACTCCACAGTGATGCTAGGTGACCAATTGAGTTACAATTTACCCTAGTAGACATTTGACCCAGCCTATCACCTTGGTTGGGATTGGCACCCAAAAGGCTCCCAAAGGGCGTGGCCCATACTCCTTGGTAACCAGGGAGATAGTATGCATCCCCCCAATGATTGATGTCTCCACCTGGCCTGACCCACCCTTGTATCTGGGCTTTGTTACCTGAAGCTGGTTCCCAGGACTTGTTTTTAAGTGAATCCCTTGGGGGAAGGGGAGCAGGGACAGTTTAAGGGTTAAACAACAAGGTTTTTGTTTAACCTCAATGAAAGCTTCTGGCTAAAATATAAAAATATAAAATAGGTCCTTACAACGTGAATGAATCCACTGGAGACAAGCCAGTCCTACCTAACCCATCAGCTCACCACACACATGAATATACTCAACTGAGATCCCTCAAACCTAAGTCTGATTGTAAACAGTGTCCAATAATTAATAGATTTGTGGAGAATAATAATTGTTTTAAAGTTAAACCACTAAGTGTACAATGTATTCTTTATAGCTAAAACTGTCAAATCTCCTTGATAAATATGTCACAAATTAGGGAAAAGTAAAAATAATTATTCAGGTATAGATGTCATAACTCCTAACATTGACAAGAAGATGATTGTAAGAATTTTACACTCTTCAAGTACATCTAAATTCTGGTGTATTTTTGGTGCTGTATAATTTTAATGTTATTTCTTAAAAATTTATTTGCAAATTGAATCAAATGGATTGACCAGTATGCAAAAACAGTACATACTGCTGAACTAATTCCTTCAGGACGTTTGCATTTTCAATCATTGCTTAACACATGCATTGCCAAGATATGTAGTTACTAGTTTGAATTCTTATTTGCTAGACCTATACTCTGCTTCAGTCAGATACACTATGAATTTGAATTAGACCTCCCTTGGTTTTTTCACCTGTTAAACTCTATCCTATTATAGCAACATCAAAAGCTTAACTGTCTTCCTTGACCTAATTTTTACTCAAGTGGCCAGATAAAAGGGAGTGAAAAATAAATTATAAAACCATCAGTTGCAGCACAAGAGAGTAAATATGAAAAGAGGTTAATGAGAGGACAAAGATCAAAGAAGCTCAACCAAAATAACAAGCATACTCTTCTTAAGGACTGCAAATGTTCACAAGACGTTTTACTTTTATCCTGTAAAATAAAATATCCTAAAATACAATGAATTATATTGAAATGTGAATGAATACCACCACAAGGCCAGGGTTCATTGTCCTTGAGTTCTTATCAGAAGAATGTTTCTCACAAGTCTCTCTCTCACATCAGATCACAGTGGTTATTTTCTATATTCGGTTGTTTACTCAACAGACTTACTCAGTATTACTGTAGAATGAATTACTGTGTGCTTCTATACTCCCTTTATCAGGTTGTGTGAACTCACAATAACTCACCTACACAAAACTAAAATAAAAACACCAGATAACCCGTCCTATGACTCAAGAGACCACTTTGCCTCTGGTGACCGATTCCCTACTTGCCATTACACATGCTAAGTAAAAGGCTTTGTATTTCAATATCAGGCCTTATTATAACTTTGATACAAATAAACAATAATAATAATGGGCCTAGCAACTTGCATTTTGATAAATGCAGCTATTAATTACCAAAGTAGATGAGATAAATTTTAAAAACCACTTTTTCTGCAACTTGAGTCATTCTGTCACAAGTTACATCTCAGTCTTATGGTACAGAAAAATACCAAGAAAATTCTAGGAACCTTGACTGTTGGAAGGCCTTTTTTATATATGTGGAATTATAAAACTCTTGAATTCAAGTGACCTGAAAATATCTTGATTGATGTATACTAAGCCCTAAACGAGACCTTCTATTTTTTATATAGTGGCTTTTCCACAAATAAGTCTGATGAACCAGGAAATAGTTTTTTTAACCAGGAAGAATTTTTTTCAATAATTTCTGTTCCACTTCTTTTCTTACAAAACCTCAGCAGTTTCTAGGTACTTTATCTAATTTGTCTTCCCATAACTCTTACATTCACTTTTCCTCGTCTTACAGGTAAAACTTCAGGGGAGTTTATGGCACAGATAAAGCCAGGAAATCTTTTTTTTCTTTTTATATTACAAGTTTTCTGAATGTAAGAATTTGAGTTCTATTCCAGTGAAGGTGTGATCTCCTGGATATATAAAAATCACTAAATGAATTTATTAAAATTACATCCCCTTGGTTTACAACAGAAAAGTTATCTTTTAGGTTGAGAATGGGTTAAGAAATCCATGTTTAGTTTTCAAGGTGTCTTTAATGTGCACCATTTTTTCAGTGAATTTAAAGTCTCTAATTTTTTTTTTTTTAAATAAGAACCAATGTTGCAGGATTATATTTTTCACTATGAAGTGAAAGTGTTAGGTTATAAGTGTCGGTACTCTATTTCTCTCTGGTCTGTATGTTGCTGCCACTTCCATACACCCTGGCTTTGTTGGATTCCGCTAAATGGGAAGGTTGTTTAAACATCTCCAGTTTGAGGAGGTGTAACCTTTGTAATTAATGACTTCCTTTTCTGTTGGCTTACGTTCTACATTTCTAAACTAGAGAAAGAAGGGAAGTTTTGAGAACTCCTCTTCTTCTCAGGCAATAATGATACTCAGCGAGAATCTCTGAAGCACATTTTTTCAGTTCATTTTCACACAAGCAAATGAAGATGTGCCCAGATTCTGTTGTGTTCTGTTATTCTTACTTCTAAACAGTGTATATTTGTGTGTGGAATCCACAGACACAGATGAGGAATGATGTTCTTCAGACCTGTTTTTTAGTCATGGTCTCTTTATCAACAAATAAATTCTGTAATAATTTATAAAGACATAGATATAAAAATTTTGATTAAAATTATTTCCAGAGATTAAAATTATTCCAGAGATTAACTTTTATATATGATTTTAGTTTGCATATACATACTTTCAATACTGCTTATATTATAGGTCCCACATATTCCAACTTTTCTCTCACTTTTAGTATTTAATAAAGAATACGATCTCGTTATTTCATAATTGCATAATTCTATTAAGATAGAACATGGTTTGATATAAATTCTTGATGCAACACTATTTGTTCCATAGAAATTAATACTAGTAATAATATTAGTATTAATAAATAGTAATAGATCTCACCATGTCTCAGACTACAAACAAACATCAAATTAAACATTTTCCAAAATTAATGTCTAATATTAGGTTTTTGTTCCTTATATATTCATATATACAAGCTGTCTTTTAATTTAAGCAGTTATGAATCAGAAAACCACTACCATAGAATACTACTACTTATGTGATCTGCTTTTTCAAAGAGGAAACTAACAAACATATGGATTAAGAAACAGAATACGTTTTTTTAGATGAATAACAGAATAAAAATAGGAAGTTGTTACATATCTCATATGCAATTATACAATATATATCTTATTCGATAAAATAAACATGATATGAACTTGACCTTTTAATCTTATGGTTGGATACTGCAAAAGTAACAAAGTACAAATGTGGAAAATATTTAGAATGAAAACATTGTAAAAGATGCTTCACAAATACTAGTTGCATCAGTTAGTAGCCTTGGGGATGTGCTCTGGTAAGACACAAATGAATAAAAAAATCTCAGAAATGTAAACAATGAAGGTTTATTTCTTGTCTGTGCACCATGTTGTGGCTACAAGAACTTTTTTTTTTTTTAATTTAATTTAATTTTATTTCTTTTCAGTGTTCCAGCATTCATTGTTTATACACCACACCCTGAGCTCCATGCAATACCTGCCCTCCATAATACCCACAACCGGGCTCACCCAACCCTTCATCCCCCTCCCCTCCAAAACCCTCAGTTTGTTTCTCAGAGTCCACAGTCTCTCAGGGTTTGTCTCCCCGTCCGATTTCCCCCAACTCACTTCTCCTCTCCATCTCCCAATGTCCTCCGTGTTATTCCTTATGCTTTATCTAGATCCACATCCCTTACCAAATGTCATTGACCTAAGCAGATCACATGAGCAACATGAGCAACATCAACCACCAGAGGCCAGAGTCATCCAATCCTACCAGGTTCTCATCACTGAATCAAAAGAGGTAATGCATGACCTAACTACCACACTGGTTCTATGTTATCATGACAAAATGTAAATCAATTTTTTTAAAAGATTTTATTTATTTATTTGACACAGAGATAGCACAAGTAAGCTGGCAGCAAGCAGAGGGAGAGGGAGAAGCAGGCTCCCCACTGAGCAGGAAGTCCAAAGCAGGGTTTGACCTGCAATCATGACCTGAGCCAAAAGCAGACCCCCAAACTACTAAGCCACACAGGTGACCCACATAGATCAATTTTTAAGCATATTATGCATTATAAGTAGCTACATAATTCAGATAAATTTTATTGAGTTTAATTGCATAGTGTTACGTTTATTAAATATTGTGACTTTTTTAGGTTTGATATAATATTTGAATTGTTTTAGATGAATTTACATTTTATTCAGGTATTGCTAAATTTACTTTTGAGTTCTACTACTTTGCATAATACCAGAAAGTGTCATGATTTCACCTTTCTTAGTAGTTCAAAGATATTTTTGTGACTGTTCTAGACTACCTGTATAGTGAGAAATTCATCTAACTGCTGTCTAATGAAGTGCCCAATTCCGTTGTGCTGCTGTTGTTGCTTTAGTTATACATTGGAAAGAACTGGAAAATTCTGTGTGCACTTTAATTTAGACACCATGGTGAGCATTTTAGTGGTACAAATGTTGCAGATTACTTCTTGAAAAGCATGTGCTAGATTAGGAGTTCAAAGACCAATGGTTTATGTGCCATTGGTTTAACCTTTATTCACATTCTTTATTGATCTCATTCCCTGGAAGGGAATTATTATTATTTATTATTTCTTTTTTGCTATTTTCTTATCCATGAAAATATATTGAAGACAAGACATTCTTGTCTTGACAATTAGACAATTTAATTGAGAATTAGACAATTTAGTGACTTGATGGGAGATGCTTGATGGTGTAAGACTTTCCAGCCCAGTACCTTTTATTTCAAGTCTACAAGAGGAACATCCAACTCTTCAGCTCGAGAATAGACAAAGTGCTTTTTGAATAAGGATCCACAGACTTCTGGGTTTTCTAGGGTACTCTCTGCAAGTGACGACATATTCCCTGGCATGCTTTGAGACTTTAAGAAAGTAGTGTTTTGTTTGGTTTTCAGTCCTAATCTAGCAAAATCACAGTAATATGTTCTAAATCATCCAAATGGCCTTGATAATAGCAAGGTAAAATAAATGAATTTAGTGCCCGCAGATGTGTTTGGTTTTGAATTTATGATTACTTTTGAGCAGAGTAGAGATCGATGAGATAAGGAGCGGCTGCACAGAGGACATTTTTACCACAATTTCAGGACAAATATTCTAAAAATTATGTCATCTTAAGCCATTACATAGAAGTGTATTTAGGACAAAGCCAAAAGTACGTAAATGGTGTAATGAGGGACAAAGTCACATAAGAGTTTAAGCATTACTCAGATTCTGGTTTTGCACATTTGAACTTGAACTGCTTTTTTTCCATTATGAATGGTAGTCATAAATAATTATTAGAAAAATGTTAAATAATACTTTGAACACTCAGTATTATATTGTATGGTACTTTAGTAAATTAACTCATCCAAATGATTTACGTATGATGAATTTGACATGACTCTTTGAAAAGTAAGGTAATGATAAAAAATGATGCTGTAAATGTAAATATTTTTCATCATATTTAAAAATGAAAGAGATAATATAAATTAAAACAATTGATTCTTTCACCAGAAAAATCATTTCATTACACTACATTGCTCAACATTTAATTTTAGCAAAAAGTATTTTTCCCATTGAATTAGCAATTGCCAATTTGAATTATATAATTTTCAATATTGCCTGTATCTTATTTATAAACTTGTTTTGAGTTTATGATTTTAATACTTATAAGATGAATGAACATTAATTTTAATACTTCAAATGTTTAAAGATTATTGGAATAAAATTTTGTGAAAAATTGAAATAAATAAAAATATTCACTTACCACACCAAAATATAGCTTTAATTAAAACCAAAGCTATTCTTTCCCATTTATGTTCTCACTTCATATCCTATTTTTCTGACAATTATTCATTGTACTCTAGTAAAATTGGTCTACATTTTTTGGTGGAAAAAATATAATTATAAGGCCAGAGTGTCTTTGAATGTGTTCATCCCTCTGGAATAATTCTTCACTAGAAACTTCCTGGCTGTGTTCAAAATTCACAGTCTTGGGGAAGAATTTCTGTATTTCTTAATGTAAAATTGCACTTACCTCAAATTCGTAATTCCTATTTGCCTTTTTCATTTTCTTTGTAAAATGAATCTCCTAGTCTAACATTTCCTATTTATATTGTTGGCTTTCTATTTTCACTAAAATCTGTATCTGATGAAATAAGGATTTTTGCCTATTTTGTTCCTTGTGTGTCCCTAGCACACAGGCTACAGATATTTTGACTAGTTTTCTTTCTACCATACTCACTCAAAAATAAATGTCTTTATATAGATAATTAAATGAAAAACTTTGGAAAGGTATTATGCAAGTTATCTTTTTCAAAGTTGTTAAGAGGAGGTATGCCTTGATTAACCATTGGCATGTAATTCTAATTCATTATTCAGTTAAAGGCAGATGAAACAGATAAATGTACACATCGGTGCTTATGTCAGTGTTAAAGCACTTGAGAAGTAATTTGAGATTTTTTTAAATGTCAAAGTATTATGAAAAGGTTGACCCCACTCAGATAGAATTCAGAGTTAATAGTAAGTCTGAATTTCTAAGCCTCTATCTTTATTCTTCTATCATTACTATTAACTGCATCTAGCCTACTTTTAAAATACATCATATTTTATTTTATTAAGATTTTATTTATTTATTTGACAGACAGAGATCACAAGTAGAGTCGCAGGGGTGCAGGGAGCAGGCTCCCCACTGAGCAGCTGAGCAGAGCCCTATGTGGGGCTCCATCCCAAAATCCTGGGATCATGACTCCAGGATCATGACCCCAGCGGAAGACAGAGGCTTTAACCCACGGAGACACCCAGGTGCCCCAAAATGTATATTTTAAATTTAATCCTTCCTTTTGAATTCTTAAGTAAAAGGAAGGGCACACATCTCTGCGTGCTTTTATGTGTGCTGGGC
Source organism: Enhydra lutris kenyoni (assembly GCF_002288905.1). NCBI lineage: Eukaryota > Metazoa > Chordata > Mammalia > Carnivora > Mustelidae > Enhydra > Enhydra lutris. Next base: position 56,698,260 of record NW_019154089.1, on the reverse strand, counting down.
ATTCATAGTTACTCAATACGTGTTTGGACAAAGTAATCCAATTAAGTGAATTACAGTGGTAAAATCCACTGTCCCTTTCAGACTGATTTGTGAACAGAGTCATGAAGCGCAGGGGAAAAAAAAAAATCCCTCCGCAAAGGGACATAGTTGACAAATGAAAGATTCTCCTTGCATGACCTTAAAATAATCTAATATTTCTCCATTATTACACTGAGGAATTACTGCAGTTTTATTTTTGGTCCCGACTGAATAAGGGCTCACCTTTTGATGGTTGCCATTTTCTGCTTTTTGTGCGTTATAACTGACTTGACATTTGTGGTGTTCCAATGTGTCTTTCTTAATGTGACGGAATCATCTGTGCATTAATGAACTGGCTTGATGTATCTGCCAAACCTTTCAAAGAAGCAATTAAGTCTCTAAGAACTTGCATGAATGGCACGATTTATTGTAATCTAAGAAGAAGAAGAAGCATAAACAAAAAGTAATTAATTTTTAAATGTGGCAATCAAGTAGTCCAACACAAGAACGTCGTCTACGGAACTTCATCTAAGTAGAGCGTAATAACAACATGCTCCTCTTTAAATGTCTCATCAAATTTCTAACATTTTTGGGGAAATGTCCAACTTTATTACTGTTCAGAAATTTTTAAATTAAAATACAGGGTCCCATTTTTATTTATCAAACTAGAAAAGTTAACTTAGACATGGAAAGGACATGAATATTCAAGATTATGAAAGAAATGGTGAAATAAATATTACTTGTCGTTGTTAATGGCGGGGTGAGCTGCAATCATCATTTGTTGATAAATTTTCAATATGTATGAGAAGCCTAAGAATGCTATATACTGCATTTTGTAAACTACTCTTAGTAAATAGCCATAAATATAGCCACAAAAAACATTAATGCCTGAAGATCCATATATGACATTTATTATGTATTTTTCACATCTACCATGAAAGTAAACATCTAAAATGTTTAACAATAAAAGAATGATAAATTAAACTATCTTAATGCACCTGTGAAATTGTATACAGTATTTTAGGCGATGTTTACTTACCAAAATGCATTTTCCATTTTCCATATATTGAACACTTTTGTGCTAGGCACCATGCTAATTGATTTACATTTCATTTTTACAAGGCTTATTTCAGTTGTAAGACCTAATATTTTTCTCAATTTACTGACAAAGATCATTTTGATTAAAGTAACTTGCTCAGGGTCACACCGTTCAAATGCAATGCAGCAAAGACCAGAAATAAGTCTGATTAGAAATATCCATGTTCTTAACCCATGAACCACTCTGACTACTCAGTGATGTAATCTTATTGAGTTAAAAAAATATATTCAAACACATTCTGTGTATAGATTAAGTGCTTAAACTGAATTGTTATAGGCTAATAACCTCTCTTTCTTTTTGCTGTTATTACTGCCTGTTATATCAGGAATATGTTAGGTAGTTGACAAGGTGAAGGAATTATTCACACAATGCCCTGTTCCTCTAAGGCTCAGAGCAGACTTCTGCTTTTTTAGCTCACTTCCTTGGTTGAATCTGAGAGAATTCATATAATATTAATTTGGACAGTTGAGGCTTCTCAAACAGGAATCTGCCTCTCAGTGGGGATTTCTTCCATGCACTAGAGGCATGTTTGCCATGCTATATTTTTTGGGGAGGTCTGGAATGTAAGGAATGGATCTGAATAGGACTTGTTTACAGATATAAATCTGTAAACTTTACATATGATTTAATTGGAAAATAAAACGAAAAATGTTACATCCAGAAAACATTTTTTAAAATATATAAGTAGTGTGTGCTTTTGTATACATTCCTTTTTTTTTTTGAATCAGTCTCTTCCCTCTTTCTTATGGCACTTTTTATTTGATTTTCCTAAGTCCTTCTCCATGTCAATTTGTCAGATATGCTTTCTTAATTCTTCAGACATGTCATTTTATCCCTTTTCCTGTACCCTGGTTAGTGGTATTTAATGCAATTGGATTGATTTCTTTGGTTAAATATTTATTTAGTGTTTCCCTCCCCCATTAGATTGTGAATTCTCTGCAGGCAGAGCAGGGCAGATGCTATATGATCTCTCCTGTACCACTAGAATATACCACAGTGAGAAGTACTTAACCAGTTTTCAATAAATATTTATTGAATGAATAAATGATTGAATAAACTAATGGCTTCTTCATATATGCTTACAACAAATATGAAGAATTTATTATTTTTTGATTAAGTACGATTATGTTAGGGAAAATTGGGGAGATCATAATGAGCTTATAAAATAATGCTAGTTTTAGGAAGTCTAACTGAAGCCCACTTGGAGGCATGATATATTTTTGATTGTTCCAATAAGATGTAGAAAAAGATATTTTCAGCATGGATTTTTTAAATTATATTTTTCTTTACAAAAAATATTTTGTTGACTTTATTATCTACTCTTGACTTTTATTTAATCTTTCTAATCATTCAAGGTGAGCATAGTGTGAGCCAAAGGCAAGGACATTTGACTGTAAAAATTTAAGTTTATATGTTGACCAATGGCAATTTCTAATAATATCAAGAAATTAAACAGGCAAGTGCTGATTTTTCTAAAGTTTCTGATAATATAATTAATAATATAAAAACAATTACCACTGTCTTTTAGGCTTTCTTCCTAGAATCTTGGCAATTTGTCCATACTCACAAGTAAGCACTCAGTGTATATTGTGGCTGAATATGCTTCATTTCCATTGCCTTTTAATAATGTTCTAATTTCAATCATGTTGGGGAAAGTTGGGCAGCGTGCTGTATTTCTTTTCCTTTTCCTTTTTTTTTTTTTTTTCCTCAGTAGATATTGGTGGGTACAAAGAAAGCAAATTGACACTGTGGTCTGCCAAAACCTTCATAAATCTTTTTGCTTATAGACCTGATGCTCAATTAAGAACAAGATCTAGCAGAGCAAAATAAAATATCCCCAATGTTTCTTTTCAGTAATTACTCAAATTCATAAAACTATGGGATGAAGGTGTGACGGTGAGGAAATAAATAGTGATGTTTGATGGTTTTTTAAGAATTGAAGAAGTAAGGAAAAATGATATGAAAGTCATTGAATGTTATGGTTAAGGCTACACATTGCCTTCCATATTTTTGCATTTACCGTATTTAAATGCACACAAAAATTGGTGTTTGCATTTACCATATTTAAATGCATACAAAACTGGTCAGGTTGATTTGGACTTACAGTGCTGCTATTTCCCATTCAGGATAGGTAAAACTATGTATTTTGTCTCTTTTTTTAACTTAAAAAAACATCTTTTGAGAGTACATAATGATGAAAAATTTAATGTGTTAAAGTATGTTTATGATGAATTAACACATTACTATCAGTTGCTTTGAAGAATGCAAAAACCCCTTTAATCTTTTTCAATGATTAAAGTGCTTTGAGGTACTTTATAATTTTCCTGAGCATAGTTACATAATTTATTTTACGTATTAGTTTTTATGGCAAAATTGTGCTTCTTAATATGATATCTATAGGAAAGATATGATGTACAAATAGAATACTTCTTTCCTCATTTTCACAAGTCACTTAACTATGATTACATGATGTGCTGACTATTCTATTTTTTTTTAAGATTTTATTTATTTATTTGACAGAGATCACAAGTAGGCAGGGAGGCAGGCAGAAAGAGAGAGGAGGAAGCAGGCTCCCCACTGAGCAGAGAGCCCGATGTGGGGCTCCATCCCAGGACCCTGAGATCATGACCTGAGCCAAAGGCAGAGGCTTTAACCCACTAAGCCACCCAGACACCCCTGTGCTGACTATTCTAAAAATACAAGACAGATTTCCTAATTTATTTGATGGTATGACTATAAAATTGTGGTTATTTTAATTTTCCTTTTATGTATAAATTTAAAATAGTTCAAAAGAAAATTCATTGGTTTTGAAATTTTTAAAAAATAGCAGTGTTACATAAGTACAAAAGAGAAAGTCTTACCAAATTTATTTAAAAAGGCAGATGTTACTCAGTCTATAGATTCAATACAATCCCAACCAACATCTCAGCACCTTACTTCGTGAACATTGACAAAGTGATTCTAAAGTTTATATGGAGAGACAAAAGACCCAGAATAGCCAACTCAGTATTAACATGAATAAAGACAGAGCACTGACATTATCATACTTTAAGACTTGCCATAAAGCTAGAGTATTCAAGACAATAAGGTATTAGTAAAAAAATAGACAAATAGATTATTGTGTTAGACCACAGAGTCCAGAAATAGACCCACATAAATGTGCTCAACTAATCTAAAACAAAGAGCAAAGGAAATACAATGGAAGAAAGATAGTCTTTTCAAAAAATGGTGCTGGAACAGCAGGACATCCACATGCAAAAATAAAAAGTAAGGTGAATCTAGATACAGACCTTTCATCCTTCATAGAAATTAGTTTATAACGGGTCATTGATCTAAATGTAAAAAATCAGACTATAAACTCTTAGAAGATAGTATAGGAGAAATTCTAGATGACCTTGAGTATGGCAATGACTTTTTAGATAAAACATCAAGGCACGTTCCATGAAAGAAATAATCGATAAGCCACAATTCAAAAACTTCTGCTCTGTGAAAGACCTTGTCAAGAGAATAAGAACAAGCCAGTGACTGGGAGAAAATATTTGCAGAAGACATATCTGATAAAGAACTGTTATCCAAAATATACAAAACAAGCAAACAAACAAAAGCAAAGCAAAGCAAAACAAAACAAAACAACAACAGCCAAAACTCTTAAAACTCAACAATAAGGAAACAAACAAGCAAATGACCTGATTTAAAAATAGGTCAAAGACCTGAAGAGACACCTCACCAAAGAAGATATACAGATGGCAAATAAGCATATGAAAGAATGTTCCACATCATGTGTCATTAAGGAAATGCAAATTAAAACAATAATGAGATATCACTACCTGCCTATTAAGAAAGCCAACATTTATAACATGATAGTACTAAAGGCTGGCAAGGATGTGAAACACTCATTGCTGGTGGGAATGCAAGCTACTTTGGAAGATAGTTTGGCTATTTCTTAAAAAACTATACATCCCCTTACTATATGATCCAAAAATTGTGCTCCTTTATATTTACCCAAGGAACTTTAAAGTTATGTCTACACAGAAAACCTGCACATGGATGTTTATAGCTTTATTAATAATTATTTATGTGAATATATATTCATATAGTAAATAAATATATGTATAATAAATATATATACATAGTTTTATTCATAATTGCACAAACTTGGAAGCAACCAAGACACCCTTCAAATAGATAAACAGATAAATAGTCTCTAACATTCAGATACACACAATAGATCTGATATGTTTATTCAGTGAAATAATATTCAGCACTAAAAAGAAATATGTTATCAAACAAATGCATTTATTAAGCAAAATCTATCTGAGAAGGCTGTACCCTGCATAATTCCAATGGTTGATATTCTGGAGAAGGCAAAACCATGGAAAAAATAAAATGATCTATGTTTGTCAAGGGATCAGAAGAAGGAAGGGATAAATTAACAGAGCACAGAGGTTTTGAGGGCCAGTGAAACAGTCCTGTATAATTTGCAGTGGTATACACCTGTTATACATTTTTCAAACACATAAAACATACAATAACATGAGTGAATCTTAATGTAGACTTTGGATTTAGGGTGATAATGTTGTGTCAAAGTAGGTTTATCAATTTTAACAAATGTGTTGCTATGGTGAGGGATTTAGATAGTGGGGAAAAGGCTGACTGTGGGCTGACTGTGGGAGTGCATGGGGAACTTTGCACTTTCTGCCCAATTTGGCTATGGACTTAAAACTGTTCTAAAAAACAAAATCTATTTTATTTAAATTCAATGTGGTTTATTTGTAAATGCATCCTAATTAAGCTTATTTGGTCAAGCTAAAATGACTTGATAATTTAAATAAGTGTAAAAGTTTATTTTGCAATTTATTTCCAGTTTAATCCAACAATGTGAATAACAACTTGTTTACACTATATAAAACACAGCAAATATTTGTGTTTGAATTAAATCCAAAATTAATCCAAAATGAGGGAAACGTGCTTTGCTTTTAATGACAATATGTAACTTTAATTGGAATTTTTATCGGCTTTATTGAGATAATTAACATGTATAGCACTGTGTAAGTTTAAGGTATAAAATTTATTATATATTACATATAATACAATATGATTACCAGCATAGCATTAGCTAATAGCTCCATCATGTTACATAATGACAATTTCTTTTTTTTGGTGAGAACACAGAAGATCTTAGGAATATCTTAGGAACTTTCAAGTATATAATACAGTATTATTAACTGTTATCACCACTGTACATTAGATCACAAGAACTTGGTCATCTTATAATCAGACATTTGCATCCTTTTGACCTAATTTTATTGAAATTTAGAAATAAAATTAAACTATGACACTTTTATTTTGTTGATTTGGGCTGTAAGGTTGTTTCATGAAAATGTTAACATAGGTTCTTTACTTTCGGTTGAAGTACCCATCTGCTACATCCTTTTTTTTTTTTAATTTTATTTACTTATTTGACAGATGGAGATCACAAGTAGGCAGAGAAGCAAGCAGAGAGAGAGGACAGAGCAGGCTCCCTGCTGAGTAGAGAGCCTGATATGGGGCTCGATCCCAGGCTCATGAACTGGGCCAAAGGCAGAGGCTTAACCCACTGAGCCACCCAGGCGCCCCTGCTGCATCCTTTTTTAATGTATAGTCTAAAAATTAAATCAAAATTATAGGAGTTGCTTGTTAAAAAGGCAGGTTTCAACCACAACTCTAAATCCTCAGTAAACCTTACCATTTGGCATATAAAGAACATGCATATGTTTATATAGATGGAGTTTGACATATATAAAACATATACATATGTTTTATATATATGTTTTATATATATAGTTTGTTATATGTAGTGTATATAATATATATCCACACGTTATATATACATAGTTGACACATATATATACATATAACATATGTATATATATGTGTGTATATATAGTTATATATATAAAACACATCTGTGTGTGAATATATATGTGTGTGTGTGTGTATATGTATATATATAGTTCAGAATTCCTTTTAATTTTGTCTTTTTTCCCTTTTATTAAGACAAGAGTATTATTAAATTTAAATATATAAAGTAGTATCCACAGGATTATTGCAGTCAATACTATTTACAAATATATATGAATCTACCTGTAAATATCCAGACTTGTTATATATATTAATAAAGCACAGATTTTATGTATATAATATACCATATATATTTACACACATATGTGTAGATCTGAATGTTTTCTCATATTTTTGTAGTTACTGCCATGTATTGGCATTTAGGTATATTTTGTTGGGGTGACTGGGTGGCTCAGTTGGTTAAGCACCTGCCTTTGGCTCAGATCATGAGCTCAGCGACCTGGGAATGATCCCGATGTGGGGTCGGACTCCTTGCTCCACAGGAAGTCTGTTTCTCCCTCTCCCTCTTGCTCTGCCCCTTCCCTGCTCATGCTCTCTCTCATTCTCTCTCTCAAATAAATAAATAAAATCTTTTAAAAAATAGATTTTGTTGTTTTACTAATTTTTTCTACCTTGCTAGGTAAGTTTAGATATATCAAGCATCTATCACACATCTTTATTCATTCTAAATGCAGATTCCTGGGCCTGCTGCATTAGCACATCTGGAGGTAAAGCATATATATCTGCTTTTACAAACTTCTCTAGGAAGTTTTGTGTGTATTATTTAGAATCTTTGCAGCAGTCCATAGGATCTGATCATGAAGAATGTAGTAAGCTTGGAATTGGAGTTTGAAAGAGGGAGGTGGTGTTTGCTTCCAACTTCTTTCCCCATCCCTTGAAAAAATCTTGTTTCCAGAATCTGATTAGACAAATTTATCTTATACCTAATAACTTGGATTTCTGGACTGACACTATATAACAGTGTTATAATGCACTTAAGATGAAATAGACATTTTATCTTACGTCCCTTAAAGATTTAAAGTTTTCTCCTTGAATGTATGTATTATGCAATTAGGTCTTTATTATTTGTTATATTAGTATAGACAATTATTTACACCATTCAAGTAAATAACTATAATGTTTAGGTTATGTATTTTTAGCTTCCATAACTTTATAATATTTTTCTAGTTGTCAGAAAACAAACTATAAACCTAAGAATGAGCTGATAACACTTTTTACACTCTATTCAAACAATTGTTCAATGTCCTAATTTATATGAGAGGATTTTCTTCCTGCTAGTTGTCATGGCTTAAAGATCTTAACATAATTTATTTTAAAATCTACAAAGTCCATTCTTTATGACTCCACACAACTATATAAAATTATTAAATGAGTGAATAAATGAATAATAGACAAGCTCATAATAAGGGAGGCCTGACGTATAAAACAAATATTGGAAATGGATACCTAGGAATTCGTAACAATTATTACTGACATTATTATACTTATTATAATTGGCCCCTCATTCTGGCAAACACAGCATATAATCTCTAACTATTATAAACCTGTGAGTCAGTATGTGAAGGCTTGAATTGAATAGATCTAGATTCTAGAACATAATTACCTTAATAAATTTGCAGAATGTATAGATACATGGAAAGCAAAATTTTCCCAGCATTCCAGCCAAGGTCCAATAGGCACACTTGGAGTAGCACTGATTACTTTCTGTGTGGGTCTTAGAATTTCTCCCACCCAGTAAAGGAATAATTTATTGCTAGCCCAATCTTAATGATGTTCTGTGATCCCTTTACCATTTGCATACCAGAAGGCATGGTCTCTTTGGAGACATTAGCCTGTCATATTGCATGAAACAATTTTCTTTTGTTTTTCTTCTGACATGTTATCTTCTGTTTTATGAAGAAGATTTTTAAATCATGTTTAAAATGTATACTCGGGATGCCTATGTTGTTCAGTCAATTAAGTGTCTGCCTTCGGCTCAAGTCATGATCCCAGTGTCCAGGAATCAAGTCCCGCTTTGGGCTTCTTGCTCAACCAGAGCCTGCTTCTCCCTCTACCTGCCGCTCCCCGTGCTTGTGCTCTCTTTATCTCTACCTGGCAAATAAAAAAAAAAATCTTAAAAAAGTAAAATCTATACTAGTTACCTCTATATAAAGTTCAGTTTGAAATTCACGTGTTGATAATCTCTATGAATCACAGCTGGGATTTATGCCATACAATTTGTTGTTAAACACAATTAATATTTTTTATCAATGTATGGAACAATTTTTGTGGTTTTAATATTATGCCCAGATAATATTGTGGAATGTCTTTCTGAGGGTGTCTGTCTGGTTTTTCCATCCAATCAATATGATAGTTTTGATTTTTTTTTTTTTCTTCTTAATAGAAGAAGAAAGAACAATCTTGGCTATGGGTATTATAATTTAATAAGTAGAATGGAGAGTATTTGGCTGGCTTAGTGGGTTAAGCGTCTGTCTTTGGTTTAGGTCATGATCCTGGGGTCCTGGGATCCAGTCCCATTTCAGGCTCCCTGTTCAGTGGGGAGTCTGCTTCTCCCTCTGCAGCTCCCCCTGCTCATGCTCTCTTGCTATCTTTCTCTCAAATAAATAAAATTTAAAAAATTAAAAACAAAGAAGTAGAAGCTTTACGACTAGTAAAGAATCCCCACGCTGTGTAAGGAGACAGAATTCGTATGGATCCAGTGCCTTAGCATCCTGGAAAGCAGAGGCTCAATGGAACCCTAGATGCACCGAGATCCATATAGAGCCATTTAGTTTTCCTTTTTTCAGCAATATTTAGTGAGTGTATCTACATGCCAAGCACTATGTTACACTGGTAATCAAACAATGAACCAGTAATAGGGCAAAAAACAAAAAATCCAAATCTCTCCTCTCATGGATCTTAGATTCTAATAATATAGGACAGAGGCGAGAGTGCATGGAAACAAGTGAACAGGCTGTCCGGTGATTAAAAAGTCCTATGGGAAATGATCTAGAAAAAAAAAAAAAGACAGAGAGGGTACCCAGAAAGTGCAGGAAAACACAACATTTTACACGGGGATGGGTAGTCCTCAATGAGAAAGTGATTTTTGAGCAAATTCTAGAAAGCTCTAAAAGAATAGGCAAGTAGATTTCTGGGAAACAGCGGTCCAAGGAAAAGAAAACAGTATATATCAGCAATTCTCATCTGTCTGCACATTAGTAACCAAAAACTTAACAGATAAGTCTAATGTGTGTTCAAGGTTGAGAAAAACTGGCCTAGATTAAGGAGGTAAGAAGAAAGGACACAAGCACACCAAGCTGGTTATTGACACTGAGAAAAGAATTATTTACCCTCATAGTCTCTACAAATCAAATCAGTATGCTCAGGGTATACACTCCAAAATGTGAGGCCCTGAAATGAGTAGGTGAGAAGGCCCATGACTCTGATGAGGAAATGAGTCTGAGTGGAAACAGTTTCTAACACCTGGCAAAATGGAGCTCTCACCTAGCTGCTTTAAGTCAAGATAGATACTCTAGAGTGCAAAGGCCTGGGACAAAAGAAAAAGAAGAAAAAGAAAAAAAACAAACAAACAAAAAAACTTTTTTACTAGTAGAAAGAAAATATAGAAAGAACATATTTGAAAGAGAAGAAAGCTATACCAGACTCAGGATCCTTACAACTCTTAGGACTGTGCAGACCAATAAAGACAAACAAACAAACAAACAAAAAAAGAACGAGTTAGACTGGTAGCCAGTATGTCTCCAAGGAACCAAAGACCAGTTTGGTGCCTCACAGTCAATAACCATAATCTTAACTGTACTTACTATAAAGCAGTGTGGGTCTGCTATGAGAATTCTATTAAGTATAACCTTAGTAAGCTGTAAAATAATGATGCAGGTTTAAAGACTGATCATTTGAGAGCACTCCAAAGAACAAGACTTGTGCAGAATACTAGAGCCATGTTGAATTTAAAATAACCCGGGGAGGTCCAAATGGAGATATCCAGTCAGTAAGCAGAAGTTTGGGGTTTATAGCTCAAGAGGAAAATCAGGGCAGGTGGTAAACATTTGGGAATCATCATCACATGAACATTGGAAATATGAAAATGAATTATATTGTTCATATATGGCATGCGTACATTGAAAAGAGAAATGGGCAGAATGAAATCCCAGGACCACACTAAATTTTAAGAACTAGGCAAAGGAAGGGTTCATGAAAAAGAATGATAGGGAACATAGGTGCCTAGAGGGTTTACAAGAAATATCATATGGCCTTTAAAGTAACCTTCAATGTAGTTTAGCCACACTCCAAATACCATCAGGAAATGTAAGTGCCAATTCCTTGGTGCTCTGCTCAATATACAACCTCTTTGATATAACCTTTGGGGTATGCAGTTTATCTGCTCTACATAATCTATCCCTGGATCACATCAGAACAGCTGAGGTTGCAAATACAAAGTACTTCATTTCAGTCTGCTTGGAATGGTTGTATTAAAATACTTTTGGCAGCAGTGATTATGGGACACTATAAAACATAACTTTGTTAAAGTTTTCTATGCCTTTTTTTCTGTAAGTTTTCAGTGTTCAATAAATTGCAGTTTTCTGCATAAGGACCAACACTAAGAATGTCTCCTTGGTTGCCATACTGGGAATAGCAGTACTGTACTTCAGTAAATTCTCTGCTCTTTTATGATACTATCATTCACTTAACTGACCAAAATTTGATCTTTGCATTGGCTGGAAGAAGCAAATAAATTACCTAACTTTAGCTTACGGGAATTTAAGCCATGTTTTTCACATTTAGCCCTCACCTGGTTTCTTTTTACTCATTCTACTCTCCTTTTACTTATTTACTTATTTACTTATGTGCTTATTTTTCATATCTCATCTTAGAAAAATTGTATTCTATTGTATTGTGTGTATGAAAGTCAAATTATGCTAGGTATCCCCCATTTACCCACTAAAAACTCTCCTCCACCTTGAACTGTGTCTTGGAAAGCTGACCCTTACAGATAACATCAACCGGGCTCATTTTCCTTGACTTTAGCTTAATTGTGGCTAATGGGAAGTAAGATCAGAGGTCAGAAGACTGGAAGATGGTGATTTTGAGGTATTATTTTCTTGTTTGCCTGCTTTATTGTATTGTATTATTGTTTGTAATATTGTATTATTGAATTATTACAATATTAATATTGTAATACTGTATTATTGTCTGTCAGTGACTATATCCTTTTCCAAAAGCCATTAGTCCCATTACATTGCTCCCACCCATAGCTATAGAATTCTTCAGTTTCTCATCACAAAATCCTTTCCTTTTTCACCTCAAACTGGGTATGGTATTGGCTTCCTGGTGTTGCTCTTAACTTAGCATTTAGTTATGCTTGTCTGCTTAACCTTATCCAAACTTTGATAAAAGTCATTTTAATATCTATTTTTTATTAATGCTTTCAATATGTCATGTTTCCTGCTGGGATGATGACTGATGAGGTTGGCTTCATACATTTTTTTAATTAATTTTTTTTTTGTATTCTTATCACGTGCACACATATGTATGTGTGTTTGCATATACCTGAACTAAGTGAATTATTTCTAATTTTGTGAGTCAAGATTCTGAAACCAGAATGGAAAAATAATTTACCAGAATTCCTCCTAATAGCCTTCACTAGTTGTATTTCTTTCTTTATCCCTCTCCAAGTCACAAAGAAATGAAAATTATGGTGTTATAGACAGCCTACACATTGGCTCCCAGTCTCCCCTGCCTCATGATATTTATACCCTTGTGTAGCCCCTTTCAACATTGTATCTAGATCAGTCTGTGCAACTGGAAACATATGGCAAAGATAATAGTGTGAATATCTCCAACAAAAGACTACAGTTGTCCACTCTAAGCTCTTCCCCCCCCAACAGAAACATTGAAAAACATACAGAAACTGTCAAAATCAATTTTTTCAGATATCTGGAAAACAACCAAACATTTACAGCAACCAAGGGAATAATAAATCAAGAAAAAAAGGCAACTTTAAAATTGTGAAAAAACTTTGCAGAGTTTTGACTTGTCCTTGCCCTACCCATCCTGGGTGTGACAACACTGTTAAAAGAGGGATGGCAGCATTTCTGAAGAGTAGGACTCTGGTCCCTGGTTCTGGAGGGATCAGAGCAGATGTTGTTTGCAAATTATTTTGTATATTTGTTATAACCTACATGGGGGACATCTGTAAGAGTGACCCCAAAATTTAATATATCTGTTCCCTCCAATTCAGAATTCGGGCCATAAAAGGAGTGGTCATTGCTCTCAAATACTGCAAGCCAATTGAGCAAACTTCAGACTCTTTTAGCAAAAGATTACAATAGAAACTTAATAGTCTGCCTCTATCTGGGAACAAAAGCTGGGAAGAATTTCTTTGGGATATTAAGACATCGAAAAGAATCTGTGTATAGGGGGGATTTAGAAGGTTATGTTCACACCCAGAACAAGGCAAATGCTTAAAAGTCTAGAGAAGATACAGAGCTATCATTTAGGCTCCTCACAGGCTCAACGCAAGACTGGCTAAGTGTCGAAGAAGTGCTTTGTTTGCAAATGAATTGATCTTCTATGTAGAAAACCTGGAAGGATCAATAACAACAACAAAAACCCTTGGAACTAATAAGTGATTATAGCAAGGTTGCAAGGTATACAGTCAATATATAAGGTCATTTGTTTTTCTGTATACCAGCAATGAACAGGTAGAATTAGAAATTTAAAAACGCAATGCCATGTGCACCCCATGAATGGAGTACTTAGGAATTAATCTAACAAAGTATGTATAAAACATATCTGAGGAAAGCTATAAAATTATGATGGACACATTCAAAGATGAACTAAATTTAAGAGGGATATTCCATGTTCATAGATAGGAAAATTCAATATTGTTAAGATGTCAGTCCTCAAATTCATCTATAGATTCAGTGTAATCCCAGTCAAATCCCAGCAACTTATTTTGTAGATATTGACAAATAAAAGTTTATATCAAAAGGCAAAAACCCAGAATAACTAACACAATATTGAAAGAGAAGAACAAAGTTGGAGAACTAGTACTATCCAACTTCCCAACTTACTATAAAGCTACAATAATCAAAACAGTGTGATATTGGCAAAAGAATAGACAAAATAGATCAATGGAACCCAGTAAAAGCTTACCAAAATAAACTTTCATAAATATCACCAACTGATCCTTGACAAAGCCAACGTTGGAACAAAGATAAGACTTTTCATCAGATGAATAAATGAACAAAATGTGGTATAATATTCATACAATGAAATAATATTCAACAATAAAAAGAACAAAGCTCAGATATATGTCACAACATGGATGAGCCTCAAAAACCTTTTATGCTAAGTAAAATAAATTAGACACAAAAGGACAAAATTATGTGGAATATATGTTACATGAAATATTTAGAATGGCAAGTTTATGGAGACAGAAAACAGATCACCGTTTACCAGGAACTAGGGAAGCAGCAAATGAGGAGTTATTGCTTAAACGTTACAGTATTTCTGCTAGGGATGATGAAAAGTTTGGAAACAGAAAGTGTTAATAGTTTCACAATATTGTGAATATAATTAATATCACTAAATTGTTCTAAAAATGGTTAAAATCATATGCCATATGCATCTTATCCACAATGAGAAATATCAGAAGTGAAACAAAATAAAAGCTACTGAGGAAAGAAGCTTTGCTTCACTAACCAAGATGATTTAATAAATTAATCTGTGGATGACATGTGAATGTCACATTCAAACTGAGTGCATACCCTGCTACTATATCTAGCTCAGGAGTGACACATAAATGGATTGCATGAGACAAACAAATTGAACAAAATGGAGGCAAGGTGGCATATTGCCATGTCTTACCCCCACATCTTTGCATAGTCTGTGTTGTGTCTGTTCTCTATGCTCTAACAAATTGCATTGTACACACACACACAGACACACACATATTTTAAAAAGTGATGATATAACACTTCTCAGATTAGGTTATAAAGACCAAAATTTCCATCTTATTCCTCTCTCTCTCTCTCTCTCTCTCTCTCTCTCCCCCTTTCATCACTCCCTTTTGGGGACAGAAATTGTTATATCCTCAGAATACTCAAGGCAGTCTTATGTAAGTAAAGGCCATATGGTAGAAAACTGAGACATTGACTACTGGCCAGTATTAAACAGACAGGGGAGTAAATGTGCCTTTTGATGACGCAGTCCCAAATGAAGTCTTGCTTGAAATCCCATGCTGACTCTGAGCCAGAAGGTTATAGCTAAGCTATCTCTGAACTCCTAACACTTAGTATTTCTGTGAAATAGTACACATTTGCTGTTTTAATCCATTAATTTTGGGGGCAGTTTGTTTTGTATCAATTGATAACTAATACATAATTTATACCTCAGCCACAGTTTAAGGTTTAACCTTTCCATGACAAAGAATCATTTGTTTTAGAAGAGTACAATCACTTATTCTAAGACCAAAGTGAAAGAATGCAAAATATTTAATTGTAATTGTCTTTACTATTTTTTAAAAAAAGGAGAGAAATAACATTTTATGTATTTTTTCCCATTATTTCCCTGAATAAGGCACATTCAAAAAGTGTTGTTAGACAACACTCAAAATCTAATCAAATAAAATGAACCTTTCTTCTTTACTCACAATTCACAGATTTGTGAAGTTAATTGAAATGTAAAACACTACAGTAAGCTTTCAGTGATTGGCGCAAAATGTTCTGCAAAAAAATCAGTCAAAATTGGTTCAAAGTGGTCATGCAAAATATCAACAAACACACATTTAAAATTTCCACCAATCAACAGATATTTTACTGGAGTAAAAAGGACACACCATAATTGCAGGGCAATTTATGATGATGGTTCACAACTTCTGGGGAAAATAATTACTTTATTTCAGAATCAAATTAATAGTTCAAGTTTTAGTGAAGTGAACTCTATTAATAGAATACTTGTGGGAAATAAAATTACCTCATAAATAGAACAAACTGTAGGAAAATATATTTCCAGGTGATAGAATTTAGTAAATGTAGTGTTTAATTAAGTAACTGAAGAAATTTTGAGGTCAGAGTGCAAATGCAATTATAAAACCCAAAAGATAATTAATCTGCTCTTGAGTATTAGCAATTAAGATAGTTAATATACTTTGAATCTGTACGAAAATATAATATCATAAACATCATATTAAATGTGAAAACCATCACCATATACAAACATTTATGAAACTTTCTGATTAATTGTTTATTGGTCTTCTCCAATAAACTTGCTGGAACTCCATAAAACTCCATAAAACTTGCTGGAAGAGAAGAAAAATCCTTTCATTTAAATAGTGGTCAGTGGCAATGTAATAAAAGTATTACCTTCTTAGTTTAGATCACTAGAGCTAAACTATACTTCACTCTAAGGACAACTTAGTGTTGATTCATTAAGATGTGTCCAGATAACTGAAGATCACAGATACACTGAATGGTCACCATAAATGCAATGTGAGTGAATGCTCCACTTATAAAGAATCATCAAAAAGCACAAATCACTGCCTCTTAGATGCGCCCTTCTGGACAAAGATCAGGAGGAACTGTATATAAACTCCTCAATGAGAAAAAAGGGGGATGAGAAATATGCCTGGAGTGCACCTGGGTGCCTCTGTTGGTAGGGCAGCTGCCTTCAGCTCTGGTCATGATCCCAGGGTCCTGGGATGGAGTTCCACATCAGGCTCCCTGCTGGGTGGGGAGTCTGCTACTCCCTCACCCTCTGCCTGCCACATTGCTTACTTGTGCTCTCTATCTCTTTCTGTCAAATAAATAAATAGAATTTTTAAAAATACAAAACAAAAAAGAAATATGTCTGGAAAATAAACCAGATGGTTAGTTTTAAGGGTAAGTGCTGGGGGGCCTGAGTAGTGAAGAGCAGAACTTAAGCTGGGCAGTGTGCATGATGGAACCAGTGAGCTGAGAGAAGTGTTACATGGCTACAATGATGAATATATAGTGGGAGGTGAGTATTCCCCCAGAGGCTTTCTTCTTCCAGAGGTAGGAAGCTGGGTGATTGGTGGCTGAGGGGAGCAGTGGTAGCATTCCCACTGTAGAAGCAGTTTTCATTCATTCTGCGGAGTAGATGAGACTTGTAAGAATAATAGACGCAACTTCATATTTAGAATGAAAAATATACAATTATAATAAAAAAGAATTCTATTTCTAGTTAAAGATAGTGATCTTTTCCACATAAGGTCCAATTAAATAAACAGTAGCTATTATACATCAATTAAAAATTTTTCAAAAAATAAATGAATAATAAGTCAACAGTAGCTATGTCCAGACAGTGAAACATACATTAAAGCAGTTAAAAACAGAGAGTGATCATCAAGGTCACAAATTTCCAGTAAATGCCTGAATGACTGAAAGTAGATAAAAAAGCACATTAATAAAACCCTGCAACTAAAATATGACACATGATTTTGAACAACCAGAGAGTGTCAGGAAAAGGAATTTATGTATAGTTGAGTCTATAAATTTGTGTGCATTTCAGATGAATTTATGACAGTGGAAAATAGAGAAACAAATACTATTTCTAGCATTATTACCTTATTCTGGTAAAAACTGTCCACAGAGCTATACATTAAAGTTTCTTATTTATTTTCACAAATATTGAAAGTAATAATAATGCTGTGGGTTATTAAAAAGAATGCACAGTCATTTTTAAGAAATGGAGAAATAGAGGTGCCTGGGTGGCTCGGTGGGTTAAGCCGCTGCCTTCAGCTCAGATCATGATCTCAGGGTCCTGGGATGGAGCCCCACATGGGGCTCTCTGCTCAGCAGGGAGCCTGCTTCTCCCTCTCTCTCTGCCTGCCTCTCTGCCTACTTGTGATCTCTCTCTCTATCAAATAAATAAAATCTTTAAAAATAAGAAATTGAGAAGTATAGAAATACAAAAGAAACACACACACACACACACACACACACACACACACACACACACACACACATACACACACACACAGCAGAAAACAAAAGCAAGGATAAAGCCCAGAAATAATTCCACACAGAATTAATGGTCTTTATTTTGGTGAAATATACCAGATCTATCTGTAAAAAATAGGATGACAGGAGTTCAAAACTGAGTACCAACTATTTAAACTATGATTAACAAAATATGTTAAATATTACTGAATTTGGAAAACACTGAGATGAAACTAAAGAATTCCAAGTGAATGTTTCTTTATGATAGTTATAATGCATGACATGATAGCTGTAATTCATAATATGATAGTTATAATGATTAATAATGAAAAAGTAGACACTGTCTTTTACTTTTTTTTTTTTTTAAGCTACAATCCTGTTTTATATTATACACCAGCATTTGATTTTGGAGAAAAATACTGAAGTCAGCATATTTACACACTCTCCACTTCACTTATCTCTGACTTTTTCACATGCTCAAAATGCAGTTATTTCAATTTTACTCTTTAATTGTGCTTGATCTTTGTTATATATATGGCTAGCTATAATGTTTACCAGTGAGAAATTGTCATGAGGTTTTAATTACCAAATTTTTTGTTCCCCATTAATATTCAAGAGTTGGTGTTGATTCTTTTAAAAAATTCATGATAACTATATTCCTTGGATTTTGTTTTACTTAAAAATGGTTGCTAATTTTAAATTGGAATGCCAAATTTACCAGATATGAAATTTTAGTGGGTTAAATTCTCATTATCTGTGAACATATATCAACAGTCTTCTGGTATTGAGTGTTACCCTCAGTGGTAACATTCAATACACTCAACTTTTTTACAAGTTTTTCCACTTGTAAGAAAGTTTTTCCACTTTTTTACAAGTGGAAAAACTTGTAAAAAAAAATCTTCCTCAAATTAAACCTAACTTTAGCCCTAATTCTAAATTAATCCCTCAAATCATCTCCTTCACTTGCAGTAAATGATTTCTGTCATACCCCCAACCTCATCACTATTTCTCACCCATGCTCACTCTTTTCCTTTCAAGTTTCTATTCTGCAGAAGTTTGTAATCCTAAATTTAGAGGGGAAAGTTAGACTGTTTTAAATGCTAATAGTAAACATAACCTCCCCATATTCTTTCCAAAACATTAAAAATAACCAAGCTCTTCAAGTTAATATTTCCTTGTCTTAAATTGTGCTACCATGAACAAAGACAAAGATTTGAGCAGAAGTCCATTTTGAGGAGATTGCTGGAAGAATCCTTACAGGAAGGGGTGAGTAAGCCAGGGAAAGAAAGAAAGTTGAAATACAGTAGGTCAAAAGCAAGAAACTTCTGGGGGCCACTAGAGATCTACCCACAGGAGACCTTTGAAAGACCGTATGAGTTGTTCCCCAGTGATGTCTTATCTATTGGGTGAGGAAGCCTGCTTATTTTTCCATCAACTCTACTCATCACCGGTTGGGGATTTCTTGCAGAGGCATTAATTTCCTATCACTTTCAGTGAAAGCCCTCAGGCAGATAGGCATTTGCAGTAGGAAGCAGTAAACAGAAACTGAGTGCTGAAGATACTTCTGAGCACTGCTAAATCCTGCCACAGCTAGGTGAGATCAGTCTTCAGCCCTGTCCCTGACTCCATCCTATATCTGACACTGACCTATCCCAGTAGACAATTATTTGGGGTCCAATTTCACTTTAAATTAGTGATCAATTGCAATTTTATTAAGGGTTCCTAGCCCCATCTTGGGAAAGAACTAAGCAAGTGTCATTCAACCTCTGTGCTGGTTAGAGATTAAAAGGAGGCAATATATCATAAGAGATAAAAAGCATGCTCTGTGTTGGTAGTGCAAATGTCTGGAAATTATTTCATGAACCATAGAAAAACAATATGACACCTCTTTCTCCAATCTCTCTTCCCTGATGTGCCAGGAGAAACAGTTTTGGATAGTTAATGAAATTCTGAACTCTGTGCTAGCTCCTTACAAAGGTATCTCACATTTTGGTATATGTTACTATCACCTAAAATCTTTTGTTAAAATGCGTATTTCCAGACATCTAGGGTACTAGATTCAGTTGTTTCTGTGAGAGACCCAGGACCCTCCAGTTCTAATTAAGTGGCTTGAAATAATTTTGATGGTCCTTGAATTACATTTCCAGAACACTGTATAACATATTTCAGGGATATTTACATTTTAATTGACAATATTAGGAAAAAAAAAAAAAAGAAACAGGTTTTCTCTGCACTGTTAGCACTGGAAATTTATGAATAAAAGATCCAGAGAGAGTCAGACTCTAAAAATTCAAATATGTTAGATAAAAATGTTAATATTTTAACTTAGTCCTCTACTCTGATTTTGACCTCCACCTCGTCCCCACTTACGTGGGAATATTATAGCAGATCTATTATATGCAGTTACCACCCAGAGGTGAACTAGAAGATGCTACTTTCAATAAGATATTTAAAAATTGGCAGAATGGGGGCAGGGATCAGTATCCCTGGAGAATTTTATAAATGTCATTTTGAGCTGGATGATGGTGTTAAGTGCTGGATAGAATTGAATTCACTGATCTTGATGAGAAAAATGGCATCTTAGAGGCCAGATAGCAGTGCACCCTCAGAGAGAAGGCTGGTGACCAAACTAGCACCGGCCCCCAGAAATATTAAAGATGGACAGTCTAGGGGCACCTGGGTAGCTCAGTTGGTTAAGCATCTAACTCTTGATTTCAGCTCAGGTCATGATCTCAGGGTTATGAGATTGAGCCCTGTGCTGGGCATGAAATCTGCTTTAGATTCTCTCTCCTCTCTCCCTCTGTCCCTCTTCTAACTCTCTCTCTCCCTCCCTAAAAAAAAAAAAAAATTAAAAAAAAATATATATAGAGAGAGTCTATTAAATGTTGCTTGATATGTACAGAAAAAAAGTCTAGGACTGATTGGCAGAACCCTTATTTAAGTGGAAACCATGAGGATGCTTAACCTCTTCCCTAATTTCTAGATGTTGGTCATATAACTGGAGACCTTTGACTGAGGGGGAAGGGAAATACTTGAAGATAATCTTACCATGTGGCCATAGGTTTAAACTGTGGAGCCTCCCATATACATTTTAAGATTTATGGAATCATAAATTATCAGGTAATTAGGTAATAGATAAATTTGTTCCAGGCAACCTTAATACAATTGATGAAAAAATTATGTTTATTTTAAAAATCCCAAATGTAGACTAGAATTCTATGTTGGTTTCTGACTACCATAGAGTTAAGTGTATTATGGCAGAAAAAGTTATTCAGAAGCCCCTGGAACTACACACTCCCACAAAAATAGTAAGTCAACAGAACTGTTGCATCCCTGAAGATTTGAAGAGATTACTATTTCCACCATCAAGGACCTGAGAGATGCAGATATACTGACTCCTATATTTGCCCTTTAACTTGCTTGGCTGCCTAGCACACAGACCAGCTGAGCAATGCATAATAATATTAAGTGGTCACAGACTAAATCAGGTGTTGATGATGATCAGAGCTTTGTTTTCAGATATGGTATCTTTATTTAAGGAAATCAACACAGTCATTGGCACCTCAATGGCACTATATACTTCCTTTCTATTCCTATCAGTAAGAAAAATAAGAAGCAGTTATATTTACAAAACAGTACTAAACCAAGAGGGAAAAGTCTTAATCTTGTTCCAGGACTAAAACAATATACCGATGTCTGTATAATACAATCTGGGAAGATATTTATCATGTTCACATCCCACAAAACATCACAACACATTGGTTATTACCTTGATGGAATTATGCTAATTAGGCATTGGACAAAAAGACATAAACATCCCATATGTCTTAGCAATATAGCTGTGTGATAAAGGGTGAGAGATGTACCTGGTTAAATTTCAAAGAAGTGCTCTAAAGGACGTCTCTTTTAAACTGAGCAAGACATGATAGTACATTTTGTTTCACCAATGAAAAAGAGACACAATGTTTAGCGATTGCGTTTACATTCAGCAATAACATATATCACACCTAGGTATGTTTTCCAATCCATTTATTGGGTAACCCATGAGACTGACAGACTTGAGTAGGATCTTGAGCAGGAGAGGGTTCCGGTCATCATGAATTGAATATTTTTTTGATATACTATATCATAAAATTTGTCATGTAGGGCAGTATTCATTATATATTTGATGTGGCATGTAGGTGACTGGAACCAAGGTCCAGAAGCCAAAAGCAAACTTAGTCAACAGTAACTTATAAGTCAACAATTTGTTGGAGAATGTAATTGAGAGGACATGACCACCAATTGACTCTCAAGGTGGAACCAGGCAACTGGAAGCTCCTAACCCACTCCCCTATCCCTTTAATGTACATTCTACTCAATGTTCCCACAGTTAAAACCATTTTCAAGGACTCAGTCTTGACAGAGAAAGATATTGTTGAGACCATCTGGACAGTATACATGACTGAACCCAGTCAAGATCTCTAAATAAACTTGTAAAATCCCTGTGGGTGGGTGCAGAGATACTCATCTTGCAGCTGCCCAAGACAAGCCTCGTAAGTTAAGTTCTCTTGCTTATTAAACCTGCCACCTACCAATCCAGATGGCTTGCCTCTTTCTTTAGCTTCCCTTCAGCCTCTGTACACAGGGACCAGTTTACAAACCAATATAACCTTAATTTACTGACTTTCTGTCAACCTTCTAATGTCTCCAGTTAATACAGGAGAAAGAAATGCAGTCAAGATTAACACATGAATCTCCATAGTATGCCAGTACCAGTTGAAAGCTTGTCAGGAACTTAAAAATAGCAACATTGGACAATTGGTAACAAAGATGGGCTTCTTTGAGTAGACACTGAGTGGAGAAATACTTGGATTTCAGGGAATGCCAACAACGAACATCTGAGGCAGTAGAAATGCTCAGGAGACAAGGTGGTCTATCACATAGGGATAGGTGGATGACTATCAGCCTCTTTACCTGGACATTCTAATAATGCCTTACAGGGTCTACAAACAACCATGATGTCAAGGAATTAGGCTAGTAACAGTCTCAATAACTTATGGGCCTGCTCGAACCACGCTGAACTGGTTAAAACTCAGCTCAGTGCCCCAAATTCCAACTTTCAGGAGCCAACACTGAACCCTTAATGATATTGTTGTTTGGAGTAAACTAGTGTTTTCAGGTTGATTTTATTAGAACCCTCCCATTGTAACAAAGGACAGTTCATTTTCTGCCCTTTAATAGGTACATATGCAGTGCTTCAGCCAGTACCACCTAGAAGTTTCCAGAATGGCTTTTCTATTAACAAGGTATCCTATACCACATTATCTGTAGTCTTTTTCTTTTTTAATTATGTTATGTTAGTCACCATACAGTACATCATTAGTTTTTGATGTAGTGTTCCATGATTCATTGTTGAATTATCTATAATCTATGGGCATATTTTTTCATATATATATATTTGCTCCCATAGAATTCACTGGTCATTACCTAGAAGCCAGTTGCGTTGATGGTTGAAAAGCTTACTGAAAGCTCATTTATGGCCTTACTTGGAAGACAACATGCTGAGAAACTGAGGTGCCATCCAGTAAGCTGCAGCATAAGGCTTAAATCACTGTATAAATCAAGATTTATATAGTGTTTCTCACTATCTGAAGACACAGGTTCAGAAACCAAGATAGTGAGAGTGTTCTATCACCCAGGTACATTTAACAGTCCCAAACAAAGTAATTTTTGCTGATTGCCACAACCTTGAACTCCATTGTATCGGAGATTTTAGTTCACAGGGAAAATGCCTTCACTTGGAAAGATGATCTTAGCTTTGATGAATTGGAAGCTGGGTTAGTCCCCTAGCCATTTTAGAATCCCCCTACCCCTGAATCAACAGAAAGAAAAGGAGCTTACTTTATTGATTACTGTGATTGATCTGAATTTTCAGGGAGAAATAGGATTTCAGCTACATAATTTAGATAAGAATAATCATATTTGGAGTTTAAGGGAATCACTGATGATTTTCCGCTTAATAATTCTACTCAAAAGAAATTCTGACAGCACGATAAAAACAAAACTCTTAAAGAATCATACCCCGCATAATGAGTTTTGGGGTCACCTCTCCAGGAGCAAAACAAAACACCTGTCTAGGTGCCAGGGGACTGTAAAAGCAATAGGGACTGGGTGGTTGAAGAAGGCAGTTATGATTACTAACTCAAAACTCACGAAGTAGAAATCATGCAGAATATGCTTTAAATGTATTATTTCCTTTTTCATCATTTCTAACCCCTCTTACCTTTGATTTTCTTTTCTTTCTTTCTTTTTTTTTTTTTAAGTTTTTTTATTTGTTTTAGAGAAGAGAGAGAGAGAGAGAGAGAGCCTGTGTGCTCGTGAGTGGAGGGGGGAATGGTAGGGGGAGAGGGAGAGAAATCCTTAAACAGATTCCCTACTGAGCCCTACATGGGGCTGGATCCTGGAACCCTGAGATCCTGACCTGAGCTGAAACCAAAATTGGAGGCTTAACCAAGTGATCCACCCAGGTGACCCATACCTTTAATTTTCAATCAAAGGTGATTGCTTATCTCAAGTCTTTCTTCTTTAAATGCTTTTGTTTTGGTTGTTGATAGCTACTACTTCCCTGTTCCCTCTAGTTTAAGGGCAGTATTGACTCTGTTGCAACTAAGTACAGTTGACTTGCCCATCCCTTTTCTTCACCTACACCTGCCCACACTTTGTAAATAGTACCTTTATTAAAAATTTCCTGAATTATTGTAATTTAAGATGTCATCTTCCTCATGTTGGAAGCTTGACTAATATTTCCTGTTGTTTTCGTTATGTGGATGTGCAATACCTCAAGTTTGCCAACAGTTTTACCAAAAACAACCTGTATTTGTCATCTATTGTTCTTAATCCATAGATTTCAATTAATACTAGAAGAAAAGTTTTATTTTAGGATCTTGATTTTTGTTTATTTGTTTTATTTTCTTTGTACTTTTTATATGGCCAACATTTTTTTTTTTTTTTTTTTTTTTAAAGATTTTATTTATTTATTTGACAGAGAGAGATCATAAGCAGGCAGAGAGGCAGGTAGAGAGAGAGGAGGAAGCAGGCTCCCCGCTGAGCAGAGAGCCCGATGCGGGGCTCGATCCCAGGACCCCGGGATCACGACCTGAGCCGAAGGCAGCGGCTTAACCCACTGAGCCACCCAGGCGCCCCAATATGGCCAACATTTTAATGATTTCTCCATTTGTCTTTTCAATATTAAATTTTAAATTATGATTTTTTATTATAAGACACTTCATCAAGATGTATTTTATTTTATGAAGAAGTTCATCAAGAAGTTTATTTTGTTTATTAGGAATAAAATAACCAATATGGAAGCATTTGCCATATACTGAATAGACCAAATATTAAAAATTGAGTTGAAGTCTCTTCCATAATCCTAATAATATTGTACTTCTAGAAAGAGCTTGTTAACTTTCATTATTCTGAATTACTTGTATTTATCTTGACCATATATGCCTTTTCTTTCTGTCTTAAGTGAGTTGAATCTATGTCTGTATTATTTTATAAGTACCTATTCTTGATTGATATTATACATAAAATATTTATCCAGGTTGAAATATATCGTTCTAATTATTTTTTGATATATACTGTTGCATTGTGTAACTACCTAAAAATTGATTTATCAATTATCCTATGATTGCCTTATATGTCATTTCCAAGTATTTGCTTATACAAACAATAAAGTTGACTTCAACATTTTTTTATCTCCTTGTATGTAAATTTATATATATATGCATAAGTATATATGCATATATATATATATATATATATATATATATATATATATATAGTGTCTTTGGAGTTTTATAACAATGATTGGAATTGCTCTGATGACTATTTTTTTTTAAACTTTTAACTTTCTGCTTTCAGCATTTAACTTCCAAGTAGTTTTATTGTTATTTTGTTCTCTAAAGGTTATATTTTATTTTTTTTTAATTAGTATTTCATTTTCTTCTCTCTTGTGAACACCTGGTCTTATCTTAAAGGATGATATGGAAAACAAGGGCAGAAGGAAGTGTAGATAACAATTAAATGTCCTTAAAATCTGCAGCCCCTTGACAAGCACTTGAAGCAGGCATTGTATAGTGTTCTTCCGGGAAGCTCCCAACTGTCTTAAAGTTAATGCAAAAAATAGCCTTAGTTGACAAAAGCAAGGGCTTCAGTATCCCATGAGTCTTCTTTAGCATATGAAAATCCTTTTGGAACTTCCCTTACCTTTATGTCCCTTCACCCCAAAGCATATAATCAATTGTTCCTCACAATCCCAGATCAGCAGCTATTTCTGCCCATTGTTCCTGTTCCTGTGCTTTTCATAAAACCTTTTTGCACCTAAGATGTCTCAAGAATTCTTTCTTAGCCATCAACTCTGGGCCCCAAAGATGCTACTCCAAAAACACATTAGAGAATACCAAGACTGATTTTTTATTTTTATTTTGTCTTGTTTTCCATTGTTCCCCCAGATATTTACCAAGGTCTCTTCAATCCTCTTTTGTTGTTGCTGTCGCTGGTTTTCTTTGCCTTTTTTTTTTTCTCCTTTGTCTTTTATGGCAGAGGCTTGCCCACTTTCCTCAGCTACCGAACATCATCATCCTTTGCCATCTCCAAGAGCGCGTGCAGAGCTTATTGACTGGTTGGCATTCTGCAAGGTGAGTAGATGAGTAGATGTATTGCTTTATTTAGGGATACTTTAATATTCAGTGTTCTTAACACTTATTTATTTATTTATTTATTTATTTTTTGCTTATCTTCTGATTAGAGTGTTTAGACTGAGTCTGGTGATTTCATGGGCAAAGTCAGGAAAGTTGTTGAGGGGCATAATGTTTTGGATGTGGATTTCAATTCTTTGGGAAGGTGGTTTTACCATCTCTGGAGAATCCAATTTCACCGTTCTGAAATGGCTTAAGTTCTAGCGTTCTAACTGCCCCCTAATGAGATTTTCCGTCAATCTAATTCAAACAGAGTTTTCTTTTTTATTGTCATCAAGTTGATAAAGACATCACCAGATCTAAGTTTTCATCAACTTTTATTCTCTTACGTTCTCTTCTGTTTTCGTAATTGTCTTTCTCATTATTTTTCTCAGTTACTATCTTTAGAATATATCTCTGTATAATAAAGTTATTATAAGTAATTCAAGGGAAAATTGTATTTAATAAAAAGCCTCTGTATTTCTTTAGTTCTTTTAGATTAATTATTGTTCTAGCAGAGATTTGGTAAGGATGCATTATTTATTCACCCATGAAGAGTAAGTTACAGCCAAGGCTATGATTAAGACACAGACTTAGGTTTACAGTTTATGACAACTATACCATCTTGTTGTATATATATATATATATATATATATATATGTATATATATATATATTTTTTTTTTTTTCCTGGCTTTATGTTAAAAATACAGGTCTTGCTGAAAGTTTCCCAGTGTAGTTTCATGAAAATCATAGCATTTAAAAATGCCAAAAATACAAGTATTGCTAATATACAAAAAGAGATACGACAATTTAGGAAGTATGTTTCAGGTACCTCCCTTCTCATTTTCCAAATACATAGGAAATATGATTATGTAATATGTTTTATTTTATCCTTAAACTTCATAATATTTGAATCAAAAGAAACAGAGGGGAAATACAACTTCATTAAAGTGAAGTAATCAGTTCTTTTTATCATTTAGTAAACATTTCTTTTCTTAAAATATACCCTACATCACCAGCCACTAGTTTATTTTTAATTACGTTTCCAAAATTTGGAAAACACTACTGTGTTTTGCTGTGTAATTTCAACTCCGTTTGTTTCAAAAGTCATTCCATTATAAATTTTTTTTTTAATTTCTTTATTTATTTGACAGAGAGAGAAATCACAAGTAGGCAGAAAGGCAGGCAGAGAGAGAAGGGGAAGCAGGCTCGCCACCAAGCAGAGAGCCCGATGTGGGGCTCGATCCCAGGACCCTGGGATCATGACCTGAGCCGAAGGCAGAGGCTTTAACACACTGAGCCACTCAGGTGCCCGCATTCCATTATAAATTTATTCTGATTTTTATTTCTTTTGGTAGAATAGCTTGGTAAAATTGCCAACAGTGGTCAGAAATGCATTCTTTTGTGTTGGTTAAAAGACAGAAAAAAAAAAGTCAACCTCTATTCTTAATGTTCTTCTACTGTGTAAAGATACTTCTGGCTACAAACCTCAAAGTTTCAGTTTATAAAGCTTTCATTGACTTTATGATTACAGGTTTAAGAAGTGTGATAACTGTATTAACATTTGAGCCCTCATATTCCAACAACGCTGTGGGAAGGAAATGGAGCATTTTCACACAAATTAAGAGAAATTTGCTCCTACTTTTAGTCATTGAGTAATTACAGCTAATCAATCAGTCAATCATGACAGAGACATCTCTGGGAAATATACCTAAAATAGCATTTAATTTTTTTTTTTTCATTTGGCAAAGAGAGTTTCATTTTTAAATATTAAAGTGAATCATTAATTTAACTATATGGACTATGAATTATACATATTCACATCCCAAAATAATCAGAAAAAAACAGATAAAATCACTTTCAATTGTTTTGTTTTCTAAAATTTTAATGAAAAATATACATTAATTTTAACTTTTACAATTAAGTTTCGTACATTGTTTTTGTTTTTTTTTTTTAACTAATTTCTTGAGGACTTTGATGTCTATTATCATCTTTTCTCATCGAAATGGTGCTATTTGTTTAGGATATTAGATAAAATAACTTGTAAATTGGCTTATAAAGCGAACATAAACCCAAATAATACTCAGTAAGTATTATAAACCCTACATACTAAAATTAAGATTTAATTGTAACTTAAAAACCACAGCTCCCTAAAAACTTGTAAGGCAATTTTTGCTTTACTGCTATGTTTATCAAAACTGTTAATAGAATATCAAACTACTTATATAGTCAAAATAATAGTCTTTTTTTCTAATATCTGATATGCTCACTGGAGGATTTTAGCTATTGTAGTAAAAGTAAATTAATTAAATTGTTAAGAAGTTTGTTCCTTTGATTTTTCATGAAACTTTAGGGAAAAAAACAATGGGAAAAGATGTATGATTTTTGTCATTTAAATGTATTTATTAGATTAAAGAAGAAAAAACATAGTTCTTTGAACAAGCAAATTAAATAAATTTTTTCCTCTAGGAAGATTGTTTCATTACATTTTACTCCTGACAATACATCCTGAGTATCCAAACAGGTTAATATGAGTGAATAAAAATCATATTTTTAATATTGAATAATATTTTATAGTATAGATGAGTTATCATTTTACTCAGTGGTTCTCTACTGATGGCAATGCAGAATCTTTCATCACTTTTACTACCCAAAATAACAGTATAGGGGCACCTGGGTGGCTCAGTCTATTAAGCATCTGCCCTAGGCTCAGGTGATGATGGGGGTCCTGGGATCCAGCCCCACTTCAGGCTCCCTGCTCAGCAAGGAGTCTGTTTCTCCCTCTGCTTGCCACTCTTGCTTGCGCTCTTTGTTTCTCTCTCTCTGACAAATAAAAAATAAAATCTTAAAAAACATCTTTAAAAAATATAAAAATAAAAATAACAGTATATAAGCATTCATGTTGTAGGCTGAATTGTGTCTTCCCAAAATGTGTATGGTGAAAAGAAACCTTCACTCAAAATCCGACTAGATTTGGAGGTGACTTTTTAAAGCAGTAATTAAGTAAAAATGGGGGGGATTAGAGTAGGCCCTAAACCAATATGTCAGGTGTCCTTAGAAGAAGAATTGGAATACAAGCATGCGTAGGGAAAATTATATGAAGACACAGGGAAAAGATGGACAACTATAAGCGAAGGAAAGAGGACTCAGAAGGAACCAACCCTGCCTACACCTTTATCACAACTGTATACACTCCATATTTGTGAGAAAATAAATTGAATTTTTTTAAGCAACCCAGTCTGTGGTAATTTATTATGACAGCCCTATCAAACTAATACATATGTATGTATTTTTAGAATATATGAATTTATTATTTTAATATTGATAGTTCTATAAAAAAGGGTTTCAAAAAAGTTTCAATGGAGATTTACTGGGTCAATTGATATAAATGTATATAATATATATCAATAATATATATATAGCATATATATATTTATTTTCATATATATATTTAATTTCAACAAGAATGAGTATATGACTTTCTAAAATGTTTGTAATAATATATTATGCAGGTGTTTATTTGCCAATAATTTGTTTCTTTTTAAAAGTGTAATAGTTTAAAAAAAAAAAAGTGTACTAGTTTAGGGGTGCCTGGCTGGCTCAGTTGGTAAGGCATGTGGCTCTTGATCTCAGAGTCATGGAGTTCAAGCCCCATGTTGAGTGTAGAGATTACTTTAAAAAATGAAAAAA
This sequence comes from Enhydra lutris kenyoni, assembly GCF_002288905.1. Taxonomy (NCBI): domain Eukaryota; kingdom Metazoa; phylum Chordata; class Mammalia; order Carnivora; family Mustelidae; genus Enhydra; species Enhydra lutris. The sequence goes on along the minus strand of NW_019154089.1, from coordinate 56,667,869 downwards.
ATGAAAAAAAATCTACTAGTTTAATTATTAAAGTTTCATACTTAAATATGTACACATGTACAGAGACATATATATTTAACACATACAAATTATATATGTGTACAGTCTTAATGTCCTTTTCCAATTACTGCTGATTACAATAAACTTCAGATTTGCTAGCCATTTGGATATTTTTCTTATTTCAGTCAACTGCTTTGTTTGTATCATTTTCTTGGATATAGGTTTTCTTGGATAGTATTGGCTTTACCTCTTTTCCCATTGTTTTCTCTTCTTGAAAAATAAACAGGGAGGAAATCAGGACCAGAAGTTGTAACACAAGAACCTGGGAGAATTCTCAATGCAGAGCTTCAGGGCACTGAGGGTATCTTTTTCTTTGTCTCCTAAAGAGACAAAAGTAGAAGTCAGGTTCTCACAGTAAATAATGAAGTGATATCATATGTTATGATCATACATGTTTTGTGGACCTTATCCTCCTTATTTGTAAAATGCACTCAAGATTGACTTTAAAAGTACTTTTGGGTTTCAAATTCTATGAATCACGGTTGAGTATATGTATGGTAGATTAGTTTTGTGCAGTAATAATAAGCAGGTAATTTACTATTGAATCTATTCAGTAGTAACATATAATTTTTCAGAGCAATAACTACAGTGTTATTTATGTAGGTTTAATATGCAAAATGGTAGTTTGTGTTTGAATTATCACCTAGGAAAATTAAGCTACAATCTAATGGTTTTTGCTGACATTTAATTTCACAATAACTGATTACAGTATTATACTCCATTATATTTTTGAAACCATTATAGCTTTATAGTATTATAAATAATTTATCTTTTTTTCTCACTGCTTCTCATGGTATATAAATATTCTATAGTATGCTTGCATTGCAACTATTCTTTACATGTTAACATAATTTATCTCATTTTACATATTAAGTACCTTATTATATCCTTAAAAATTCAACTGGTATATTAATTTGACACTATCAGTAATGTTTTTCTGTATTATTTTCTTTTTAATTTATAGAAGGGGAACATTTAATGCATTCATCTTATATACAACTTGATATCTGGCTACTCTATACTCACTGAAACAACAAATACAACAGAATCCTGAAAATTTTTATGACATTAATGTAATTGCATCTTTATTTCAACCAGAATTTTTTTAAAGATTTATTTTTACTTTATAAAAAGAGAGGAGGGGAGGGGGATTGGGATAGGACAGAGAGAACAAGCAGTCTCTGCTGAACATGAAGCCCAACCTGGGCCTTGAGCTCATGACCCTGAGATCACGACCTGAGTGGAAATCAAGAGTCGGATGCTTAACTGACTGAGCCATCTAGGTGCCCCTTCAACTAGAATGAAGAAAAATAATACTATTTTGGTATTTCCATAATTTGATACTGGTTTTCATTAAATGCTAGTATTAACTATACACCTACAGTTTATATACTGAATAAAGAAAAAATCCATTCTTTTTTGAAACAGTCTGTTCTAGATTTTATAGGAAACTTCCAGGTAAACTGTCTATCTAAGTTTTATATAAAGAATAAATTCTGAGGTTGATTTCTAATTTAGCTACTTTTAAATTAAAGTTGCATGTTAATAGATGATCTGTTAGCACCATAATAAGTAATATATTCTATTTTATTTTCAACTATTAAGTGATGTTGACTGTTATTGATTCAAATGAATATTCTTTTAACTATGTAAGTGGAACCATGTAATACTTACTCTTCTGTGACTAGCTTATTTCACTTAGCCTAATGTCCTCAAGGTTTATCCATGTTGTAGCATATGGCAGGATTCCCATCTTTTATGGCTGAATTCCATATTGCCACTGTAGACACACATATTGCTTTCTAGGTACATACTGCATGTTCTTTATCTGTTCATACAGTGATGTCCATTTAGGTGGTAATAAATAGTGCTGCAAGGTGAATGGTGCTGTAGTAAACATGGATGTACATGTATCTTGATTTCACTTCTTTTGGATGAATATCCCAAAGAGGGATTGCTGGATCATATGATAATTCTATTTTTTTTATTTTTCAAGGGACCTCCATACTGTTCTCTGTAGAAGCTGCACCACAGTCCACAATGTTTTAATACTTCCCTGTCCTCACCAACACTTGTTATTTTCTGTTTTTTGAAAAATTACTATTTTTATAATATGTAACATTGTATATCGACTATACTTCAATAACTAAAACATTTTTTTTTAAAGATTTTATTTATTTATCTGACAGAGAGAGATCACAAGCAGGCAGAGAGGCAGACAGAGAGAGAGGAGGAAGCAGGCTCCCTGCTGAGCAGAGAGCCCGATGCGGGGCTCGATCCCAGGATCCTGAGATCATGACCTGAGCTGAAGGCAGCGGCTTAACCCACTGAGCCACCCAGGTGCCCCTAAAACATTTTTCAAATGGGCAAAAGACTGGAATAAATACTTTTCCCAAGTAGATATGTAAATGGCCAGCAGATATATGGAAAGATGCTCAAAATAACTAATAATCAGAGAAAGACAAATCAAAAGCACAATAAGATATCATCTCATATCCGTTAGGATGGTAGTTATAAAAAAATAGTAATTTTTCAAAAAGCAGAAAATAAGTATTGGTGAGGACAAGGTAGTATTGAAACCTTGTGCACTGTTACATTGAGAATCAAAATTTCAGAAAAATGGTTGTTTTAAAACAATGATAAACAGTTGTTATAGTAATAATTTTTGGAACTGGCAATATTGCAAAAATAGATAATTATTCTGATAATATATTTTCATTTTTAAAAAGAAGGAAGCAAATACACATACAGATGATTAATTTGAGAAAAGTAATACAAAAGAGATATATCTAACTGACTAAAATGCTGTGGCTAATATAAACAAACAGAAGGAATAACGAAATTAATATAATGAATTTATAGAAGAAATTAGTGATATGTATAGTTTCTGAAAATTAGACAGTACAAAATAGCTTATTATTATTATTAGATAGATAGCACACTTACAGGCACTCTAAATTTTGTACTTACATTTAATGTATGGACAGAAAAATACAAAAGTTCAAAGAAATTTCTCCTCAAATTATCCAAGGAGAAAAATAATTTCAGAATGTTGGAGCATACAGTTAGTTGGAAGAAAACAAAGAAAAACATTAAAACAAATAAATGAGGAATAATAACAACACAAACAGGGTCTTCAAATCATGGCATTTCTGAACATTAAAAAATGGAATCTTATAAAGTAATGGCTTTTTCTATTTCTACTCAGAGATTAGGGGTTTAAAATAATGGAAAATCTATGTATACATTCTTCAGTAAAACTTTGATATTTACAAAATATATGGTCTTTTTAGAAATCTGTGGAAATTGAAATTGGGAGTGGGGAATCTCATTTTCATAATGAAAAGCGCAACTTATATTCAAGGTTGAAATAGGATAAGCTGGGGCACCTGGGTGGTGCCAGGTCATGATCCTGGTGTCCTAGGATCCAGCCATATGTCAGTCTCCCTTGGTCAGTGGGAGTCTGCTTCTCCCTCTCCTTCCTGCTTGTGCTCTCTCTCATTACCTCTGTCACTATCAGTCTCTCTCCCTCTCAAATAAATAAAATCTTAAAAAAAAAAAAAGAAAAAATAGAATAAGCCTAGTGATAGTGTATTCCAAGATTAAGACTACATTGTGTGAAATAAAATCTTAAAAAACAAAGGTGGGGGGTACGTGGGTGGCTCAGTGGGTTAAAGCCTCTGCCTTCAGCTCAGGTCATGATCCCAGGGTCCTGGGATCGAGCCCCGCACTGGGCTCTCTGCTCATCGGGGAGCCTGCTTCCCTTCCTCTCTCTCTCTGCCTGCCTCTCTGCCTACTTGTGATCTCTGTTTGTCAAATAAATAAATAAAATTTAAAAAAAAAATTAAAAAAAAAAAGAATACATTGTGTGCTTCATCCTTTAAAAGTTCCCAAGAAATAGGCAGAAAATAGAGCATTAAGTTAAACCCTGCTTGAAACTGGCTCTTGGTCTAGAAAATCTGCTGTTACTGTGAGAACATTTCATATAAAAATGGATTGGATGTGGCCAATACTATTTTTGAGAAAAAAATAAAACTTTTTATGTTAATTATTTTCCTACTTATTATGCCCTAAACATTAATAATAAATGGGTATAAGTTAAACAAGCAAACCAATAAGAATTGTATCGGAGAATGTTTGCTATGTGATCCCTGAATTATTATAAGAAAAACAAAAGGGTAATTAACCTATACAGATTCAGTGATGATGCAGACATTGGATTTATCAAAAAAATACTTTAAAAGGAGGAAAGATGGGGTATGTGTTTGGCTCAGCTGGTTAAGCATCTGCCCTAGGCTCAGGTCATGATCGTGGTTCTGGGATGGAGCCCTGCTTCAGGCTCCCTACTCAGTGGGAAGACTGCTTCTCCCTCTGTCCCTCCCCCTGCTCATGCTGACTCTTTCTCTCAAATAAATAAATAAATAAATAAAATCTTAAAAAAATAAAAAGGAAAAATGAGCGACATGTGTAATAAAATGGAGTATATCAAAAGAGAAGTAGAATATATAAAATGCAGCAAAATAAAATTAATAATTATTGGGAGGTGCCTGGATGGCTCAGTCAGTTAAGCATCTGCCTTCAGCTCAGGTCATGATCCCTGGGTCCTAGGATTGAGCCCCACCTCCGAGCCTGCTTCTTTGTCTCCTCACCACTCCTGCTCTCCATCCCTATCTCTGTCTCTGTCTCTCAAATAAGCAAAATCTTTAAAAATACATACATACATACATACATACATACCTATTGGATAAACAAACAACATTGTAGAAGAAAAGTTCAGAGAAATTGATAACTAGTCAAAAGAGAAATTTTAAAACAAAATCAGCTTAAATGGGCTTTTATTGCACACAGAACAAGTATACTAGGTTGATTAATAAAAAAAGAAAAATGAAACAATATTCTCCAGAATTGTACTGTATTTTGGTCCAGACTCTACTTCCTACTCAGTTCATTTCTACCATATGCTTTTCCACTCTCTCCTTCACTTTCTCATCTATAAAATTGTAATAATATAACTAATTAATATATTTTGTGGAGGATCATCACTTAAACACATGTAAACATTAAAAACTGTGGTTCAATACATTTTATTATTACTAGTTTTACTATTTTGCTCTGGCTTCTGCCTTCTGTATACTATTGAATATCAGAATATTAAAGACAGATGATATTTCTTTTTTTTAAGATTTTATCTATTTGCCAGAGAGAGAGAAGGAGGGAGCACAAGCAGGGGGAGCAGCAGACAGAGGGAGAAGCAGGCTCCCCACTGAGCAGGGATTTGGATGCAGGGCCTGATCCCAGGGACCTGGGATCATCACCTGAGCCTAAGGCAGATGTTTAACTGACTGAACCACCCAGGCACTCCAACAGATGATATTTCCTAAATGAGATATTCATTTCCAAGGTAAGATTATTTTCTACATGCTTTCATGCACTCTTGAATTTTAGTCACCATACTCTTGGAGTTAAAACATTATATTTATAGCAAAATTAACCTGTATGTTATTTTAACATTTAACATCTTAACAATTTTAAGATAAAAGTCATGTGGTGTTTCAGCTTGCCACTTAGCTTCTTTTTGCTTTTCCACAACTGTAATAAGTGTTTAATTTAACTCTGCTCTTTCCCTCAGAAAACTAGCTAGACCCTACTCGGTTTTCTGTCTGAGCACTTACCCCATGATTGTGCACCCCACCCCCCAGATTTAGAGTACAGGATGATGAATGAAAAATTATTCATTTTACATGTTTTTCTATGGTTACTGCTTTTTACCAAAATATCCTAATAAATATCTACTGAAAAAAAATATATGAACGAATGAATGCATGCATGAATGATGCTTTGGAAGAGAGAACGCCAAAATGAAAAACAGACATCTTTGCAGTCACTAACTATAATTATGTCATACATGTACATGTTTGAAGAGACTTCAAAAGTTTCTCATTCAGCCATCCTGCTTTAATCTTTTGTAGTTAAAAAATGGAAATCTGATCTCATCATTCATTTCTTTGAGAATTACTAAGGTCCTATCATTATATACACAAGTGATTACATTAAGTGCTTTTCTAATTAAATGTTAAGAAATCTCTTCTAACCTTGAGGAGGGATTGAGAGGCTACAAATGAGAAACTGTTTTCTAAGCTAATAAGACCTTGCCTCTTTATATTTCTTTTATATTATAAGTACAAACCGGCTGCTTTTTTCAGCTCCTCCTTTTCGTGTAGTTATTATACACAGTTAGGAGCAATTAGCTGATGTTTTCAGTATTCCACGTGAAGAACTCACTTACTCAAACTCAAATGTTTATGATACAGTTTCTAGCTTTAAAATTTCCTGATAAAAGTTTTACCAATTGCTTTGCTTTTATATAACACAGGTTGCCATTTTACCATCCCCCAAATACAACTTCCCACCATTCTGCAGACTTCACTAATGGTGGACTATCCATTTTTTCAACCTCTGTGTACTGAGAGTCACCAAGTTAATGCCACGTATTCTAGGTTTCTGTTATGGCATCATCCACACCCAAACAATTCCTGAATCAGTTAGCTGTTGCTGTATAACAAACATGCCCAAACTCAGTTTAAAAAAAAAAAAAAGACTTTTTTTGGATGGAACTAGAGGGTTTTATGTTAAGCGAAGTAAGTCAATCAGGGAGGGACAATTATCATATGATCTCACTGATTTGAGGAATTTGAGAAACAAGACACAGGATCATAGGGGAAAGGAGGAAAAAATGAAACAAGATGAAACCAGAGAGGGAGACAACCTTGAGAGACTCTTGGTCTCAGGAAACAAACTGAGGGTTGCTGGAGTGGAGGGGGGTGGGAGGGATGGGTGGCTGGGTGATGGACATTGGGGAGGGTATGTGCTATGGTGAGGGCTGTGAATTGTGAGGAATTCACAGACCTGAGGAATCACAGACCTGTAACCCTGAAACAAATAATACATTATATGTTAATTTTTTAAAATGACCTTTTTTTTTCTTTTTTCACTCAAATCCATAGGTAAGCAGCAAAGTTTTCTGTGTGAGATTTTGCAGAGGAGAATCCAACAGCCTGAATAGGGACTATTCTAACTAGTTATTCTGTCAACAAAGAGGCCCTATCTGATGGGCAGAACCACTCACTTGACCCGCAGTTAATTGCCAACTTAGAAGAGAACTTGTGTAGACATGTTAGCAATTGCTAGAGGTTATTGTTTTAGGCTACTGACATTTAAGATCATTTTTATACAGCAATAGCTAACTAATTCAGCTCTTCAAATTGAAATATTTTGAAAGGATTTTTCTCCTTAAAAAATGTTCTTATAAGCTAAAGTTTAATGAAAACAAAACAAAACAAAACTGAGTAGGCCTGTAATGAATATTTTTTTTTTTAAAGATTTTATTTATTTATTTGTCAGAGAGAGAGAGAGGGAGAGAGAGCAAGCACAGGCAGACAGAATGGCAGGCAGAGGCAGAGGGAGAAGCAGGCTCCCTGCTGAGCAAGGAGCCCGATGTGGGACTCGATCCCAGGACGCTGGGATCATGACCTGAGCCGAAGGCAGCTGCTTAACCAACTGAGCCACCCAGGCGTCCCTGTAATGAATATTTAATGGTGAATTTGTTGGCCAAATGAGTGGTACTGAGAAGTATTTAGGCAGAGGGGAAAAAAAAAAGCAGCATAGTTTAATATTCAGTACCGTATAAAACACATAAGGAAAGTATTTTATCTGATGTTTAAATCTTAAATGGCATTTGATAAAATGCAAATTAATTCTTAGTAAAATAGCAATAAATATATAGTGCTAATTATTATAATATCATAATTAACTTACTGACATTTCTTTCCAGGCATTTTCTAGGCATTTTAAAATATGTAAGTGAAAAGAAAAAATTCACAAAAAGTTAAAGACAGAAACTTAAAAAAATATATATTCAAGTAATGACAATGTTATTTTAAAATAAATCTATATAAAAATGGAGAAACAATAATAATGTAATTTTTCAAACAAAAAATTCATGTAAAAGACTTGCATATTTTGGATCTTATTTTATCTTCAATGCCAAGAATTGTCACTGACACATGGTAGGTACTCAAAACTTTTTTGGTTGAATAAATACATGAATTGCAAGAAAAGTGGGGAAAAAATGAAGTGCTGACTTTTTTTTTTAATTCCTCCAGGAGATGGCTAAAGATTGACATTTAATTCTACCTAGTATTTTCAAGTTGTGAGGGAATTCAAACAACAGAATATCTTCTCACAAATGTGAGGCTCTGCTGCAAAAGACCGTTGATGACTCAGGATCTTGGTAGGTTTCTGGAAGATAAAACACTAAACCAAAGGAATATAAACAATACGTAAATGTATTCTAATAGCACAAGCAAGTTTCTGCATACATGTCAGATATTTACCAAATAACTGAGTCTTTCAAGGCAAAGGGTACATGTAGAATGTATTTCCATCCTTGATTTTCTAAGCCAAAGAATAATTAGGATTAGTTTAGTTTGTAGCCATTTCAGGAATTTTTATAACTGTAATTTGACAGATACAAATCTTATTTCATTATAATTATCTTTACACTTCAACACAATATTTAAAATATTTAGAATTCAATTAAGATTAAGACAGATTTATTACAATATGTCATATGCAAATTTCAGTAAAATTTCTAGTGGTGTGTTTCCTAGAAAGGATTAGAAGTATCTTAAGATTGTTAATAGTAATACACACACTGACTAGAACTATCTGACTGAAATTTGGTGAGTATGATGTATCTAATTTTTTTTTAAGATTTTATTTATTTATTTGGCAGAGAGAGAAAGTGCAAGTAGGCAGAGAGGCAGGCAGAGAGAGGGGGGGAGCAGGCTCCCCAGTGAGTAGAGAGTCTGATGCTGGGCTTGATCCCAAGACTCTGGGATCATGACCTGAGCTGAAGGCAGAGGCTTAACCCACTGAGCCACCCAGGCACCCCTGATGTATCTAATTTTGAACACATCAACTTAAATTTGGCTACAATTAATCTTTTTAAGTTACCCTCAAGCATGCTTCATTCATGAAGTCATACAATGGACTATTAGTGCAAAATAATAGAATATTTACAAGCATCTGAAAAATCTCACAAAATATAATGTGCTTGCAAATTCTGTTTCTTAATCAAGATCGCAAGATTATCAGGCAAATAAATCATGGAAGCAAAAACAGTGCATCTGTTATTTGATAAAAATCTAAATATCGTACTACAAAAAATAACTTTAAGAGAATAGTTTCCTAATTTTTTGATGAGAGATCCCAAACAGGATGTCTGTATATGCACAACGCTTCCATCTACCAGGCAAGTTTGGCTTACATAATGAAGTTCTTTGTGAAAATCATCCCATATCTGAAGCTGGCCACAGTTATCTATCGCAGGAAAATTAACCCTTTCACTAACATTTATTAAGAAACTATCCATATGAGGCATTTTGTTCCTGGTGGTATAAACCCACTTAATGAAAATAATACAAGGTTTCAAATGTTGCTATCTTCTTCTGTGTAGCCATGGAAGGTAATTAATATTTTAGCTAGACTGAAGTAAGCCATAAAGCAATGGATAAAAGCATTTTTATTTTTGCTTTGCTCCTTATAAAATAATATATGTTTATTGGAGGAGAAGACTCAGGGAATGCACAAATGTATAAAGAATAAAACCCACCATAATCCTGTCACCCAGCAGCAGCCATAATTAATATATTTCCAGGGATTTTCTTTTCTTGTTCATTTTAACATATGTGATTAGAGTGAATATCAATCATAAACATTTCCCATATAATTCATATTCATAACACACCTCTATGTAAGATAAACATCTCAAAAAGCATGTGTAGTGCTAAACTCATGATGCTGTGTAGCCTGGAGTGTAAGTTCAGGCTGAGGAGCCAGTCTTTGGGGGTGTGATCCTGGACCCTGTCTCTGTCACCTGAAGGTGTCAGCTTAGGGCTCAATCTTTCTCTAGCTCCATTTCTTTCCTTATTCTTCTCCTTCTTCTTCTTCTTTTTTTTTTTTTTTCCCCTTAAAGATTTATTTATTTATTATTTTAAAGAGAGAGAGAACACATGAGGAGGAGGGGCAGAGGGAGAGGGAGAGAGAATCTCAAGCAGACTCCGTGCTGAGCCCGGAGCCCCACACAGGCATGAGCAGGAACCAAGAGTCTGCTCCTTAAATGACTGCACCACCCAGGGACTCTATTAGCCCCATCTTCCTATCTATAAAATTTGAATTTCCTATCTCATGGCCTTGTTACAAAGATAAAACACTGACTGACTAACTTATTCAAAACTAATAATAATAAGTTAAATCAAGAGATTTTAGTTATTCTTTTAAAGCTTGCATTATATATTTCCAAGTAACTTTACAGAAATAGTTGAAATCCTTTTCAGAAGTAAGCTCACCAGTTACAAGTGGGTTCACACATACGAACACACAGTATTGAGTAGCTATAATTGTGGATCTAATAAATTAAAATTATGAAACTTAAAAATAACTAATTCATAACATTTTTTATCATCATAAATGTAGACCTGAAACATAGAAATTGGAAATGAGAACCAAACATGAGACCAATAGAACATTGGCTATAACCAAAACCACAGAGTCAGAAGGTGGTTCCATCATTCTACCTGTATTTCTGGATAAACCATAATTATAGCTACATGATTTTAAATTGAGGCATCCTAATTCCTTCTCAGAGGTGTCTACATATTCATCCTCATCCTCCCAAATTCTCATCATCCAAGTCGTTGGAGGATCCAGTGATTCCACTTTATACTCTCTTGAAATTGTTTTAACACTCTATGCCATTAAGCATGGACCTCATTCTTTATTATGCTCTGCAGACCTTATTTATAGAACAATATGGTCTTTCTTACTGTCAGAGACATGCTGAGCTCTAGTGCCTAATAGGCAGAACAGTGTGTTGACATACATGCTTTTATGAAGAGCTTTGCATAAAAAAGCTACCCAAACCATTATTTTTATTTCCTCTCACTCACTGTCAGTATCACTTTTCAGTTGCCTGTCACAGGGGCTTTCCCTCTCTCAGTCTTTTATACCATCATTTGAAACTGCCAGGAAGATTGCTCACATGCCATATTCATCACCAGGTTGGACAAGTTTGGAAATGCCTCAGTTGAGAAATCACTGAAGGCCACTAAGAAGAAATGGGGCTCTTGGGACTGTATATTATTACTGAAAAGGATGCCACTGAAACTTCTTAATGCACACATACTGTCTGGCTCCTGGGTTCTTAAGTTTTCAATATATTATACTATATATGATACTTACATGCATTATTTAAACAAGTGTGCAAATTCGCAGTATGTATTACAAGCAATCTATCCACTGCCCACAATATTCAATGCTATACCATTAGGGTTATTCAAGGTTTCTCCATAGCAGACCTGGCCATAACCTATCATACCATTAATTTGTTTTTCTTAAAAGAATCACTGTCAGATTAATAAGACTCCTAAATTTGCTAGCGTACACATATTTTTTCTAGCATTTTAGTTTTTTATGGAATCATATTTTGCCTAGTTTTAGTGAGGTATCTTAAAGTCATGAAGAATATGGTCATTTTTTATTTTGTCTGATAAATACAAGCACTCCTACAGAAGCTCAGTTCAACCTAGCTTAACTTCCTTTAGCTAAGATTTAAAGATTAGTTCACTGAGATTTTAATTATTTGAAGAATATTATGACAATATAGGTTGCATGCAGAAATAAAGACTTCCTATTACGGGCTCCTTTCATTTAATTTTATCAGAGTATATCTAGTGAAATTTCTGGCTTTTTGAAGTAGAGGGTAATCATTTTTACATTCTATTTTTTGAAGATTTTTATTTATTTATTTGAGAAAGAGAGAGAGAGAGATCACACACAGGCAAAGCAGCAGTCAGAGAAGGGGAAGCAGGCTCCCTGCTGAACAGAGAGCATGATGCAGGGCTTGATCCCAGGACCTTGAAATCATGACTTGAGCAGAAGGCAGAGGCTTAACCCCTGAGCACCCCAGGTACACCTATTCTATTTTTTAATGATTTCCTCTTGGCATGAAAAACATCTCCAGCAAAAACCAAATATGAAACAAACAATTTCTGGTGTACCTGATAGGTAGATTCTAGTTTGGGCATTAAAAAATACTAACTCAGCAGGGCTCACAGTCATGAGGAAGATTTTAAAACTCATGAGTAGATCATTAAGTTTAATTATAAGCAGTGTCATCTCCTTGGTTTCAGTTCCTGCATATTTTGGTTATGAAAGAAATGGAACAAATACTGACTTAGAGTATATAAAATTTCCTTTAGGGCAATAGTTCACTCTCCAAAGGTGCATTTTGCCCCAGATGGCACTGTAATCACATCTTCAAGAGACCATTTACCATTGTATAGGTCCAAGTTCTTCTGATGTGTAACTTAACCTAGTAACCATTTAATCCATGGGAATTGACATGATGCTTTACATTTTTCTTATGAATCCCCCCTTTTGTTCATGTGTGGGTTACCACAGATGGTAAGACTACAAGTAACAATTAATGGAAGTAGGAAACTTAAATCTGTTATACATAAGCCATTCACCAGAATAGATGATTGTTCATCGTCATCTACCCAATGTCATTAACCACTATAAGAGAAGCGACTAACCCCTTTAGATTAAGGTATCATGAAGTAGGATACATGCTGGGGATTTAGAATAGGCAATTCCCAGGGTAGATTTCTGGAGAAAAGTACATAATACTGAACACCTATAGAGTCAATCTGTCAGCAATCCTGGCACACTACTCATGGGTCCATTGATCAAATCCTTGTATCATGAAAGAAAGTTGATTGATATCCATAGGACAGATGATTAAGAACCTCTTTTGCAGTAGGGCCTTTGGAAAACATTTACGTGGGTGATGGGAAAGGCAGTCTCATGCAAATAGTCTTTTGATATCTGCTTAGCCATATAAGAATGGACCCAAGTTTGTAACACTTTCTTAGATAGATATAAACCCCTCACAGCCTATACTGGGCTTGTTGTTTTGTTTGTGAATATCTTTCCTTGTTTCAGACTTAATGCTCTCCTGTGTTCTGCTTAAGCATATGCATCATATGGCACCTTGTCAGCCCCAGTGCTATATATGTTCCTAGTAAGGAGGAAATAGGGTTCTTTGCTTACAGCATGATGGTTGCATTCAGGTCATGGTCTTGCCTTGGCCATAGGTTGAGACCCACTGGCCATTAAAGACTGATACCCACTGTTGAATCTGATTTTGCTCTGTCTCTTTTCTATGTGAATCAAGTTTCGTTTCATCCAGTGTTGTGGCAAGTGGCTTGACATCAGGGACTGCTCCCCCTTGAGGAGCGGGACTCTTCCTCTGGAGGTTATCAGAAGTCATTTACTTGACAACAGGACACATATTTCAAGACTAAACCACTTTCAAAAGAATAATCCACTTGTATGTTCTTAAAGCCTATTTCCATATGTTCCTATTTAGTCTCAGATTATTTTTATAAATTATTGCTAAAATATCATTTTATATCATATTTCAGACTGTCTTTGGGAAAAAATGGGGGCAGTAAAATGAACTGCTTACTGTTTTGCTTACTGGGAATATTATTCTTTTTTACTCTTTCTGTGCTAGCCCTTAATGGACCAAGACACCTTAAAAGTCCACTTCTAGCTCATCTCAGCAATCTATCTACAGACACACAGTCAGATCATTACTAATTTTCTTCAATTTATGGCTTTCCATAACAGGAAAAACTCCTTTCCATCTAAACCACTTCTGTACTTTTATATCCATCAATACATTTTCCTTACAGCATTAACCATAGATGCAAATTTACATTTAGTTATATGTTTATTTTATGGTTTACTGGATTTCCCAAGAGTCTAAGGTTTCTTAGGACAGGGATGGGTTTGGTTTATTTCACTATTGACTCTCTTGCACAAAATACTCAGTAAGGATTAGCACACATTTTATAAGTCTATTTAAAAAAATGAATGTACTAGATGTCATCAAAAGCTAATGATCAACATGCATAGGGAAAAAAATCTCTATTCTTTTTTCTTTTAACATTTCTTTCATCTTAACCTGAAAGTGCAAAGGGCCATATAATTTGTTTAAAGATAATTTCATGGTGTTCTTAAAATACTCCCAACCCTTCCCCTTCCTGCAGTCTTATACATTTTCAGTGATAGATCTTAATTTTGCACAATGGCTTTTCACAAGAGATTGTATTTAATGGCAGGGTTTCAATTTTTTGTATTTTTTAAAGTTTAATATATGTTTACATTTACATAAACATAGTAAATATGCCTACAAATCCCACATCCACCTTCTCTGATGTCAAGATATTACTCTAATGTGATGTACTTGTTTAATTTTAATATTTGAAAACTAGTTATACAGATCTGGAATATAAATCAGTCAGTCACTCCCTTCCTTTGCTGGGTCTCAGGTTTATCCATCTTAAACTGATATCTAAAAGAAAGAAAATTAGATTTATTTGACCAAAATCAGTGGATATTCAGTTTTTTCCACTTTAATAATTTGTTTTAAAATACATATAGAGCAAAAGATTTAATAATAGCCATTGCTGGAAAATGACAGTGGCTTTTAGTTACAAGACACTTAAAACTTTAAATGTTAAAATGTGGAAGAATTAAGAAGTGCTGTTCTGTGTCTCTATTTATCACTGTTCAAAAATGGCTTACTCTGAGAGTATAAATGGAAGGATATAAAATAAGCCCAGCAGGACAGTGATCATAAACAGGCAGACAGCAACCAGCAGCATGCCTTATTTACTTGCTATGATTCTTAACATTATTTTTATAAGGAAGATTATTCAAGGACAGTTGCTCTTAATCTCTATGGGGTGAATCACACACTCTCAAAATTGGATGATATTTATGGACACTTTCTGAAGAATAAATATACTTGCATGCATATTCATTTAAATACACATGTTTTCATAAAAGTGACTGATTCTCTAAAGTCAAACTTGCAAGGAACACAGACTTAAGAGGCCATACTCTATTACTAGACTATATATATATATATATATATATATATATATATATATATATATGATTTTATAACTATGATTTTAGAATGTTCCCTTTTAATATGAAAATGATATTATTGTGGGACATTTTTAAACCAACCACACTGGTTCTAACTGCATTTCTCAAGAATCAATAAATTATTGTATCCTAGGGAGGACATGGAACCTTTGTATATACCAACTAGTCAATCCACTCAAACTAGTTTGGAAGTAGATTAAAAAAAAAAAAATGGTGCCTCTAGATGTTGATGAAAAGTGGACACAGTAATTTTGAAGTCGTACAAGTTAATTAAAAAATTGAAAGAAAATGTCATGCTTGTAATTTCTATCTGAGTGCTTTCTTCACTTTTTATTGTAATACTGCATATTAACAAAACCTAAATTTAGCAAATGTGAAATATTGTATCAAGAGGAAGAAATAGTTCTAAAACTTTTAAAGACTGTGTGTCACTATGC
Organism: Enhydra lutris kenyoni; assembly: GCF_002288905.1. NCBI lineage: Eukaryota > Metazoa > Chordata > Mammalia > Carnivora > Mustelidae > Enhydra > Enhydra lutris. Next base: position 56,652,288 of record NW_019154089.1, on the reverse strand, counting down.
TTAGCTCAAAACAGAATTTGTGAGTGAGAAAGGATTAGTTTTAGAATGAATCAATTTTTTTTTAGGGAGCCACCAAATTGCATTCTGCTACTAAAATTGTATAATGCGTAATAAAAATTTTATAGCTACATGGGCCCATAAATATTGCCTTTGATAAATTAGCGTGGACTGGGCAAACATTTTTAATAGAACACAAGTAAGTGTTACTTTTAAAAAAAAGCTATATATTGGACCACATTAAGATTAAAATGTTGGTCAAGGGGAATGAAATGTCAGTTATGCAAGATGAATATATCTTGGAGAGCTAATGTATAGAAGTTATAGGTAATGACATTGTGGTGTATACTTGAAATTTGGTAAGAGGATAGATCCCCAGTATTATCATTAGAAAATAAACAAACAAAAGCTAACTATGTAAGGCAACTGACATTTTATTAGCTTGATTGTGGTGATTATTTCTTAGTGCATATGTATATCAACTTACCAAATTGTACCCTTTAAATACATACAATTAAAAAAACAGTTGCTTTGCATTAACTATTAAAAGACAGATGGTTGCACATATATTTGATACGGTGTCCTTTTATAAGATATAAGAAGAACTTTTACAAGTCAAGTAGCAAAATGCAGATAATTTTATAAGTTGGTAAAAGACTGAGAAAGGCATTTTATTTATTTATTTATTTATTTATTTTTAAAGATTTTATTTATTTATTTGACAGAGATCACAAGTAGTCAGAGAGACAGGCAGGAAAAGAGAAGAGGAAGCAGGCTCTCCGTGGAGCAGAGAGCCCGACGCGGGGCTTGATCCCAGGACCCCGGGATCATGACCCGAGCCCAAGGCAGAGGCTTTAACCCACTTAGCCACCCAGGCGCCCCGAGAAAGGCATTTTAAAGAGCAAGATTACAAAATGATCAGTAGGAACATTAAAAAGGTATTCATCTTTGCTAGTCACCAAAGAAAGGTAAGTTAAACCCTCAATGTGGCACCTACCATAATCCATGCTCTGTTAATGAAAAATCAGACATTAATATTAAGTGCTGGTGAGAATGTGTAACAGGTATAATTCTAATACTCTGCTTTTGGGAGTACAAATTTTTACAGCCAGTGTGGAAATCCTTTTTACCGTTCTATCTATTATTAGCTACACATATGCAGCACTGTGAGACAGAAATGTAACTTCTATAAATATATATATGCCAAGAGTAATATCCAAAATAATATGTTCATATATTCAGCAAAAAATGACAAAAATGTAAAACCATTTTTATTACTCCCAACTGAGAAACAACCCAAATGCCCACAAATACCAAAATAATTAAAAATGTTGATGCACTTATAAAACAGGATACTATATAGTAATGAGGAATTATTACCAACCAAAACAACATAACAGCATAGTAGAATCTTATGAAATAGTATTAGCTAATGAAACTAGATGCAAAATAGTAATACATACACCTACATAATTTTACCTAAACATCAGTGTGTACACACACACAAACACAAACACATGCACACAGACTTTTAAAATAAGCAAAACAACTCCCTAATCTATGGTGTTAGAATTGAAATATTTTGGGGTAGACTAATGAGTGGCATGTTGCAAAGGGAGTTTTTTTGGTACTATCTATTTCAATATATCACAGTTTAAAGCTACATGGATATCTCACCACATGGCAGAAGGTTAATGTATTTTATAAATTAAAGGAAATGTATACTGTAAAAAATAAAGAGAATAAGACATCTATACAAATTCAGAATAGAAATGAAGACTTAAAATAGTTCTTCAAATTTTAGAAAAGGCTTGTATGAAAAAAAGAGAATAAAATTATGATCCCTGACTTCAGTTGTAGGAGCCAGATCTTTTCTAAAATAAGAAATTGCATTCTAACTATCAGAGCGGTCCAGAAATTGATTGGGATATTACTTGGATTCATGGCTTGCAACTCATCAAATTTATTGAAAATAGGATTGATTTTCATTTTTAAGAATTATTTATACAGTCATTCATTTTGTTTTGTTTTGTCTTGTTTTGTTTCCCTCAACAATTACTGAGAACTTGTTAGTGCTATATATTTTTCTAGGAGTATCCTGTAGAGAGGAATTTTTTTGCCCCCCATTGGAACAGATGCAGATTAAATAATACTTTCCATTATTCATTTTAACTCCAGAATCAATGATAGTCAGACTGAATGAAGTGTGATATATCACAGTAGTTAAATTCTTGTGCTCTGAATTCAGACTTCAGGGCTTAAAAAACTCTTTCCACAGGTTACCGGTTCAGTGACCTGGGAAAAGTTATTGAAACCTTCTATTCCTCAGTTTTCTCAATTGTAAAATATGGAAAAAATGGCTTCTACTGAATAAAGCTTTTCTGATGATTAAACAAATTTTTTTATGAGTAAAATCACTAGAGGTCTGCCTAGTGACTTTAAAAGCAATGGAAGTGTTTATACTATTAGTATTATTTTCAATGTTATTCTTTTAATTCAGATAAGTATAAATGCATGGCAAATTTACATATTTAAAATTCTGAAAGATGATAATTTTCATTTTCCTAGTGCTACAGACAAACACATATATTTGTTCAAGGGTAGATGATAGATAGATGATAGATAAATGCAAGTGTGAATGGAAATTAAAGTAAGTCCTGGAAAGACAGTTATTTTTTTACCAGAGCTTAGTGTCATTTTATTTATATTCACCTTATATAAAAATTATATCACATTTTCTTGACCAACTCAGGCATTTTGGATGCCTTATCTTCCTCACTGCACCATATTACTACGTATTCAAAGTTTTGTGATACTTGGTCAACAACTTTTCCCCTTTCACATCCAGAAGTTATTCAGTTACATTTCTCATTTCATGGGTCAGTTACTTTCTTTGTTCTCATCCGTGAAAGATAAACCCAACCTTTCTTATTGGATTAGAGGCAGGTAGTGTGAGTCTTAACTCTTTCATGGATCTTGGTTTGTCACAGATGAATTGCTTCTCTTTGATACAACTAGAGCAATCTATCTAGTATGTTGAAAAATGCCATCTCTGTGGAAGAAGGAACACAATGCAGACTGAAGAGATGCTCCTCTTATTTAAAATGAATGGGTGGCTATTGGTGGATGACAAATCCACAGTCACTTTAAAGCTGCTAGTCAATTGTCTGTTGAAGGGTAGACGCTGCTGAAAAACTGTATAGAGACTGGGTAGCTGTACCATGGGCTGTTTCTCTTGGAATGAGGTAAACTACTAAATGTGAATAATAGAAGTGAGAAACTTTAACTTTTATTTTCTTTGGTAAGTGAAATAAGAAAAACTGAAATCATGTTTTCGAAACGTGCAAAAGAGAAAGGTTACAAAGAGAAATGCTTACAAAAATGGCAATAGCTGAAGTGGAAGCAACTGAGATGAGATTCTCTCTCTCTCTTTCTTAGGCACAAGTCTTATTTTATTTCCCTGATATCATGATGTGAGTAAATTGCAGAGGTCATTTGAAATCAACAAATTCCAACATAAAGTATAGTTATTTTTATTATAAATATATAATTTTATAAATTTTATGTAGTAATTTATGTTTAAATAAATAAGAATTTAATTAAAATAATGACTGGCTTTATGGCTAAAAATTTATTAAAAAGTAGTTTGTTATTTTCAGGATTTTTTAAGTGCAATGTAAATAGAAGTTTATATTGTAAACAAACTGATTTACATCAAAATAAATGAGATGCTAATTATTCTAACCATATATTTAACTGGATTTCCAGAGATTTAAGTGTGGCTGCAAAGAATAAACATACATATGCATGTTCCTTAAACTTAAGACCTACCTGAAGTATTAAAATGCATGAAACAATGTCTTGGAGCACAGTTCTGCACCTTTGGGATTTTATAAAATCAATAAGAAGTAAATAGATTTCAAATGAGTGAATACACTTTTGTATTTTTCTTAGAGAAATACCTTGTGATTAATTTTTCCAATATAGTAACTCATGTTAATGAACAAATGCATCTATTCTGAAACTGGAAAAAATGAAGTCTAAGAAATGCAAAAATATTCACAACTGTAGTGATAACAATATTTTATTTAATTAAAGCTAAATTCTGTATTTAGAAATATGCTTAATCACATGTCATACAAACTTAAAGTGAGTGGTAAACTTTAAGGAAAATAAGTATTTAAAACAGATATCTATTTATTGTTATTTATTATATACTATATAATATATGATATTATTTTAATTTGAAGAAAAAAGAGAAATTGCAAATTGCCTGTAGGTTCATAGCATAGGTTTATGTATCAAATTTGATATTATATTGATGCATAAAACCAATTCTTTAAAGAAGATGTTTTAAAATAACTTGGATTTTTGAGGTGACTACCATTCAGTTATATCCATACATTACATGAAAAATGGTATTTTATGAATTCATATATTTGATACATATATATTTAGATGGCAAATATTTGTCTACAATGTTGAAAGTTTATTACCCAACATTTGTATGCATGCCATCTTGTATGAAGAATCTTAAAAAAAAAGATAAACAAAGGTTTAATTTTTTTGTTTGTTTTCCTGATTAATAGAAACATAAACTTTCATGGTATACTAAGTGTTATACTAACTAATATAATACTTTTGAATATTTTTCAAACTTGACACACCCCAACACTTTGACCTTTTCCTTAATACTGAGTTTATTATATTTACATAATTGTCTGATAACCTGACATATTATTCATCTACAGTATTGTTTATGTGTACTTTCTCCTTATTTTCGCTATCAGAGAACACTTTGGACATTGTTTTGCCTCATTACTTTGTTTTCTTTCCCTTCTTTCTTTCCACCCTTGCTTCTGTCCTTTCCTCCTTCCTTCCTATCTTCTTCATTTCTTTTCTAAATTTTGGAAACGGTTCAATCATAGGCATATGCAAGACCTACAAAAGCCAAGACAACTTCCTTTGGTATCAGATTAGGCTGGGCCCTGTAAACCACTTAAATAGCAGCAGGACAATCCAAGCTAAAAAAGGTTAATTGGTTGATGTCCTGTATTGTCTTCTGCACAAGGACCAAGGTTTTCCTTAAAGAAAGTTTTCTACAGAAGGAAAAAGGGAAGAACCTAAAGAGAAAGAAGGGAAAGGTGTGACTTGCCAAGATACACTTACATTTAAGCACGATCCATTACGAATGTAGTAAATGTTTAAAATTCATCTTACTAAACTGATGACCAGACAAAGAACATAAACCGGTAAAGGGGAAACAAAAGGAAGCTCCTAAGGACAGTGACCAAGGAGAAGTGATGTGGGAGGGGGGGAGTTTCATACATATTTTCATTCTTTCTTTCTCACCACCCTTCTATGAATCAACTTCTCACAGGGCTTCTTGCTGGCCAGGAAAAAAATCCATTGCAGATATATATATATATATATATATATATATATATATATATATATATTTTTTTTATGTATCTTCAGCATTTCTCACACTTATTTTTTTTAATTTTTAAATTCTGTTCTTAATGTGAAGACTTAACTCACTATTTTCCAAGTTTTTTTATTTTTTGTATGTAATTTGAAGTTGTGTATTTCCTTCTAGTTATTTTCACTATACTCTGTCTTAATTTTTTATATATCAATTTTTACTTCTCCTTTGATTCATTAGTTATTTAGCAGAGTGCTTTCATATTTCCAAAAGCATCGTATTTATTTATCCTTTTTATTATTCATTTTCAAGTTAATTACCTATTTTTAGGTGGACTTTCTTTGAAATTTGATGATACTTATTCCATGATATTATATGGGTCAAGCATTTATGTTTGAGAAAAATTTGTATTTCACGTTATAGTAGCTTACTATTACTGCTCTAACAATTTTCCACTAGCTTAGCAATAGCTTAAAACAGCACAAATATATTATCTTATAATTCTGGAAGTCAAAGTACAAAATTGATCTCAGTGGGCTAATAATATAGGGGCGTTGGCAGAGCTGGTCCCTTCTAGAGGCTTTAGGTAAGAATCTATTTCTTTGCCTTTCTAGAGGCCGCCTGTAGTCCTTGGCTCATTTCCTCTTTTGCATATTCAAATCTAGCAGCTTAGCCTTTAAATATCTCTCTGACTCTGAACTTTACTTGTCATACCATCCCCTTCTCACATGGTGTTTCTCCTGACTTTTTCCCTTATAAAGACCTAATAGTCAAGGATAATCTCCACATCTCAATATTTTGATTTAATCACATTGGCTTTTTTTTTTTTTTTTGCCATGTAAGGTAATAATAGATTTAGAGATTCTGGTGTCAGGTTGTGAAAAATTCGGGGGTGGGGGCATTATTTCACCACACATGCACAGTCTAAATATTGATGTGAAGATTCTATATATTTCAATATCCAAACTACCTATATATTATATCTATATATCTAATCTTATCTAGATGTAGATATCTTTAAAGCAAGCTTTGAGTAATATTTCTGGGAAATAAAGAAAAAGATGAGACTTATATACTCAACTGAACTATTCTTCCACATGATCATGAAATATTTCCTTCTGAGGATATTAGCAAATTATTTCAGTGCTGGAGATCTAATTGTGTGTGTGTGTGTGTGTGTGTGTGTGTGTTTCTGTTTGAGTTGAGAAAGTAAACTCCAATGAATCCAAATTTGCTTCCCTGTGGTCACTTCCAGTATCATCTCATGCTTAGTTTGGACACTCATAAAAGCAACAGAAATACCTAAGGCTTCTCAATGGGAAGAACGCATAATAAATGTCATGTTGTTGAAAAAGACAAAATGGAACCTCCTATCTAGGAGAGAATCATTCAGGATGTTAACTTTGGGAATGGGAGAGTGATCAAAGAGTATCTTTGTTCCTCAGTGACTGATAATCTTCAAATTTCTAGTCAGACATTGATCGATTCCAAGGGAGAGAATTAAGATGACAGCTGATTTCACTCTGACTCAGCCTTCTTCACTCAGATTAAACACAGACTACTATCTAAAAAGTATAAAACCATTGTATCACTTTTATCTGTTAATAACTCTTTTAACATATGGTAAATGGTCACACAGATAAGACTAAAAAGAAAATTGTGAACTCGGAATGTTGATTATGTAATTAATTGGTTTAATAAAACATTGATAAACAGAGATAGTGGTTGTGTACACAGAATAATTTCTCAAGTGTATTTTATAGGCCCCAATGAGGAGCCATGTATCAGAACAAAATCACTTACTTATGTTTTGTTGGAAACCCTTATTGACAAAAGCATACAAAGAGCAACTTCTCAGTGAAACTTGTCCATTAGATGAAATTATGAAAGAAGCTTGGCAAGGTAGATTATGACTGTTTTGCCTAAAAGTTGTCTATATCAATTTGAAAATGAGGGTGATTGGCGTTATCTCCCAGTCAGTATCCAAAGTCCAAGAACCAGGAGTGGTAATGTCCAAGTGCAGGAGAAAACTGATGTGTTAGCTCAAGCACAGGTATAGAATTTACCCTATTTTCCCCATTTTGTTTTATTCAGGCCTTCAATAGAGTGAATGATACCCACCACACTGGTGAGGGTGATGTTTGATCAGTCTACTGATTCAAATACTCACCTAAAAAGCCAACCAAGTATTTTGAAGAGCCAGAGCAAACATCATAACCAGACTCAGATATGACAGAGATGTTGGAATTGTCAGACTGTGAATCTGAAACAACTATGAATAATATGTCAATGTTCTAACCAATAAAGTACTTAGCATATAAAAATGTATGGATAATGTAAGCAGAGAGAAAAATTCTAAGAAAAAGTAAAAAAGAAATGCTAAAGATCAAAAACACTGGGCTAGATGTAAACAATGCCTTTGATAAGCTCATTAGTTGACTGGACGTGACAGAAGAAAGAATCTCTGAGCTTAAAAATAATGTCAGTAGAAACTTCATAACTGAAAAGCAAAGAGAAAAAAGACTGGGGGAAAAAAGAGAAAAATATTCAAGAACAGTGGAACAACTACAAAATACCACTTGCACATAATGGAATTCCAGAAACAGAAGAAAGAAAGAAAGGAACAGAAGAAATATTTGAAATAATGGCTTAAAATTTCTCAAATTAATGTCAGATACCAAACCACAGATCTAGGAATCTCTAAGAACACCAGGAAGAAAAAAGGTCAAAACCTAGGCATTCAGAATCAAAGAAAAAGAAAAAAATCTTGAAAGAGAAAACCCTCCCTAAACAGGAGCAAACATAAGAATTCCACTGGGCTTCTCAGAAACCATTCAAGCAATGAAAGAGGAATGAAATATTTAAATTGTTGAGAAAATAAAACCATGATATAGAATTCTGTATCCTGAGAAATTATCCTTCAAAAGTAAAGACTTTCTCACACCAATCAGTCAATTAATAAATAAATAAAAGCATAAAATTTGTTGCGAGTAGACATGCTTTGGAAGAAATGTTAAAAGTTCCTGAATTCTTCAAACGAAGGACATTGATTTGGATTAGAAACTCAGATCCACATTAAAGAAAGGACAAGTAGGAATAAGTGAAGGTAATTAAAACTATTTTTATTTGGAATTAATGTAACACATAACCCATTCAAAATAATAGTGAAGATGTATTTGATTATGTATGTTTATGTGTATATATAATGCGCAATGATACAAGGGATAGGAAAAAGGAATTAAGAATATGTATTATAAAGTATTTTCACTATCCATGAAATTGTACATAGTTATTTGAAAGTGTACTTGAATTAATTGTATAATTATTTTGCAACATCTATGGCTACCATTCCACCACTAAAGTAAAAAAAAAAAAAAAAAAAGTATAAATGACATGCTGAAAAAAAAAGAGAAAGTAGAATTATATAAAATACTCAATTAAAAGTATAAATGTCAGCGGTACCTGGGTGGCTCAGTCTGTTGAACATCTAGCTCTTGATTGACTCAGGTCATACTCTCAGGATCCTGAGATTGAGCCCATGGTGTCAGGGGGAGTCTGCTTAAAATTCTTTCTCTCACTCTCCCTCTGCCTCTTCCCCTGTATAAATAAATAAATACAATTTAAAAAAAGCATAAATGTCAGAAGAAAGAGGAAGACAAAAATAGGAACAAAGAACAAAGGCAAAAATAGAAAATAGTTACAAATATAGTAGATATTAATAAACCAGATCAATTATCACTTTATATATCAATGGCTTAAATATCCCCAATTAAAAGAGAGGGGTTATCAGTTAATAAAAATCAAAACAAAACAAAACCATTATATGAGCTCTGTAAGAAATTCACCTTAAATATAAAGACACATATTTTAAAGATAAAAAGATAGAGAAAGATATATCATGTTAAAACCAACCAGAAGTAAGCTGGAAGTAACAATATTAATTTGAAACAGAACAGACATAGAAACAAGAAAAACTACCAGTAATAAAAAGGGTACTGTATAATTATAAAGAGTTTAATTCCCCAAAAAAACTTAAGAACCCTTAATCTATATGTGCCTAACAAGAGAACACCAACGTACTGAGGTAAAAAACAGAACTACAAGGAGAGATCAATGAAACCACTTTTATAGTTGGAGTCTTCAACACCCCTTTATCAAAAATGCAGAAAATTAGTAAGGACATAGCAGAACTCAAGAGCAGCATTAAGCAAATTAATGTAATTGTCATCTAAGACTACTTCATCCAACAACAACAGAATGCACATTTTTCTCAAGTTCACATGAAATATATATAAAGATAGGCTGCACCCTGGTCCACCAAACACACCTTAACAAATGTAAAAGTATACAAATTATACAATCTATGCTCTTAGACCACAGTGGAATGGAGCTAGATATCAATAACCTACAGAAAGCTGGAAAAACCCCCAAATACATGAACATTAAGCACACTTCTAAATCAACACATGACTCAAAAAAAAAAAAAAAAAAAATCTTTGAAACTAAAACTATTTTGGACTAAATTAAAATGAAAACACCACTTACCGAAAATGTGGGATGGACAAAAAACCTGAATAGATACTTCATTGAAGAAGATATACTCCATATGTCATTAGAGAAATGCCAATTAAAACAATGAGATACCATCACAAGCCGATTTAGAATGACCAAAATCAGACCACAAAAAGATGCTGGTAGAGTCCAACTTGTCTGGCCTCCAAGTTCAGCTGATCGGGCTGAACATTTTTACGACAACCTTACTTATAAATTTCTCTTGGTTAGCTTCATTCATATCAGTTGAAGCAACGGGAACAGCTTGGCCACATATCTCTCCCCAACCAGCAGGCTAGCCTAAGCACAGGAAGAACTATTTTAATGTACAACTGCTTTTCAAGTCTCTGTATATATCACATTTGCTCTTGACTCTGGTCAAATCTAGTATCTGACCAAACCATGACTCAAGAGGCAAAAATGTAGGCCCAATGTACTCATGGTAGAAGTTGCAAAGTCACATTATAAAGGCCGTGCAGAAAAGGATGGAAAGAATTGTGGTCCTTTTTGCCATTGACCATAATAACAAATTTGCTTTGGAAATTTAACAGATTTGTGATAAAACTTGCTTTGTAATTTTAATGACTTTGAGATAGATTCTTCTGTTTGTTTTTGCTTTTAAAGATTTTATTTATATGTTTGTTTGCTTGTTTGTTTATTGAGAGAAAGCACAAGCAGAGGGGAGGGGTAGAGGGAGAGGGACAAGCAGAGAGAGAGGGAGAAGCAGAATCCTTACTGGGAGCCCAGCATGGAGCTGGGTCCCAAGACCTTGAGATCAGGACCTGAGCTAAAGGCAGGCACTTAACTGAGCCATCCAGGTACCCATTTGTTTTTTGTTGTTTTTGTGAAGGTAGTAATGACCTATACAAATTCTAATGTTTATATAGTTCTCTCTACAGGCATGACCTCATATTAATTTTATTCTCTTAATCTATTTGTCTTAACAAGACAATGTTAAGTAATAGTGATGACAGCAAAAATTAATGACTTCATTAAATGCACAAATATGTACCATATTTGAAATGATAATGTTCTTTTTTGTTAAAATTTTTAAAGATTTTTTTGTTAATTTTTTTGTTTTGTTTTTTGTGAATTCTTTTTTGTTAGTTTTTTTAAAGATTTTTTTTTTCTTATTTATTTGACACAGAGAGAGAGATCATAAGTAGGTAGAATGGCAGGCAGGGAGAGAGGGGGAAGCAGGCTCCCCATAAACAGAGAGTCCAATGTGGGGCTCCACCCCAGGACCCTGAGATCATGACTTGAGCTGAAGGCAGAGGCTCAACCCACTGAGCCACCCAGGTGCCCCTGAAATTATCAAATTTCTTTACTGGAAATATTTTCATTTTATAAGCTTTATTTAACTAACTTTGCATTCATATTTCCATGCATGAAAAGGTGAAACTCAGACAGAAGTAACTACAAGGTGGAAAAGATACTTAAATGGGCAACTGCTATCACTTTATTTTTTTATTGTCTTACATAAATGCTTGTAATTTTAGTAAATGTTTGATTTTTTCCTCACTTTTTGGTAAATTTCATGTCATTATGAAAGACAAATGCATTATGAAAGAAAAATATTGAACTGTTTAATTTCATTGGGCAATCCTTAAATTATGTTTTGCTATTTTATTTTATTTTTGTATTATAAACTAACTTTAATAACAAAAAAGTTATGAATTTAATGAGTTGTTTTAATATTTTAAAAGCTAGTAAAAACATTGTCTTAAGAATGACCAACCAATATAAAATATCATTGATTTCCTTTGAAAAATTTATAGTTATGTCAGAATTTCTGCCCTCAGCTTAAGGAATTTTCATCATAATAGTATCCTCTTTTCAGCACAATTTATCTTGTTAAAAATGTATAAGCTAATATATCATATGAAGAATTCATAATATTCATGAAGTATTATAATTGAAATAAATAGAATGGGATGTCAGAATGAAAAATTAATAATAAAATTGGTTGCTCAGTTCATCATTCATCTCATTAAAGATGCTACTTTGATGAAAAATATACAAATATAAATTTTCACAAGATGTTGATATGTTTAAGATTGATTTATTAGAAAGACATTTTCAAATTATTATTTAAAGAAGATGCTGAAATTGTTTTACCAGCTGAGCAACACCCATAATATAATAAACTCACTTCTTAAATATCGTTGAAATGTCACGACTGCACTATGCTTGGCTACATGATGTAAGGTTGAAGAATTTCAAACTCAGAAGTTTTGAATATTAACCCTTGATGACTCAGGGTCCACCCCAATTCAACTCCATTATGATATCTAGGATTCTGGGTTAATAACCATAATGAGATCACAAGAGAAGGGAACTTAAGCAGTTCAAACATGAGGACAATTTATTTCAAGTACTCCTGATGCTATGCATAAGAAGCATTGTCCAGGTGATGACTTTTATTTTATTTTTTTGAATATTTCATTCATTTATCAGAAAGAGAGAGAGCACAAACACAGAGAACAGCAGGCAGAGGGAGAAACAGGTTCCCCACTGAGCAAGGAGCCTGACCTTGGACTGGATCCCAGGACCTTGAGATCATGACCCTAGTGGAAGGTAGACATTCAACCAACTGAGCCACCCAGGCATTCCCAGGCAGTGACTTTTAAACATACAAATATAAAGAGCAAAAAATTCAGGATGAGATGATATCTAGCTCTTGGATTCTTCCTATAGATTTGTTTTTATGGGATGCTAAAAATAAGCCTGAAATCTTGAAACATATTTATTTAAATATTACTTAAATCAATTAAGAAGAAAATAGACAAAGTCTATTCAGGCCAATTGATCCTCATTTGCTTTATGATCCATGAGGTAGGAGAACATTTGCCTCAATTCTCAGACTCATAATGAATGATGCAGATAAACTTCAGCCATGTTACAAAATTACTGCAGGTGCTTTAGCTGTCCCTACTGCTGGAAAGTTGCCACAAGTTCAATATCTCTTCGGATTTAGAATATGTGTTAGTTGTTCCTATTAGTCTAGTTGAAAGATTTTTCCAGCTTTAATGTTCTTGTGCAAACCAGTAAGAAATTACATGGGTTTGTTCCTGTTCAGTAATTCAAAGGATTAGACTAGAAATCCTAGAGGAAGAGAGGAGGAATACTGGAGAAATGTGTTGTTGATGGAAATCTTAAAAAAAAAAAAAAAAAAAAAAAGTAAGGTAGGAAATACCTACCCAGGGACTGAGTATTTGTCAGGATTCAGAACTGAACACAGAGCCAGGCTTTGTACCCATGTAGGTGGTATAAACTCTGAAGGAATGGTTTATGGTTTATCTAGAGTAGCTAGAGCATGGGTTTGAAATAGAGCCATTCTGAAGACTTCTCAGTTCAGTCCAAGAAATGACAGGAGAAAGAACCACAAGCTTTCAGATTTGCAATCCAGAAACTTCCATGATAGAATGGAAATTAAGGACTCTCCCCAGTGTTCCTAAGCATGGGGCAGGGCTCCTTCATTTTTATATGGCCTTCAGAAAAGGGTATATTTCAATTTTTGAGTGCACTAATTGACTATTCCACTTGTAACAAACTACCACAAACTTAGTGTTAAAACAACACAAATTTATTAAATTGAAGTTCTGGAAGTCAGGAATACATCTAGCTCAGTGGTCCAAAACCAGACTATTGATAGTGTTAGTTCATTCTGGAGTCTTCAGGGGGAGAATCTGTTTCCTTACCCTCCCAGCCTCTAGAGACTGCCCTTACTTCTCATCGTAAGGCCCCTACTACTTACTGAGAGCTAGCAGGAAAGTAGCATCTCCAAATTTTTCTCTGCTTCCATCATCACATCACCTTTTTCTCTTTGCTGCTTAATCGCATGATCAGTGTATCCCCCTCTGTAAAGGACTCTTGTGATTATATTGGGCCCATCTGGATAATCCAAAATAATCTCCCCTTCTCAAAATCCTTAATTTATTCACATTTACAAAGTCTCATTTGCCATGTGAATTAACATATTCATAGGTTCCAAAGATTAGGACATTGATATCTTTGGGGCCCTTATTCAATCTATCACTGCAAGGATATTGAATTTATTACTATTCTTACAGCACAGGAGTTGGGGAGGGAATTTAATTTGAATAAATTATTACTTTTCTGGGACCTATTTGTTTGTAGACTAAATTCATCATCACAGCATTTAAAGTAATAGCCTTAAGAGTGTATGGCCATTCCATATTTTTGTTTATATTTAAAATAGTTACCGGTTATAACTCTTAACAGTTTGCCTTTGAATAATCTATATTTGATGCTATTAGCATTTTCACTTGAGTTTATTCTGATTTTCAATTGTATTACCACTTTTTTATTTAATTAGTTTATTTTTATTTTTTAATAACTTCAGAAGTTATGATTGGTGATTTTTTTATTATTTTTAATTATACAAAAATACATAAATGTTATAAAATTAAAATATTAAAATAATCACTAAAACCCCTTTGGTTATGACTTAAAATGAGTATTTTAAACATATTCAATATAATACTGGACAAAATTTTACAAAATTGATTTTCCACATTTTATCCTTTTTTTTTTTTTAAGATTTTATTTAATAATGTGAGAGAGGGTGTGAGTGGGCTGAGGAGCAGAGAGGGAGAAGGAGATTCCATGATGAGCAGGGAGCCCAACTCAACCCCAGGACCCTGGGATCATGACCTGAGCTGAAGACAGAGATTTAACCAACTGAGCCACTGAGCCATGTATGCTCCCCTATTTTTTTAAAGCTTTACTTACTTATTTGTGGGGGGCAGGGTATAGTGATGGGCAGAGGGAGAGAATCTTTAAGAGACTCCCTGCTGAGCATGGAGCATGATTCAGGCTAGATCCCATGACCCGTGATATCATGACCTGAGCTGAAACCAAGAATCAGGTGCTCAACTGGCTGAGTCACCCTGGCATCCCATCTACATGTTATCTGATCGAGATTACTGCATCTTAAAGTATTGTTATTAGCTAAACTGTATCTCACCAAAATTAGTGTGTTGAAGTCCTAACCCCCAACACCTCAGAATTCCTGTGACTGTGTTTGGAAATAGGATCTTTAAAGGGATAATTAAGTTACAAAGAGGTCATGGGAGTGGACCCTGATCCAATATGACTGGGCCTTTATAAAAAATTTAGCCAGACACATGAGGAAAGAAGACCCTGTGAAGACACAGGGCGAAGTCAGCCACCTATAAACCAAGAAGAGAGGCTTCAGAAGAAACTAATCCTGCTAAAACCTAGATCTCAGACATCTAGCCTCCAGAACTGTGGAAGAGTATTTTTTTAAGCCACCCAATCTGTGGTACCTTGTTATGGTAGTCCTAGAAAACTAATACAAAGATTAATTTTATTGATTTTTAACAGTGTTTAGTATCCCATAGTATGAATATCTTTTTTAGTATGTCTTCCACTACTATTAGTTGAAAATATTTAGATAACTTATTACTGAGGTGACTAAACCAGGAGGTCTTTATCTTTTCATGACACAATGCTAACATTTATGTCCCTCTAGGACTATAAGGATATGATGAATATCACTATTTCACACATTATTTGATAGTTTTTAAAAGCTGATAGTTTAAGTTTTTCCTGTTTCATTTTTCTCTGAGAGTAATGTCAACATTTTCCTACACCAAAGCAAATATCCATATGTTCTAGGCAGTTTCTCTACCTTGTGTTAAGACAAAGGCCAGTTTGCTCTAGTTGACATTTCCTTCACTTTTATATATATTTTATATTTTCAAATACCTCCCAATACTCTTATCTGTTTTTGCTCCAGTTTCAGGTTCTGGATTTGAATTTTTTTTTTAAATATTGCATTTCTGTAGTTATTTTAATGGAATTTCAGTAAATGCATGGGCTCAGAATGCCATAGAAAAATTTGGCATCTGAATTATTTTCTTAAATAAGTATAAAGTGATAAATTAAGATGTGATATTTATTTCCACATTTCCTTCTTAAGCCATTAAAATTATCTTTCTTTAAGTTATTTTTTTATAAAAACAATATATCAGAATTCATACAAATACATTCTGATTGTGAATAAGAAGCTCAAAATTTTGTTTACATCAATGATTGAAATAAATGGCCAAGTATATATAAAGTTTGTTGTTGTTGTTGTTTTTTCAGATATTTCTGGTCTTACATTTTGGATGCTAAAGAAATGCTTTTTTTTTTTTTTTTTCCCAAAAAGCCCTTAGATTTTATGAAAATCTTTTTTCACTTCATGAAAAAAGACAAAAATAGAATTACTTTCGTACTGTATTAGCTACTGTCACATTTTTATATGGTACTCCTGTGAAACAATTTTTTTTAACCTACTGATGCAAAGATGTTACCACCTTTTTAATTAAAAAATAAGCCACTGTATCCATATATGTTTTTTAAGATTTATTTATTTATTTATTTGACAGAGATCACAAGTAGGCAGAGAGAGGAAGGAAGCAGGCTCCTCGCTGAGCAGAGAGCCCAATGTGGGGCTCAATCCCAGGACCCTGGGATCATGACCTGAGCTGAAGGCAGAGGCTTTAACCCACTGAGCCACCCAGGCGCCCCCATATATTTGTTTTTTAATTTAATTTAATTTTTTTCAGTGTTCCAAAATTCATTGTTTATGCACCACACCCAGTGCTCCATGCAATATGTGTTTAATTCAAAGTTGCATCTTCTTTTTCCTTTCTTTGATGGCATTCATTAAAAGTATATGTCTGTTGTTCATTTATTTTTTCAAGGAAGCAGCTTTTAATTGATAGTATTATTGTTTTTGTTTTCTTCTCTTTTAGTTTATATTTTATTATTTTCCACTTTCTTCGAATTTATTTCATTGTTCATATTGTCTTTTTTTAGCTAAAAATTTCATTTCATACCTTCTGATTTTTCATGGTTTCCTATAAATGTGATTTATTTCCTAAATATTTTCCTGAGTTCAGCTAAATATTGTATTGTTAATGTGTAATTCTAGTATAGATTTTCTTTGCTATTTTACTGAATGGTAATTATGAGAGTTATTCTTCTATATAAGCCAAATTTAATATTGTATGAAATTTTTCCACAAAAATACATTTATAAATGTTAAGGAAGTTTATGGGAGAACAAATTTGCAGAAAAATCAATCCTTTAACATGACTCAGGATGATCATTGGTTCCTTCCAACTACATTCTTTACCACATTTTCCCTTGTTCTGTGGGATTTAGCTCTTATTTCCATTGTTTTAATTTGCCAACACCCATCTTAGAACCTTTACACCTGTTATTTTACCTGGAATGAACTTTTTCCCTTGTCCTCACCTAGTTATTGATGCATCCTTTTGATGCCACATGTGATGAATTTTTACAAAGACTCACCTTTTAAAAAATATGGTTATGAATCACCTGTACCCCTGGGGCTAATGATACATTATATGTTTATAAAAAAATTTAAAAATATGGTTATTTTATACAGTTTTTTTTTTTAAGTTTTTGTTTTTTAAATAACAGTTAAGTGTATTATTTGTTTATAGAAGTGAAATGTATTCTAGTGGGGTAAATAATTTTGTAATTCTTAATTTAATTTTTTCACCTTCAATAGGCAAAAATGAAACTTTCTAATGTGGATTCTGACTAGAAGAATATTTTGTACTATTGATGATATAGATAAATGTTTAAATATTGGGCATGGCTAGCCCATAAAACTTTAAGGAAGTGTCATATTATAGTTTAACCCATGCACTGACTGAAAAAATAACTATTCAGTGAATCATTTTTATCTCTTGTCAAAGTAATTTATTTATAAAATGAAACAAATAATTTATTCAATTTTTACAGATAGAAGAAAGGGGTTCTCTCAGATTAGATTAATCTCTTAAAGCAATATTAAATATAAATTAAGTAATATTGTTATAAACTTTAAATAAAATTAAATCAGATTATACAAAGCATTGATATATTCAATAAATATTGATGATTATAAATGTTGATTCTGAAAACTGAGGGCTATGTGTAAAATTTTAAAATAAATGATGGTTTCTTAAGATGCATAATTTCTAGTGGCATCTCTGGAGGAAAAGAGTTAATATTAATTGCTGAATTTACAGTATTTATCCTACTCAAAGGTTTGAGGGGAGAGATTTACTAGAGAACTATAGGGAATAGTGTAACAGGTGCAAGGCAATGTGTTTAGCTAACATTCTTAAGAGTTTAGAGGTAGAGGTATTTTCTATAAGTAAATTAGAGGATATTTTTGCATAATTAAAATTTTAAAGATATTAACTGCTATTGCAATTATTTTGCATTTATATAATGCCTTTCTACTTATATGCTCACAAATCTCATAAAGCAAATATTGATACATGTTCCTTATAATACAAATGGATATAGTTCATAAGACTGCTGAACTCCTTTAAAGCCTCATGATACCTTATAGTGTGGTTGTTACTCTTTTGATCATAATGGCTATTGTTCAAAGGATTTATGGGTAATCTTTACCAATGTGATATCTTGGGAGTTATAGCTCCTGTGGATATTTTATGTTCTGTTATAACCCTTACAAACCAGTTTATTATCATAGGGCTTAAAATAGCCATAGCTAATTCACAAGAATTTCCTTTCTGTAGTTATAATACTTTATTCCCTGGAGTTATAGATTGAGTATCAGTTAATTCTCACATATGTATTAAATATATAATTCTGAAAAAAAAAAATATATATATATAATTCTGTTACTTAATTAGTTTTTGTTTACTTGGTAGTCTATAGTATGAGGGTACACTAGTTAAATATTAAACTAACTTTCTTCAAAAATACTGTGTGTATGTGTTTAATTTTTTAAAATAATAATAAAGTGATACAAGGTACATTCGAGTCATTATATATGTGTCTTGTTTCAGATAAATTGGAATGACAAATGCGACCGGAGTGTTGACATTTTATCTCAAAAATTGTTTTCCATTTCCTTTTTGTAAACATAACACGCATACTAAAATAAAAATATTAACAAAATGTTATTTGTATTCTCAGATATTGTTAAAACAGTACTTTGGTACTGTTTTGGAGCATCATTTCTACAAAAAAAAAAAAAGAGGTAAAATGGATTTTGATGTTTTTCCTGATTAATCATTTAAAATCACATTTACTATTTATTTTTATGCTGCTCTTATATTTACACACCTTAATTTTTTTCTTTTTAAAAATTATTTTCATTGTTCTTTTCTTAATTTAATTTTATTTTATATTTGAAAAATGTTCATTTCCTAAATTTTACTATTTCTGTTTTGTTCATATATTTAAGGTTATTGGTTTAACTGTTTATGACAATTCACAATACATAATGATTCACGATTCATTTTCATTTTATTTTAGACCTTCTGTAATTTGTTTTTCCCATCTTGCTTCCTGCATCCATTTTTGGACTTCACCAGGTCCTACCAACATGTGTATAAGCTGATTCATATCTGGCAGGCCAGAGTTAGAGGTCCTGTTAATGACTCTTAAGTTCTTCAGAAACCTTTTGGGGTTTCTCCTCAGGCTTAGGAAGTTCCTTAACTGTGGCACTTAGTTCAGTCTTTGACTGAGGGATGAAGGATACCTGAGGACGTTATTATTTTCATTTATTCCATTTTTTAAAATATTTTATTTATTGAGAGAGAGAGAGAGAGAGAGCACAAGAGGGGGATGAAGCAAGGGCGAGGGAGAGGGAGAAGCAGACTCCCCACTACAGGGAGCCCAACATGAGGTTTGATCCCAGAACCCCAAGATCAATACCTGAATCAAAGAGAGACGCTTAACCGACTGAACCACCCAGGCATCCCTCATTTATTCTGTTTTAAAAGGTAACTGTCCAATAGACTTTTCAGAGTGGAGAAGCAGTTCAGAGAGAGAATCAGTAAAATGTGAGGACTCAGGTGAAAAAGAACTGGGGGTGCGGGGAGGGTGGCGGCAGTAAGAATCATGACTGTTCTATGGTCTTCTGCTTTGAGTACTTCTTGTGTGTTTAATTTTTCATTAGCCATTTGTAACAGGTCTTTTAATAAAGCTATTTTGCAATTTTGAAACTTTTTGGAAGCTTCCGCATACCAATTTAAAGTAGGGACATCATTCTGTTTGTTCAAAGTGGGATCCTTTGCTTTCATTTTTTTTTTTTTTTTGATCCCTTGCTTTTAAATGCATTTCTTAAATGAGTCATCTTGTTTAATTGGAACATTTCTCACAATGGCCATTGTAATTTGATGTTATTTTTAGTAAAGTCTTGTCATTTTGCTAGATGCCTGCAACTTCTGGGATTATGTTTCTTAAATATTAAATACGCAGGTGTGCCGTAATGTGGCACATTCAATCCTTTGGACATAAGGGATTCCATTTATTTTAGCTAGACCTTTGGTTTTCACAGAACCAAATTAATACATTCAAGGGCCTATCATGGGAATCTTCTTGAGGTGGCAAGTGCTCTAAGAACCTTTAAATTCTCAACCTGTGCCCACCAATCTTTGTGGCATTTTTGACTTTTGAGATTTCCGTAAGCAACTAATTCTTTTATAATATACACCTAAGACCTCCCACTGGCATCAATCCAGCCCAAAAGGAACCCAGTCTATTCCCAGACCCAGTTCCTTTCCAGGTGGTAACCACTAGCAGTTCCCTATGTGTAATCTGGAGTTTGGGTAAAAGATTGAGCCAAAAGATCCCAAAGAATGGGAATTACAGACTGATTTCAAGCAAACAGCAGTTACAATTGCCACCAATGGTTCTCAACATGAAATCTGGGGATAGAACAAGGGCTAAGGCTGATTAGGGAAAACTGACTAGATCTGAAGCTCAGTACAAAGAAAATGGAGGTCAGAACTAAAAGAACTTATCCATGGCACTTGGAAATGATGAGAAAGATAGAGAACTCAAAGGATTCATGGGGGCCATGCCCATGTTTTTCATTGTCCCCAAAGCTGTAGGAAGTCTCCTTCAGCCTGCCACTCCCACCAAATTTGTTAAAGGACAAAAACTTAACCAAGGGAATTTAAAGATCTAATTGGCTTTATTTATTGATTTGTGAATTAGGCAACATCCCATCTATAAATAGAAGGGTACTCCTGACATTCTGTAATTTTTATTTCAAGGTAAATGATCTTCAGCAAAACACAGTTACTTAAAAAATTAATTGAAATTTTGCCAAATAAAATCTCTAATTTGTATTCCCAGGGACATTTTAGTGCAATTTATTTAAAAGTAAGAACCTATGCTATTAAAAAAAGACAATTATACCACTTAACATGTTCATAAGTGTTAAAGAATAGGATAGCTGTAATAAAGTCCTCAGTAAAATAAATGAATATAATATTTGGTTTCCATAAAGTTACTTAGAAAATTAGGTATCATGTATCCTAAAGAAAGAATACTAAGAAAGATGAAAGAAAAGATAAAATAATCAAAGGATATTCCTTATCATGTCACCTATTTATTATGAATTTTCTTAAAGAGGTGAACAAATTCAAAACAATGTAAAACTAAAACATTAAATTTGGAGAAATTTTGGTCTACAGGTCACAATGTTACTAAAGGATTCATTAAAAATAATTACCCAAATCTGAAAAGTACATTCTATTAAAACTAATGACTTCTGGGCGCCTGGGTGGCTCAGTGGGTTAAAGCCTCTGCCTTCGGCTCAGGTCATGATCCCAGGGTCCTGGGATCGAGCCCCGCATCGGGCTCTCTGCTCTGCAGGGAGCCTGCTTCCTCCCCTCTCTCTCTCTCTCTGCCTGCCTCTCTGTCTACCTGTGATTTCTCTCTCTCTCTCAAATAGATAAAATCTTTAAAAAAAATAAAAAAAAAAACTAATGACTTCTAAGAATGATATGGAAATCTAAGCATGAAACTAGATGAATAATAAACACACAAAATACATTTTGCCTAACAAAGAAAGTTAATAGAATTGCACTTGTACTTTCCTGGGGTGGGAATGATTTGTTAAAATGGATTAGAATAGTTTCTATTTCATCCTCTCTTATACTTAAAGATTTTTCCCTTGCTTTTAGAAAAAAAAAAATATATATGTATAATTTTATCAGGAAATCAGCCTATCAAACTCTGCATATTATGTAATTTTTATTCTAAACATATCAAATACTACTCATTCTTTACTCATTAATTTCTAGACAAAGTAACATCTGATTACAGCAGTACTTTTAAGAGTAAAGACAATTGGCATACTGTTTTATGTACATGAAATCAGTTAATATGTATGCATGTTTTCTGTCTTTATATCTTTCAAAGCTTAAACTTTCACTAAATTTATTTTTATCTGACATGGATTTTTTATTGAAATATAATTGATGTACAATATTTCAGGTATACAACATATTTGACAATTCTATACATTACTCAATGCTCACCATGGTAATTTTATTTGATTTTTTTTAAGATTTTATTTATTTGACAGACAGAGATCACAAGTAGGCAGAGAGAGAGGAGCAAGCAGGCTCTCCGTGGAGCAGAGAGCCCAATGTGGGGCTAGATCCCAGGACCCTGGGATCATGACCTGAGCTGAAGGCAGAGGCTTAACCCACTGAGCCACCCAGGCGCCCCTCACCATGGTAATTTTAGTCATTGTCACAACACGACAGTATTACAATATTATTGACTATAATCCGTACGCTGTACTTTTCATTGCTTTTACTTTTTTATCTTGCAATGGGAAGCTCATACTTCCTAATCCCCTTTATCCATTTTTCCAATTCCAATATTCATTTTCTTTGACATCCATTTCAATATCCTTTTAGTTAAATCCACAGCACATTACTCAGTGTACTCAGCACATTGCTGTGCTTTGAAACTCTACTTCTATATTGTCTCAAAGACCTGATGCTAAATTACATGAAGCCAGGGACTTTACCTGTCTGGTTTACCAGGGCATATGTGGGCTCATGACAGCATGTTGAACTGATGAGTTTCTTAGAAATGAATTGCAATGTTAGAAGAGATGAAGATGGGAGGCAAATAATTTAGCTGTTGTCTAAATTAAAAATAGTAGGAGCCTGGATTAAGAAAGAAACTTCACTTTCTTCTATTTTCACTATAGAAGGAAAACAATAGTATCAAATATACAGTGGAGATAAAAATCTACAGAGACACTGTCACAGTCGATGTAGGAGTCAAAGGGAAGAGATAATTCACTTTTATAGCTTATTCTGAATACAAGTTAAGAACATAATAATGTAGATAATTTCAAAAATATGGACAAAACATTAAAAAATAAGTCATGTATAATCTAAACTCTTGAGAAATCATGTGCATGCATATACATGTGGGTGTCTGTGATAAAACACAACATGGGGAATAGAGTAAAAGGTCAAAGTATATGCCTGATGGGATTATTTAATATATATTATCAATTGTCTCACTTTGCCCAATTTTATTGATACAGACTTTTGCCCACAGTGTAAGAGAGAATCTATCTCCTGAAAACTTTACTATATTATTAACTTATAAAATATTATAATTTCCGTAAGCACAAATAGTATCTTCATGGAGAATTTGCATTTTATCACAAAAATGAATAGCGTAAATTCTATTATCATTTTTTTCCAAAGTAGCTCTTGGTATCTTTTGAACATAGCCCAATTGATAAGGTTTAGTGATAATAAGCAAATATTTCATCTCAGTTTAATTTTTGCTTGCTTTTTTTCTAGATAGTTTTGATAATATGTGAAAATCATGCAATATATTTTACTATGGATCATTTTCTGATTGTTATGTAAATCCACAAGTTAAAAAAAAAACAAAAAAACCTCTTTTTCTTTTTTAGAGAGAGAGACAGTGAGAGAGGGCATACAAGCGGGGGAAGTGGAGAGGGAGAAGTGGGCTTCCGGCCGAGCACGGAGCTCGATGTGGGGCTCGATCCCAGGATGCTGGGATCATGACCTGAGTGGAAGGCAGATGCTAAATGAAGCCACTGAGCCACCCAGGCATCCTTCTTTTTCTTAAAATTTCTGTTTTATTGTATGTCTCTTTATATATGTACACATATTTTTAATTGTCATACATATGCTGAACAATTTTATATTTTTTAAACTTGTTTTGTTTTATATTGTTATGTTATATTGTTGCTCACATGAAAAGGCAATTATTTTTCATAATTATTTTATACTCTAGCTTTTTTTACCGAAATATTTTAATTAAAATAATATTATAGTTAGGGTGCCTGGGTGGCTCAGTTGATTAAGCGACTGCCTTCAGCTCAGGTCATGATCTCAGAGTCCCGGGATCAAGTCCCACACTGGGATCCCAGCTCCCTGGGGAGTCAGCTTTGCTCTCTGATCTTCTCAGCTCTCATGTTCTCTCTCTTAAATAAATAAATAAAATCTTTAAAAAATAATAACATTAGAGTTAATTTGATGTAAAAATCATTTATAAGTGTATAATTTAACTTCTGATATTTATATTTGTGTTTGTTTTTCCCTCAGTGAAGCAGATCAGACATCAGATATTTGATGAATAATAGTGGCAATATTTAATGACAAGTTAAGGCATGAAGGGTTTTTTTTTTAGCCAGATAATTAAAGTTTAATGTAAGAGAAGAGCCATTCAAATCAAAGAGAGAAAGACAGAGAAAGAGAGAGAGAGAGGGATCTTTGTTGTTGGCTTAATGGAAAATCATCAAGGTCAAATATCTTGCAAGTAATGCATATTCAGACTAAATTAATATTTATACCATTCTCTTGGGATTTTGTCACTCCTTGTCCTGGCTTCATTCTCTGAATGACTAAAACAGTTCCATGCACTTATTTATTTATTTATTTGAGAGAGAGAGAGAGAACACGAGCAGTGGGAGAGGCAGAGGGAGAAGGAAATTCCCTGTGGGAGCCTGATGTGAGACTTGATTCCAGGACCCCAGGATCATGACCTGAGCCAAAGGCAGACACTTAACCGACTGAGCCACCCAGGACTCCCATGCACCATATTTATACACCAGACTTCTGAGAGCAAGAAAAATAATTTGCAACCCAGACTTACCAGATAATGTTCTGACTGATACACCAATTTTCACTTTTGAATCAGATTTTGCAGACTGGATACTGCATCCTATATCACTGATTGGTTTAGGAAAGTGTATAGTGAAACTAATCACAGTGACAAAATTGCTAAGACTATCCTGAATAGTTTAAATCCAATGGTTTTCATTGCTGGCTTCATATTAGAATCCTGTGAACATTAAAAAGCATATTGACGCTAGATATTTGCTCATAACCTGCTCAATACCTGAAGACATACTATCATTAATATGTTTGTATTAACAATAACCTAAACCTGGGTAGTTAAAAATAAATTCAAACACTTTGCTGTACAGCCTGGATTGATTGTCACAAGTTTACTCCCTTGGAGATCATCCTTAGAGTTGTATGACCAGATTTAATTCCATCTCACTGAATAATAAAGTTTGGCTAGCGAGAAAGGAGGATGGATGTAAAAAGGAAAAATCTTATACCCACTAGAATTTATAATTTTTAATATCCTATTTCCAAATGGCAACATAAATTAATCTCTATATTTTTGTAAATATTTCATTTTCAGCAAGTAGTACATATTGGATAGTTGTGCTTAGTTTGGGAATATTTGCAAAGCCAATCCAAGAAACATTATTTAGATATTTTCTATAATTATATTGCATTAAAGCTTCACAAAGATTGGTTGATTTGTTTGCATGTAAATTTGAGAAATTGCAGTAAAAACAGAATTAAGTGATATAGTTTACCGTCATTGTTTCCTCAGAAATAAGTTTTTATTTTGACAAGTAATAAATTATTTTACATTCATGGGAAAGAAATCCAAAAGAAATTTATCTCATTTCAAATTACATGTTCTTGAATTATTAAAATGTTCATTTATTCTCTGATGAATACTAACGTTTAAATTTTTCTTTCTTAATTAAAAAAATAGAACGTAAAAGAGGATTTATGAATTGTATTGTTGGCTCAAGAAATGAAAAAAAAGTGTGCCACATCAGGATAAAGATTTTGATAAGCACACTAAATCTCCTATCACATCAAAAGTATAATTTTCTTGTGTACTCTTTCTCTATGGTCTCTTGCTGGTGAGACTGCTGTAAAATTCTCCAAGATCTAAAAAAAGCCTTGAACTTCTTTCGCTTCAGCTGCAAATTCATTCATAGGATAGGCAGAGGATTGTAATGCTTCATTGCTCGCAACTGATTGAGGAGAATACGGGAACCTCTTATTTTCAAAGGGGCATTCAAGAATAATTATTTCAGGCACCCACATAGGAAGTAAAGTAAAAACAGACTTTACTCTTTTCCTCAAGGCCAGAGAAGAAGTACCTGTCTTTTAGAAAATATTTCAGAAATTTAAAGTTTAAAAAAAAAAATCTGTTGCTTCAAATAAAGTGAGAATGGTGTTACTCTAGTTAGCATCTATAATCAAGCATGAACTATAGTTTGTATGTAAATTTAGGGTTGCTGCATTGTGGTCCAATAATGTTCACTATGGGGTAAGTCCTAAATTACATAAACTGTATATTTCCCTACCGTTTCTCAAAATATTATGTAATGGATTTGAAAAATACTCATATAGACTAAAAATGTTTGTCAAGTCTTTTCACTTGAATAAATATAATTTTGTAAGTACAAATTTACACATTATAAAGAGTTTGGGATGGAAAAAATGATTTGGAGACCTACATGTCAAAATAATGCCAAATTGAAAAGTCTGTCTCCAAAAGGTAATATTATATCTATTTTTATGTGAAATGTAATAAACAAATGGGGAAAAATAATTTGCCCTTATATGCAACTTCATATATGTAATTAATTTAGTCTATTATATAAATATAAACATGGAATTTTTGGTTTCATCTTTTTTGAAAATTTTTACCTGCATATGTGAGGTTTAGCACAGGTGTGCTAAAAGGGACTAGCACAGGTATACCTCACTGTATTGCAATTCAATTTGTTGCACTTGTCAGATTGTGTTTTTTATAAATTAAAGATTTGTGGGAACCCTGAATTGAGCCAATCTATCAACATTGTTTTTCTAATAACATTTGCTCACTTCATGTCTTTGTGTCACATTTTGTCAATTTCACAATATTTCAGAATCTTTCATTATTATTATATTTGCTATGGTGCTGTGTAAACACTAATCTTTGATGTTACTATTGTCATTATTTGGGGACGTCACAAGCTGTGCCCATTTCAAAGGCCAAACTTAACTATTAAAATGTAGCATGTGTCCTGATGGCTCCAGTAACTGGCTTTTCCCTCTGTCTCTCCTTTTCTCTTCACACTTCCCTGTTTTCTGAGAGACAACAATATTGAAATTAGGTCAATTAATCCTAAAATAGCCTCTACGTATTCAAGTAAAAAAAAAAAAAAATCCCCATCCCTTACCTTAAATCAAAAGCTACAGTTGATTAAGCTTAGTGGGAAAAGCATGTTGAAAGCAAAGACAGGCCTAAACGCTAGGCTCTTCCATCAGTTTTGCCAAGTTGTGAATGCAAAGGAAAAGTGCTTGATGGAAGTTAAAATTGCTGCTCCAGGGGTGCCTGGGTGGCTCAGTGGGTTAAAGCCTCTGCCTTCGGCTCAGGTCATGATCCCAGCATCCTGGAATCAAGCCCCGCATCAGGCTCTCTGCTCAGCAGGGAACCTGCTTCCTCCTCTCTCTTTGCCGGCCTCTCTGCCTACTTGTGATCTCTGTCTGTCAAATAAATAAATAAAATCTTAAAAAAAAAAATTGCTGCTCCAGTGACACACAAAAGATAAACAAAGGATGGGACGCCTGGGTGGCTGAGTTGGTTGGACGACTGCCTTTGGCTCAGGTCATGATCCCGGAGTCCTGGGATCAAGTCCCGCATCAGGTTCCCAGCTCCATGGGGAGTCTGCTTCTCCCTCTGACCTTCTCGCTCATGCTCTCTCTCACTGTCTCTCTCTCAAATAAAATAAATAAAATCTTTAAAAAAAAAAAAAGATAAACAAAGGCAAAACAGCCTTATTGCTGTCGTGGAAAAAGTTTCCGAGACTGTATAGATCAAACCAGCCATGACATTCCCTTAAGCCAGTGCTTAATTCAGAGCAAATTCCTAACCCCTTTCAGTTCTATGAAGCCTGGGAGAAGTAAAGCAGCAGCAGAGGAAAAATGTGAAGCTTGCAGATACTGGCTCATGAGGTTTGAGGAAAGATTGGTTGACTTGTTTGCATGTAAATTTGAGAAATTACAGTAAAAATAGAATGAACTGATATAGTCAATATAGCCATGTCCATAACATAAAAACGCCAAGTGAAGCAGCAAGTT
The DNA here is from genome assembly GCF_002288905.1 of Enhydra lutris kenyoni. NCBI lineage: Eukaryota > Metazoa > Chordata > Mammalia > Carnivora > Mustelidae > Enhydra > Enhydra lutris. The sequence goes on along the minus strand of NW_019154089.1, from coordinate 56,624,043 downwards.
ATCCAGAAGATCTAGCTCAGATACTTAATGAACGTGGCTGCACTAAACAAGAGATTTTTGATGTAGACAGAACAGCACTATGTTAGAAGATGATGCCTCCTAGGACTTCCATAGTTAGAGAGGAGCTGTCAATGGCCAGCTTCAAAGCATCAAAGGATAGGCTGTTTCTCTTAGTGGCTAACACTGCTGGTAACTTTAAATTGAAACCTCTGCTCGTTGACCATTCTGAAAACCCTTGGGACCTTAAGAATTATGCCTGTGTGCTATAAATGAAACAAAGCCTGGATCACAGCAATTCTGTTTACAACATGGCTTACTGAACATTTTTTAAAGATTTATTTATTTTAGAGAGACAGAGAGAGAGGGAGAGAACGTGAGTTTGGGGGGGAAAGGTAGAGGGAGAGAATCTTCAAATAGACTTCCTGCTGAGTGCAGGGTCTGACTGGGGACTTGATCCCAGGACCCATGATATCATGACGTGATCCAAAACCGAGTCAGACGCTTAACTGCCTGAGCCAACAGGTGCCCCTGGTTTGCTGAATATTTTTAAGAGTATTCTTTATTCTGGAAATTATTTGTGTACACTGTGTTTTATTATTTTACTATGTCTTTGGTCATTTGATTTGTTCTATTTTGTTCTTTTTGTTTTTATTTTTATGGGTTTATTAGGTTGAAAATAAAAAATTACAGTGGTCTGAGAGTCTATACAAGATAAGTTTGGGGAAAAATAGAAAATTTCCTCAGAAATTAATATCTGGAATTTTTTTTTTCTTATAGGAACTACTCAAATCATGTAAGCCTGCATGGTAATATATTTGCTAAAATATGAAGGAAGAGGTCATCAGCTAGTTTACTTCTGTTAATACAACATTTTGTATTTTTTTAGATTTGTTGATGTATAATTGAAAAATAAATAAATAGAAATAAATAAAATTATAAGGTTTTTAAATTGTACATTGTGATGATTCACTATATGTGTACATTGTGATATGATTCCCTGAACTAGTTAATCAACACAGCCATTGCCTTATTTATGTGTGGTGTGTGTGGACACTTAAGTTCTACTCTCTTAGTAAACATTCAATGTCATTTTATTCCGAATAAGTAGTTATGGTTATTATATCCCCATTTGTACATCTGTTCAATTTCAACACACCTATGTGCCACTTTTATATTATTAACCTTACACCAACATCGCTTTTTCACATTTTTCTCACATTTAATGTATCTGCTTTTCTGATTACTCACGTTCTCTGTCACAGACATATATGTTGCTCGTAAACAGTGTATTTGGGTTTTGTTTGATGCTGCAGTCTGAGAATGCTTGTCATTAATAGGGTCTCATTTTCTTTAATCAATGCAGTACACACAGAGCAATGGAAACTTAGATTAATTCCTCTTCTTTACCCAGATTCTCCTCTGCTGCTGTGACTTTGTAGGTTCTTAGGACTTTAGATCCTGTTGAAGTTACTTAGCGTGCTGTCCTTCCTCTCCTCTCACTCTACTTTCTCGTACTGTTAGAATCACTACCCCACTTTCAGTTTCAATGAAAAACAAGTCACCTCCATGTGTTATGTCTAGCTGGTCCTTTCCCAGAAACCTGACAGTTGCCCTGAAAAATGTGTTGTTCAACATTCATCTTTAAATCATGACTAAGTCTTAATTGAACTCATAAATGGAATCCACATCTACATTTCCATCACTGTCTTGATCATTTCACCTGTAATTACCTTCCACTTCTATGACACTATTTTTCTTCCTTCACATGAACTCTGGCTCTATTCAATACAGTTTCTTCTTTTAAAATCAAAAATAATTTTGGGGGGAGGAGTCAAGATGGCAGAGAAGTAACAGGCTGAGACTACTTCAGGTAGCGGGAGATCAGCTAGATAGCTTATCTAAAGATTGCAAACACCTACAAATCCAACGGGAGATCGAAGAGAAGAAGAACAGCAACTCTAGAAACAGAAAATCAACCACTTTCAGAAAGGTAGGACTGGCGGAGAAGTGAATCCAAAGCGACGGGAAGATAGACAGCGGGGGGAGGGGCCGGCTCCCGGCAAGCGGCGGAGCAACGAAGCACAAAATCGGGACTTTTAAAAGTCTGTTCCGCTGAGGGACATCACTCCAGAGGCTTAACCGGGATGAAGCCCACGCAGGGTCAGCGTGGCCTCAGGTCCCGCAGGGTCACAGAAGGATCGGGGGTGTCTGAGTGTTGCAGAGCTTACAGGTATTAGAACAGGGAAGCCGGATACAGAGACAGCCGAGGAGTAAGCGCTAAGCTCGGGGTTACCTTGAACCGGTCGCAGGCTCGGTCAGCTCGGAGCGCGGCCGGAGGCAGGGTGACGGGAGTAAATCGGCGCTGTTCTCTGAGGGCGCACTGAGGAGTGGGGCCCCGGGCTCTCGGCTCCTCCGGGCCGGAGACCGGGAGGCCGCCATCTTCATTCCCGCCCTCCGGAACTCTATGGAAAGCGCTCAGGGAACAAAAGCTCCCGAAAGCAAACCCAAGCGGATTACTCAGCCCGGCCCCTGGTAAGGGCGGTGCAACTCCGCCCAGGGCAAAGACACTTGAGAATCACTACAACAGGCCCCTCCCCCAGAAGATCAACAAGAAACCCAGCCAGGACCAAGTTCACCTACCAAGGACTGCAGTTTCAATACCAAGGAGAGCAGCGGAATTCCAAAGGAGGAGAAAGCAAAGCACGGAACTCATGGCTTTCTCCCCATGATTCTTTAGCCTTGCAGTTAATTTAATTTTTTTTCTTTTTCAATTTATTTTTCTTCTTCTGCTAAATTTTTTTAACTTTTACCCTTTCCTGTTTTAACGTTTTTAACTAGTTTATCTAATATATATATTCTTTTTTTCCCTTTTATATTTTTTCTTTATTGGTTTTCTTTTTTTAATTGTTTGTTTTTTTTTTTCTTTCTGAACCTCTTTTTATCCCCTTTCTCCCCCCTCAAGATTTGGGATCTCTTCTGATTTGGCTAAAGCATATTTTCCTGGGGTTGTTGCCACCCTTTTAGTATTTCACTTGCTCCTTCATATACTCTTATCTGGACAAAATGACAAGGTGGAAAAATTCACCACAAAAAAAAGAACAAGAGGCAGTACCAAAGGCTAGGGACCTAATCAATACAGACATTGGTAATACGTCAGATCTAGAGTTCAGAATGACGATTCTCAAGGTTCTAGCCGGGCTCGAAAAAGGCATGGAAGATATTAGAGAAACCCTCTCCAGAGAGATAAAAGCCCTTTCTGGAGAAATAAAAGAACTAAAATCTAACCAAGTTGAAATCAAAAAAGCTATTAATGAGGTGCAATCAAAAATGGAGGCTCTCACTGCTAGGATAAATGAGGCAGAAGAAAGAATTAGCGATATAGAAGACCAAATGACAGAGAATAAAGAAGTTGAGCAAAAGAGGGACAAACACCTACTGGACCACGAGGAGAGAATTCGAGAGATAAGTGACACCATAAGACAAAACAACATTAGAATAATTGGGATTCCAGAAGAAGAAGAAAGAGAGAGGGGAGCAGAAGGTATATTAGAGAGAATTATTGGAGAGAATTTCCCCAATATGGCAAAGGGAACAAGCATCAAAATCCAGGAGGTTCAGAGAACCCCCCCCCCAAAATCAATAAAAATAGGTCCACACACCGTCACCTAATAGTAAAATTTACAAGTCTTAGCGACAAAGAGAAGATCCTGAAAGCAGCCCGGGAAAAGAAGTCTGTAACATACAACGGTAAAAATATTAGATTGGCAGCAGACTTATCCAAAGAGACCTGGCAGGCCAGAAAGAGCTGGCATGATATATTCAGAGTACTAAATGAGAAAAACATGCAGCCAAGAATACTATATCCAGCTAGGCTATCATTGAAAATAGAAGGAGAGATTAAAAGCTTCCAGGACAAACAAAAACTGAAAGAATTTGCAAATACCAAACCAGCTCTACAGGAAATATTGAAAGGGGTCCTCTAAGCAAAGAGAGACCCTAAAAGTAGTAGATCAGAAAGAAACAGAGACAATATACAATAACAGTCACCTTACAGGCAATACAATGGCACTAAATTCATATCTCTCAATACTTACCCTGAATGTTAATGGGCTAAATGCCCCAATCAAAAGACACAGGGTATCAGAATGGATAAAAAAACAAAACCCATCTATATGTTGCCTACAAGAAACTCATCTTAAACCTGAAGACACCTCCAGATTTAAAGTGAGGGGGTGGAAAAGAATTTACCATGCTAATGGACATCAGAAGAAAGCAGGAGTGGCAATCCTTATATCAGATCAATTAGATTTTAAGCCAAAGACTATAATAAGAGATGAGGAAGGACACTATATCATACTCAAAGGAACTGTTCAACAAGAAGATCTAACAATTTTAAATATCTATGCCCCTAACATGGGAGCAGCCAACTATATAAACCAATTAATAACAAAATCAAAGAAACACATCGACAATAATACAATAATCGTAGGGGACTTTAACACTCCCCTCACTGAAATGGACAGATCATCCAAGCAAAAGATCAACAAGGAAATCAAGGCCTTAAATGACACACTGGGCCAGATGGACATCACAGATATATTCAGAACATTTCATCCCAAAGCAACAGAATACACATTCTTCTCAGTGCACATGGAACATTCTCCAGAATAGATCATATTCTCGGTCCTAAATCAGGTCTCAACCGTTATCAAAAGATTGGGATCATTCCCTGCATATTTTCAGACCACAATGCTCTGAAGCTAGAACTCAATCACAAGAGGAAATTTGGAAAGAACCCAAATACATGGAGACTAAACAGCATCCTTCTAAAGAATGAATGGGTCAACCAGGAAATTAAAGAAGAGTTGAAAAAATTCATGGAAACAAATGATAATGAAAACACAACGGTTCAAAATCTGTGGGACACAACAAAGGCAGTCCTGAGAGGAAAATATATAGCGGTACAAGCCTTTCTCAAGAAACAAGAAAGGTCTCAGGTACACAACCTAACCCTACACCTAAAGGAGCTGGAGAAAGAACAAGAAAGAAACCCTAAACCCAGCAGGAGAAGAGAAATCATAAAGATCAGAGCAGAAATCAATGAAATAGAAACCAAAAAAAACAATAGAACAAATCAACGAAACTAGGAGCTGGTTCTTTGAAAGAATTAATAAGATCGATAAACCCCTGGCCAGACTTATCAAAAAGAAAAGAGAAAGGACCCAAATAAATAAAATCATGAATGAAAGAGGAGAGATCACAACCAACACCAAAGAAATACAGACAATTATAAGAACATACTATGAGCAACTCTACGCCAACAAATTTGACAATCTGGAAGAAATGGATGCATTCCTAGAGACATATAAACTACCACAACTGAACCAGGAAGAAATAGAAAGCCTGAACAGATCCATAACCAGTAAGGAGATTGAAACAGTCATCAAAAATCTCCAAACAAACAAAAGCCCAGGGCCAGATGGCTTCCCGGGGGAATTCTACCAAACATTTAAAGAAGAACTAATTCCTATTCTCCTGAAACTGTTCCAAAAAATAGAAATGGAAGGAAAACTTCCAAACTCATTTTATGAGGCCAGCATCACCTTGATCCCAAAACCAGACAAGGATCCCATCAAAAAAGAGAACTACAGACCAATATCCTTGATGAACACAGATGCAAAAATTCTCGCCAAAATACTAGCCAATAGGATTCAACAGTACATTAAAAGGATTATTCACCACGACCAAGTGGGATTTATTCCAGGGCTGCAAGGTTGGTTCAACATCCGCAAATCAATCAATGTGATACAACACATTAATAAAAGAAAGAACAAGAACCATATGATACTCTCCATAGATGCTGAAAAAGCATTTGACAAAGTACAGCATCCCTTCCTGATCAAAACTCTTCAAAGTGTAGGGATAGAGGGCACATACCTCAATATTATCAAAGCCATCTATGAAAAACCCACTGCAAATATCATTCTCAATGGAGAAAAACTTAGAGCTTTTCCGCTAAGGTCGGGAACACGGCAGGGATGTCCGTTATCACCACTGCTATTCAACATAGTACTAGAAGTCCTAGCCTCAGCAATCAGACAACAAAAGGAAATTAAAGGCATCCAAATTGGCAAAGAAGAAGTCAAACTATCACTCTTCGCAGATGATATGATACTATATGTGGAAAACCCAAAAGACTCCACTCCAAAACTGCTAGAACTTGTACAGGAATTCAGTAAAGTGTCAGGATATAAAATCAATGCCCAGAAATCAGTTGCATTTCTCTACACCAACAACAAGACAGAAGAAAGAGAAATTAAGGAGTCCATCCCATTTACAATTGCACCCAAAACTATAAGATACCTAGGAATAAACCTAACCAAAGAGACTAAGAATCTATACACAGAAAACTATAAAGTACTCATGAAAGAAATTGAGGAAGACACAAAGAAATGGAAAAATGTTCCATGCTCCTGGATTGGAAGAATAAATATTGTGAAAATGTCTATGCTACCTAAAGCAATCTACACATTTAATGCAATTCCTATCAAAGTACCATCCATTTTTTTCAAAGAAATGGAACAAATAATCCTAAAATTTATATGGAACCAGAAAAGACCTCGAATAGCCAAAGGAATATTGAAAAAGAAAGCCAAAGTTGGTGGCATCACAATTCCGGACTTCAAGCTCTATTACAAAGCTGTCATCATCAAGACAGCATGGTACTGGCACAAAAACAGACACATAGATCAATGGAACAGAATAGAGAGCCCAGAAATAGACCCTCAACTCTATGGTCAACTAATCTTCGACAAAGCAGGAAAGAATATCCAATGGAAAAAAGACAGCCTCTTCAACAAATGGTGTTGGGAAAATTGGACAGCCACATGCAGAAAAATGAAATTGGATCATTTCCTTACACCACACACGAAAATAGACTCAAAATGGATGAAGGACCTCAATGTGAGAAAGGAATCCATCAAAATCCTTGAGGAGAACACAGGCAGCAACCTCTTCGACCTCAGTCGCAGCAACATCTTCCTAGGAACATCGCCAAAGGCAAGGGAAGCAAGGGCAAAAATGAACTATTGGGATTTCATCAAGATCAAAAGCTTTTGCACAGCAAAGGAAACAGTTAACAAAACCAAAAGACAACTGACAGAATGGGAGAAGATATTTGCAAATGACATATCGGATAAAGGGCTAGTGTCCAAAATCTATAAAGAACTTAGCAAACTCAACACCCAAAGAACAAAGAATCCAATCAAGAAATGGGCAGAGGACATGAACAGACATTTCTGCAAAGAAGACATCCAGATGGCCAACAGACACATGAAAAAGTGCTCCACATCACTCGGCATCAGGGAAATAAAAAACAAAACCACAATGAGATACCACCTCACACCAGTCAGAATGGCTAAAATTAACAAGTCAGGAAATGACAGATGCTGGTGAGGATGCGGAGAAAGGGGAACCCTCCTGCACTGTTGGTGGGAATGCAAGCTGGTGCAACCACTCTGGAAAACAGCATGGAGGTTCCTCAAAATGTTGAAAATAGAACTACCCTATGACCCAGCAATTGCACTGCTGGGTATTTACCCTAAAGATACAAACGTAGTGATCCGAAGGGGCACGTGCACCCGAATGTTTATAGCAGCAATGCCTACAATAGCCAAACTATGGAAAGAACCTAGATGTCCATCAACAGACGAATGGATAAAGAAGATGTGGTATATATACACAATGGAATACTATGCAGCCATCAAAAGAAATGAAATCTTGCCATTTGCGACGACGTGGATGGAACTAGAGGGTATCATGCTTAGCGAAATAAGTCAATCGGAGAAAGACAACTATCATATGATCTCCCTGATATGAGGGAGAGGAGATGCAACATGGGGGGTTAAGGGGGTAGGAGAAGAGTAAATGAAACAAGATGGGATTGGGAGGGAGACAAACTGTAAGTGACTCTTAATCTCACAAAACAAACTGAGGGTTAATGGGGGGAGGGGGGTTGGGGGGGTGGGATTATGGACATTGGGGAGGCTATGTGCTATGATGAGTGCTGTGAAGTGTGTAAACCTGGCGATTCACAGACCTGTACCCCTGGGGATAAAAATATATTATATGTTTATAAAAAATAAAATTAAAAAAAAAAGATTAAAAAAAAATCAAAAATAATTTTTCCAAAATGAACATGTGATCTAGTTATCCCCACTGTTTTATATACTTATAAGTAATACCACCTGCTATCAGTGTAAAAATAAAAATACTTTACCTTTCAATGATGCCTTGTTAACCACTGTAGGTTACACTACTTGTCTACATTCTTCGAAGTTCACTCATATAATCCTTGATGTTTCTGCAATATCTCTCTTCTCTTCCAATGTGACTTTCTTCATTCTTTGCACAATCTCTATTAACTTCCTAGTATTTCTTTTCTTGCCATTTAATTCTTACTAGTACTTTAGAATCAATTCTTCAGTTTGGACTCCCTGATTCCCGGCCATTTATAACTAGGGTAGGTTTTGGGGTTAAATTTTTCCATTAACAACACATATTTCCCATTTCTTGCATTTACAATCCCTGATAAATTTAAATTCCATAAAGGCAAACTCCAGTCTTCACTACTCCATCACTAGGATTTAGCATAATCTCTGTCACATTCAGTTGCACTGTATATATAAATATATTTAGATGTATAGTCTGACTACTGCATACTTACACTTAGAATATCACATTATCACGTTCTGAAGCCTCAGTTTTCTATCACTTGATTCAAAACTCAATATGTCCATTCATATTGGCTTGACATTTTGGATTGTCCTTCTCATTCCTACCATATTTTAATATAAGGATCTATTCTTTGATTTAAGGTAATGAAAAGAGATTTCACAGGGTATAGCTCAAGTTATTTCAGAATCAGTGTTCCAAAATCATAGATAATAGAAGATATAATCTTGCTCAATATAAATAACTCAAAACACAACATGGAGAGCTGGCTGAGTGGCTCAGTGGGTTAAGCATCTGCGTTCCACTCAGGTCATGATCTCGGGGTCCTAGGATGGAGTCCCGAATCAGACTCCATGCTCAGCAGGGAGCCTGTTTCTCCCGCACCCTCTTCCTCTGTCTCTTCCCCCACTTATGCTCTCTCTCTCAAATAAATAAAATTATTATTTTTTTTAAAGATTTTATTTTTTTATTTGACAGACAGAGATCACAAGTAGGCAGAAAGGCAGGCAGAGAGAGAGGAGGAAGCAGGCTCACCGCTGAGCAGAGAGCCCGACGCAGGGCTCGATCCCAAGACCCCGGGATCATGACAGGAGCTGAAGGCAGAGGCTTTAACCCACTGAGCCACCAGGTGCCCCCAATAAATAAAATTATTTTAAAAATGTTTTTAAAATGTAGATATCTTAAAGGCAACAGCTGTAGCTTCAATTCATTGTTACTATTGACTGATTTGTTGTTGCTGTTGTTGTTTACAGAAAGACAAAGAGCAAGAGAAGGAACACAGCAGATGGAGTTGGAGAGGGAGAACCAGGCTTCCCATAGACCAGGGAGCCCTACACAGGACTTAATCTCAGGACACTGGGATCATGGCCTGATATGAAGGCAGATGCTTAACAACTAAGCCACCCAGGTGCCCTGACTAACTGATATTTCATGGAGTACATGTAAAGTATTTTATGCAATTAATCCTTCATTTCTAGCCATTTAATATAATTGTTTTTTGTAATAATTGTATGAATTGTAATAATTACATTTAACATATTTTATGCATATACATATGCATACATATGTATACATAATTCTATAGGAAGGAATTTATAAAGTGAGATTGCTAATATGAAGGATATGTGTGTTTTACCTGTAATTTACATTGCCAGATTGCTCCTAGAAAACTGTAACAAACGGCATTTATGCAAAATGTAAGTATATCCTTTTACCCAGATTCCTGACGGTACTGGGTGTGATGACTTTGTAAAATTGCTCTCAGCTTTGTAAAAATTTACCAATCTGAGAAATATAATGACATTTCTTTCTACTGTTATTTGCATTTCTTTGCATGGCTTGCTAAATCATTTTCTTTTCAACTTAAATATCAAGTATATTCCCTGTACATTTTATCTCAAATTACATTCTTCTTGACTTTCTATAATTTTTTTTCACAGCTTTATTTTTTTCTTTTGTACTTACCAATATTAAAATGCTGTATATTACTCATTTGCCTGTTTATTATCTTTCTCTCTAGAAAATAAGTTCTGGAAAACAAAATTTTTATTATTTTACGTACCACTATACCCTCATCATTAGGGGATATTCTGGCATATAGTAGGTACTAAATACAAATTTAAAATAAACTAACAGAAAAAATGATACTATTTTAACAAAAAGAGAATTTTCCATATCTTAAAACATTACATCAAAACATTTTTCACTGGAGTCCCTGATATTATAGAATCAGAGGATTTATAATCAATTTATAAACTTTATAGGACATTTGAAATCTCTGGAGTGTAGAGTAATATCCTCATTCTTAGATCACGATGGGGAGAATAAAATCATAAAAATATAAATGTCTATAAGTACTAATTACATCAGGTCATCTCTGTTTATAACTTCGCTTTTCATCTTAAAGAGAGGGGCAATTCAAATCACATTACTATTTTCAATATTTCTAACAAAGTCAGTCAATATGTTCCAAATACGGGGCCAATAATGTTGAGCTGGGAAGCAACTTCAGATCAACTCCCTGTACCAATTGATCCTGAGATTGCTTTCCTAAGGAATGCCCTTTATTTGGAAACTGCTCCCTTTGCCAACGCCACATAAAACAAAGCCTCAAAGATAATAGACCCAGGCCAAAAGACAGCAGAAGACTAGCTCCTGGCAGTCGGAGCCCTTGTTTTATAATATAATGTGTATTATTTGACCTTTATTACTGTAGACACTTGGTACAAAACTGTGGTCAGAGAAATAATTCTTGTGAAGAATGGATGTTTTAGCAGAATAGGAACATAAAAAGAAAAAGAATTCAACTCCAACTCCTCTGAAAAAAAGTTGTTTTGGCTACAACTTAAAGTATTAGTGACATTACTAAAGAATGATTGATTAAATATCATAATTAGCCACAGAAAATAAAAATCATTTCTGTTGAAATTCACTGCAATTATTTTATAGAAATCAACTAGATTATATATTTAATAAGGCCCATTTTTGGTAGATAGTAATTATTCTTCAAATTAGAAATATGGAAAATGGCAGTCCCAGTGATGTAAAGTCTCCCACCCTTTAACTGTGCCCATTTCATTGAATAAAACACAAGTGCAAGTTTATCATAAACTCAGTTGTAGTAAATAATATCAGAGTTGCTGTTGCCATTGACATGTGTGATTATGATAGAATGAGACCTTGGACATGCCAATATTGCTTTGTTTGAGTTTTGCAATATAAGTGTTTACTGTTCTTTGTTAAGGAAAAATCATACAACATTATGACATATGTTATACCAATAGGTGTCAGGGAAACAATGAGACAAGGTGGATGCCTTTTATAAGAAACTGATTAGTATCCAATTTAATTTGGTTACATATGGAAGTGTGGCCTGCAGATGAGAGCAACTTAGGACAAAATTTATGAGAGCAACAAAAGAATAATACAATCATGCCCTAATAGGGCATGATAAACATACACAGACAAATGCACACCTACACGTGTACACAGGCACCCACAATTATTCTAGTTACAGGTCTACAAATCCAGGATCAACTATACTTACTCTAGTATAAATAATTCTATAGTAATTACTATAGTATAAGTAATTACTCACTCTCTTTTTTTTTTTTTTAAGATTTTATTTATTTGACAGAGAGAGAGAGATCACAAGTAGGTGGAGAGGCAGGCAGAGAGAGAGAGAGAGAGAGGAGGAAGCAGGCTCCCCACTGAGCAGAGAGCCTGATATGGGGCTCGATCCCAGGACCCTGGGATCACGACCTGAGCTGAAGGCAGAGGCTTTAACCCACTGAGCCACCCAGGTGCCCCAATTACTCACTCTTTTAACCCTACCTAGAATCTTCATTCAGATGAGTCACTATAAGCCAAAGAGAGCAAAGTGATGCAACACTGAATCACTGAACACTATATGTGAGATTGTTTCTTGATTGGGTGTTATCCAGTGGTCAGAAATAGGTTCATACAGTCATAATATAAAGTCTATCAGTCTGGGTCCTTTCAATTCCTTCCTTGTTGATTATATTTAGAATGAACTACTCCATTAAAGTGCCATTTCAAGTGATTCTTTCCAATTATTTTTGTCATTTTAAATTATTTTTATAGCAATATAATTTGCAGTGTTACATTCTAATCTTCAAAATCACCACATATTTTCCTTCACATATTTTGAGACTTCATCCAAGTTTCTAGGTCTGCTAAAAGAAGCGGATGACTTTCACAGGATATAAGGTTATTTTCTAGCATAGAGGAAGATCTGAGAAAAACTCTACTATAAAAATTAAAGATGGCAATACCATACTCCCAATATTTCATATTTTATGGCATTACTATTTGTGTTTGGGGCAGACTGAAAATCTATTTTTATTATGCTTTCTGAGATGGCACTTTGAATTTAAACCCCATTTTCCATGGCTTATAGCTTTTCCACTGAGTACCTTTGGGGATAAACTTCATCATGCTGGTTCTTAACCTAGAATAAAATAATTCAGGAAGTTTGAGGGAAATGTATTTTGTCATTTTTGATTTAAGTAACTACAGGGAAACTCTTTTTGGCTGCTCAAAAATATTATTTTTTTTTATTCTTGAATAATTCCTAAGAAATTATGATTTTAAGTACAAATATTTATAATGCAATTATGTTTTATTAAAGACACACACATACTTAAAATTACTTATACAAAATAAATAATGAAATATAATGCACATTCACTACCTTTCTCAATTCATATAATATAATTCTCAATGATCTATCAAATCCATCAGAAGTTCTGAAATGTAAGCTTTTGTGGGAACGACTGCTGCATTGAATCAAAATGAAAAATCTGATTTGCAGGAATGACTAACTACCTATTAAAGAGTCAGGGTTTCAGTGGTTATTTAAATGCAGTCTCAGTGGTTTATGTGAGCTGTCAAAATCCCTCATTCTCTCATTTCATATGTGTATACATAAAGCTAGTTTTTGATATCCATTTATACAAAATCAAAATTTAGAAGAGTAATAAAATAGAAAGTCATAAAGAAAAAAATGGCTAAGTCATGTAATAGCATACTCAGCTTAATAACTTTTGGAATTCTCAGAAGAAAAGAATACTTATATTTCACAATACAACAACTATGTGGGAATGTATACACAGGTGAATATAGATATATATGTATTTGATTTTGATTTGTCTCCTAAGTTTACTTTGTAATGTTCTGTTTCTAGGAAAATATGATTTAATTGGGTTAGTTTAGTAATTGCTATTTTAAAAAATCTAACGTTTAATCATTTTTTAGATTATGAGGCACTTTTATACTCACACTGACACACATGTAAAATCACCACAGTTGATTTAATTATTTTCATTTTGCAAATTTCCTCGAAATCATTTTTATTAAAAAAGAAAGCCTTTGATTAAAAAGCTTATTATATTCATTTCGATTTCTTATATTTCATGTTCTATTTACTATACTGGGGTGAGGGAGAAGAAATATAAGAAAATCCATAAACAGTTACAATATCAGGTGAAAAAATTAAAAATTAAATTTGTAAAGTATTTTTGGAACCATTGAAGTAAGAAGATATATCCGTCTTAGTGGGAGATACATTAGTACCAGATCTTAAATGGTGAATTGAGATTTATAATGTGGAAAGCAAAGGAGTTTACTGTTTCTATCAAGTATGTTCACTATATCAAATGATATATATGATGTTTGCTTTTAATGAATGTTTTTGTGGGGAATTACTAAATCAGAGTGGAAAAAGAAAGAAAATAGTTATTGTTCCAGGGCTCTGAATTGAGCCATTTCCAGGTTTAACTCAAGTTTCTTCTCTTTTGGACTTACTACCAGAATGTAATTAGGTAGTTTAATCTTGTGTTTCCTACCTATGGGATTTATATTCAAAATTGCCATTTTGCTTTGAGATGACTTTACTAAATGATTTTCTCTTACAACCCAATAAAATTATATTCCAAGGGATGGCACAGTTAGAGCCCACATATTTTAGCTTTGCCATTCAATATCACATTGAAAGTGTATTATTGTTATTATTATTATCATCATTATCATTATCATATAGCGATTTGGAGGTAATTTTTGACTCATTCAAGCAATTTAAGTTCATTGGCATTTAGTTATGTATTGATCTTGCTCAGTATGAACTCCCAAAAACTTGTATGATCTGGGTATAGAAGCTGGCATGGTCCATCATCAGTACATAGCTGTGTATTTGACCATAATTCTATTTCTATTCAAAGTAGATGAAGAGAAATACTACTAGAATTTCAGAGACTAAGAGGCTGCTACTGTGTCCTATAAAAGTGGAACTGAAAAGGGATGGTTGTTTATAATACTTCTGAGTTACTCTTAAACCCTTGAGGTTTAAAATCTCAGGGTTACCTATCTAGCTCAACCAGTAGAGCGTCTGAGTCTTAATCCCAGGGTCATGAGTTCAAGCCCCATGTTGGTTGTGAAGTATTACATTAAAAAATAAATAAATAAGTAAATAATAGCAAACAATGGCTGAAGGTCTTAAAAATCTCCTTGATGGTTGGTAGAGTTAAAAATCAGTTAGAATTATAGCTTATTTAAGTATGTCAAGGGAATGTTGCAAAACGGAAGACATGGATCCATGTGAAATGGGATGAAACAATGTCTGACTCAGTTAATCTAGAACTCATACATGACCCTGGACTTTTCTTGTTAGGGGTAATATCTCAACTGTCTTCATGAGAAAAAGCTATTTTCTCCCATACTCAAAATAATTTGCTTTGTTGATCTGAAATCACTTACACTCTTGAATATTAGGATGCCTCCCATTAATTCCACCTGATATATTTGCAATACATATATTTTTCATGACTTTTAAAAATGCCTATTCACTTTGTTTTTTAATCAATTATTTGCCTGCGTTCCCAGGAATTGCTTAGTTCATTTTTGTGCAGTGTAAATAAAGTATTATCCAGAATGACAGTTTTAAAAATGTATTTATATTCAATACTGTAAAGTATTGTCTCTGAATATACTTATTTTCATTGGAGGAAACTGAGAAACACAGATTTCTCTTTGAAATGCCTATAATTGCAAAATACCTACAGTATTATGCCTTTGTCAAATTTCCTCTGCATGAGATTATTAGAAATGTAGTGGATGCCATTCTGTTTTTGAAACAAACTTTTAGGCCCACCTGAGATCTCCACAGTTGTTATTCTTTTTTTAATACAAAGGTTATACTATTTCTGCATTCTGTGCATGGCATCATCAGTTTGAACAATTTATTCATCTCATATCATGAGAAATTATCCTTCTTCAATAATATAATTTTTATTCCTTTTTGCATATTGTTAATGAGGTATAACATACATTATAGGAAACAGACTAATTATAAGTTTGTAGCTTGATTAATTTTCCAAAGTGAAGATGCTCATATGAGCATCATGTAGATCAAGAAACATAGCATTCACAGCAACAAATAAGGGCCCTCATGTACCCCTCCATTCTCTATCTTAACAAAAGAAACCCCATTTCAACAATGTTTTGGTAGACTCATAACACAGTTCTCCATCAATTACTGATGCATTCATGGGATTGGCCACATGAAATTTCAGCTCCTGTCTTCAAGATGGAATCTAGTCCCACAACCCTTAAATTCACACTAGACTTATGGCTTGGTCAATAGAAGGTGAAACAAATGACAATTTGCCAGTTTTCAAGGTCCTAAAAGATCTTAAAAGTTTTTATGGGCTTATGCTTTCCCTCTTGTACCTCTACGTTGCCATGATTATGTCTCATACTGGACTAAGACGCCTGGCCTGGGCTGCCAGAGAATTAAAGATTTGACTAAATCCCCAAATAAAAACTCCAAATAAAAAGATCTGCAGAGCTATCTAAGAGGACAATGTCTTGATGCAGATGAGTGAGTGAAACCAAATTAAGACCAGAAACACCATCAGTCACCCCAGATTTTTCTTGAGAACAATAACAAATATTCTATGTTTTAAGCCACTGAGTTTGGGGGTAGGTTATTATAAAGGATTATTGTGGCAACATTAAATGGTGCAGAAACAAGTACCCAGAAATATAAGGGCACCTTTACAAAAAGCTTGTATCTGTGGATTTAGCTTTGGGACTGGTTCCCTCCCAAGAGTAAAGATGTTTATTTTTTCCTTTTTTCTTCCCCAGGTATAATTGCTCTTCACCTGTTGCCCTAAAGGTGAAAGATGGCATGGACCTCTTGATCCATTTCACTATCATCATAGTATTCTACTCTTTATTTTCCTAATTTTTCCAGGGATTCCACTTCTTACCATCCCAATCAAGCTCAGTTACAAGCACTGGGACCTAACTGTGTGGCATTTCTGCCCTTCTAGCTTTGCAAAACAGAATACTAAGATCTCCAACTTAATCTCCTGCTCCCCACCTGTCAGCCCCAAAACTAGCAGAGTAGTGGACACCACACATTCTTCTCCAACCTCAGCTCTTCTTCTAGCTTCTAACTCCAGCTTCATCTTCAGCCTCTAGTTGGGCATTGCTGGCTGCCAGACTGCCCACACAGTGGCCATGTGTTTCCCTTTCCTGCCACAGCAAGCTCTGTGCAGTTCTAAAGAAAGCACCAGCATTTGGGGAGCATCTCCATACTCATGCAATGGACCACAAGCACCTAACATACAGGCCACCCCATCCCACAGAGAGTTCAAAGGCCAACTTGAGATTTCCCCCATGGATATTCCTTTCCCAAGACCCCCCCCCCTTTTTTTTTTCCTTCAGTCTCCTGGCTTCCTCATCAATTGGTGGCTCAAAAACCTTAAGAGTTATGTCAGGGTGAAATTTGAAATCAATCCATGTATACAGAGGGCAAAGAAAGACTGAAGTAAGAGGCTGACCATTCTTGATTGGTAAATGGTGATTTTAATAAGCACGAGGACTTACATATGAGGTTTGCCTTGGGCCACTGCAAGACTAGTAGATCTCCTCACCTGTTCATTAGAATCTTAGAAGAGTTTATATACAGTCACATATGCCATCCAGATGATCTCAATAACCCATTATTCTTTCAAGACTGCATCCTTGAGGTGACATCTAGTTCAAGCATGGTGGAAAGAATGTACATTCCTAGCACAGGGAAAAGAATCAGGAGCCTGACTGGTCAGGGCTAGCTCTCATGTCTACCAGCAGTCACATTCTCTCAGTGAACATATCCAACAAAGCCCTATCTCCAGTGTGGTGGTATTTGGAGATGGGTGTTTGGGAGATAATTAGGGTAGGATAAGGTCATGAGGATGGGACCCTGATGATGGGATTAGTGCCTTAAAAGAGAGCTGCCTCTGCATCCTCACCAACATCTGTCACTTCCTGACTTGTTAATTTTAGCCATTCTGAGTGGTGTGAGGTGATATCTCACTGTGGTTTTAATTTGTTTTGCCCTGATGCCAAGTGATGTTGAGCGCTGTTTCATGTGTCTCTTGGCCATTTGGATGTCTTCTCTGCAGAAATGTCTGTTCATATCTTCTGCCCTCAAACTGCCCTCAAACTCAAATTGTTGAGTTTGATGAGTTCTTTATAGATTTTGGTACCAGGCCTTTATTTGATATTTCATTTGGGAATATCTTCTCTTATTCTGTCAGTTGTCTTTTGGTGTTGTTGACTGTTTCCTTTGCTGCTTAAAAGCTTTTGATCTTGATGATTTTCCTCCTACACTGTTGCTGGGAATGCAAGCTGGTGTAGCCATGCCAGAAAACAGTATGGAGGTTCCTCAAAAAAGTTGAAAATAGAGCTGACCTATGACCCAGCAATTGCACTATTGGGTATTTACCCTAAAGATACAACTGTAGTGATCCAAAGGGACATATGCACTTGAATGTTTATAGCAGCAATGTCCACAATAGCCAAACTATGGAAAGAACCTAAATGTCAATCAACAGATAAATGGATAAAGAAGATGTGGTACACACACACACACACACACACACACACACACACACAATGGAATACTATACAGCCATCAAAACCCCAAAATCTTGCCATTTGCAACGACGTGGATGGAACTACAGGGTATAAGTGAAATAAGTCAATCAGAGAAAGATAATTATCATATGATCTCTCTGATATGAGGAATTTGAGAGGCAGAGTGGGGAGTCGTGGGGGCTAGGGAGGGAAAAAATAAGATGGGATTGGGAGGGAGACAAACCACAAAAGATTCTTAATCTCACAAAACAAACTGTGGGTTGCTGGGGGGTGGCGGTAGGAATAGTGTGGCTGTGTTATGGACTTTGGGGAGGGTATGTACTATGGTGAGTGCTGTGAAATGGGTAAGCCTGATGATTCACAGACTTAATCTGTTGGGCAAATAATATATTATGTGTTAATAAAAAAAAAAGAAGATAAGGATGGGGAGACTGTCTAAACCAGGAGAGTACAAGTGGGGGGGTGCAAACATTAGATAGCTAATCCCACAAATAAGGGTGTAACTGCACAGTGAAATAAGGGTAACAAAGAAATGGAGCACCTTCCAAAGAATGCATACAACAAAGGACCAGACAGGGAATTAGGAAAGGCTTCCCTCAAGAAATGGCATTGCAGCTCAGATCCAATGTCCAAAAGAAGTAACTTTGGAAGGAGGGTGGTAGAGGGTCAGAGGGGCTGGCAGTGCAAGCATCTGTGCAAAAATTTTCCATGTTCTTTATCTCTAACAGTTGTAGTGATAAGTCAGTCTCCTTTGATCAAGGGCAGAAAAATGTATTGCAGGTCCCCACATCATTCATTCCCCTTCATATCACCTGGTAATCCACTAATGCCTGTGTCAGGATTTACTTTATAGCTCCCAATACCATACCTGACCCCACAAACTGCTTCTTCATTAAGAATCCCCTAGACCTAGATCAAGATCTGAATTCAGTGATAAAATTAACATTTCCTAAAGCCTATATACTTACTCCCTGAGAAGCTCTATGACAAGACGGTCTGAAATAAGTTTGGAAAATGTGGTCTGTACTAAACCCTTCCTGAAAATTTAACATGCATTTTATCATGTTTAATTAATGTTTATGAAGAAACTTGCTTCCCAGTCATACTTCTATATTTGACACATATATGTGTATATGTGTAACATATTTCATATGTATGATAGGCATATATACATATACTTGTTTTCTGATTGCTTCCCAGAACCAATGTAGAGATTAAATAAACTAACTGTATAATATTAAAAAAAAAAAAAAAGCTGCCTTCTTCTTTCTCCCTCTATTGTGTGAGGAAACAGTGAAAAGGTAACCATTTAGAAATCAAGAAGAGAGGGGCAGGATGCCTGGGTGGCTCCGTTGTTGGGTGTCTGCCTTCAGTTCTGGTCATGATCCCAGGGTTCTGGGATGGAGCCCCTTATCAGACTCCCTGCTCAGCAGGAGGCCTGCTTCTCCCTCTCCCACTCGCCTTGCTTGTGTTCCCTCTCTAGCTGTGTCTCTCTCTGTCAAATAAATAAATAAAATTTAAAAGAGAGAGAGAGAGGCATCTGGGTGGCTCAGTCATTAAGCATCAGCCTTTGGCTCAGGTCATGATCCCAGGGTCCTGGGACCCAGTCCCACCTCCGGCTCCCACCTCAGCGGGAAGCCTGCTTCTCTCTCTGCCACTCCCTTTGCTTGTTTTCGCTCTCTCGCTGTGTCTCCCTCTGTCCAATAAATAATATCTTAAAGAAAAAAAAAGGAAAGAAATCAAGAAGAGAGCCCTCATCCAGAAACCAGTTAGCCAACACTTTGATCTTGTACTTCTCAGGCTCCGGAAATGTGAGGAATAAATTCCTGTTTCTAAGCCGCAAGTGTCTTGTATTTTGTTCTGGCGGTCTGAACTAATACAAATATATACCCTTAAACTGATAAACTTACTTTTAAATACTGCTTTAGGTATATTGGACAAGTACTGATATGTTAAACCTATATTGTCATTCATGTAGAACTATTCTTTTAGTTTCCATTGTGCTCTACTCTTTGGCCCATGTGTTATTTTGAAGAGAATTTCTTAGGATTCTTGAGTTCTCTATATCTGCTTTAACTCTGTCAATTAAAAAGTGTTTGAAGGTATGTTGTTGTGTGTATGAATGTTTAAAGTTGTGAGACATTTCTGCTATATCTAATTGCATACTCTCTCTGTTCACATGGTATGATACTTTGAACATTTAAGTCTACTATATCAAATATGAGTATATTTATGACAGTTTTGTTTTTTGTGTTTTTTGGTGGAGGAGGTAGGTAGAGTTTGGAAAGTATAGCTTTTTCCAGTTTTATTTCTGACTTTCCTTCCATGTGCCTCCTGTGTACATCAGATCCATGGATTCTGGTATCTTCCCTACTCTGGCCATTTTAGTCTTTTACTTGAATATTTATTCATTTATATTTTGTGTAGTTACTTACATAATTTAGTTCATATCGACTATAAAACTAGTTGTTTAGTAATTGACCTGTAATTTTGTATTAAATAGTCTCTCTTTTTTCCCCTTTAAATTCAACTCTTCACTACTATTTTGTTTTCTATCTACTAACTGCAATTTCTTATTTTTAAAATAATTTTTGAAGGGTTGCCTAGAGATTACAGTATAAAGAACTGACTACATTTCAATATAAATAATTATATTTTATGTTATTTTGCAAAATGCTAGAGGCTTAGTTCACTTGATTTTTATTTACCTCATTGTTGTCTTTGGTATTATTGCTCTTATGAATTTAAATTCTGTGTTATTTTATCAATATCTAAATATTGAGTATATTTATTTCTTATTTATTTTCATTTATATATTCATAACTATTTATATATTGACTTATTATTTTATATATTCATAGCTTGTGTTACTTTTACTTCATACATTATTTTCCTATTTCTCTCTCAAATATTTCTCTTTTTTTTTTTCCTGCCATTTTGCCATTTTGGGGGGGGGTACAATGATAAATAATGTTCATTTTTTTATTCATCTGAAAGAATGTTTTATTTTTGCAGGGATCTTTTTGGGACGTAGGAATAGAATTTCTTGTTGACATTATTTTCAATTCATTAAAAATGTCTTTTCATTGTCTTCTGCTTTTCATCTTTTCTGTTCACAAGACAGTTTTCAGACTTACTACTATTTTTGGGGAAAGGATAAGAAAATGCACCTTTCCTTCTTTTTTTTTTTTTTTTCTTCTTCTTTTTTTTTTTTTGGCTCTGACCACTTTTTATAAGCTTCTTTCTGATTCAGGTTTTCATTTGTTCTATTATGATAGACCCAGGTGTGGTGTGCAAAATATTTATCTCGTCTGGTTCTTTGAGAATTCCCTGAATCCTTGAGTTGATTTCTTTTCATCAAGTCTTATTTAACAGTATATTGCTTTGGCCTCATTTTCTCCATCTTCTCCATCTTGAGTTTAAGCTACATGCACTGAACCTTTTTGCTTTGTCCCACATGCCCTTCGCTCCCTACGTGGGCTGGATCCCAGGACACTGAGATCATGACCTGGACCAAAAGTAGGTGCTTTACCAACTGAGCCACCCAAACACCCCTGTCTTTCATTCTGTATATACTTTTTCATTATTTTGGTTCCTTTGCTTCGGTATATTTTCTGACTTGTCTCAACTTTTAATTCACTAAAACTGTCTTCGTGACTAATATATTTTTATTTATTTTTATTTTTATGTTCTCTGTATGTCTAATATGTTTTTAAACCCATCCATTAGTGGTCTATAGAAGCAATGAGGACTACAATTCCAGTGAGGAGAAACCTCAATGAGACGAGCTACCAATGAAGACTTGTGCTTTTCCTGGTGGCAAAAACTGATTCTTGGTTTGAGTTAATGGCTAAGGAGCCCTGCTTGACCCTGTCCCAATGTTACAGCAGAAGAAAACAATTCTACCTTATTAGAAATAGTTTAATAAATTATAGGAATCCATACTTACTTTGCTGTTTTTGTTGACCAGCTAATTCTCTGCAATATATTATACATATTAAAACAAAATATAATCAAAGTTTTAAAAAGCTTATCCTATATTACTCTTTCATTTTCCTTTCTAAAAACTATGAACAAACTCTAATATATTCCATTCACGGGATAATTTGCTTTCCTGTCATTACTGCACATGCTGAAAACATAATTAAAACTTAAAAATCTCCTATGCAAAAATTTCACTCCTTGGGACAAGCTGACAACACAAATTACTGCAGAGTTTAAATACCTGAAAACAGTCCCTAAACTAATATAAACCCTAAAAACAAGGAAGGAATGGTTGATTTTCCTTGAAACAAAAGCATGAAAGCGTCTTGAACCTGATTATTTACTTATAAGGTATCTTCACAGATGCCATCTATGTGGCTTTGAAATTTGGTAAGATTCACCTGTGTGATTGTAGATTATGGAGAAGCGGTAAACATAAAACATAATCCATCAAACAATATAGAATTGCAGCAAATATAAAAGTCTACTAAAATCAAGGAGAGATATATCATTCAACAGTATACATAAATATATTCCTCATGAACTACAAAATACATTAGACATTGGTTGAAAGTGCTAATATCTACTTACCCAGCATTCTCTTATTACATGGTTAATGTGCTGGTGGATATGAATGTTGGAGTATATATAATAGGGCAATTGGGATCTTTTTTCCTTAGGGTATAAAATTATGGGATGAAACAAAAGCATCCTTTCACAAAGCTACATTTTAATCAAGCATTTTGTCTTCCCTAGTAACTTAGTACTATGAGAGGAATTTGCTATATCAAAGGTGCTTAACCACCCCTAAAACAAAGACTCTCTTTTAATGTCAAATCCTCCATTACATAGTCCTATCTGTATCCAATTATTGGGAAAGTACCTAACAATGGTTATTTTTTCAGTACAACTTTAAATAAAATTGTTTTTTTTTTTTGTTTTTTTTTTTTTTATTTTATTTGACAGAGAGATCACAAGCAGGCAGAGAGGCAGGCAGAGAGAGAGGAGGAAGCAGGCTCCCCTAGAGAGCAGAGAGCCCGATGCGGGGCTCGATCCCAGGACTCTGAGATCATGACCTGAGCCGAAGGCAGCGGCTTAACCCACTGAGCCACCCAGGCGCCCCAATAAAATTGTTTTTAATTTATGCTATTAATCATAACTTTTTTATGGTTAACATTGTTGACTGTTTACATACAAGCATTTGTGGACCATATTTAGTACTAAATGCTTGCCTATGTATGTTAATTAAATAGGATGAATGATCAATAAAGAACACTGAAAAATGTACTAAATCAAAGAATTATGCTCAGTTCCATAGATTCCTAAATTGCATATATAAAAGGTAAATGTACATGCTAAGATAATGTATACAAATTCTAATTATAAAGACAATACCCTATATAAGGATTAAAAACAATGACTTTTAAAATAAGTATTGTAACACCAAGGGGAAAAATCTATTTTCCAATGAGCATCAAAGATTAAAGATAGACATTTATTATAATACGAGTTAGCTTCGTCTTTTGTAATTCATTTGTAATGAATATAGCTTATCCTTGACAGCAAGATAGAAATTACTGGTAATGTATAGTGTAGATAAAACAAACTCTTTGTAAATACAACTATTTATTGGGTGTTTTCTGGGTCATATTTCCATGCAGGATGTGAGGAAAGAGCCCTGAGGGGGATCACTGCTATCAACAAGCCCACTTGTTCAAAGAGTTTCAGATCATGGGTGCTGACAGGATTCGTATCTCCATCTTTGTATTTTTGTTTCACAATTGTTCTGCTTCCCAGTTTCAGTGGATGGTAGAAATGAAGTGGAGAAAGCAAGCAGAACTTAGAAGTCAGGACAACAATCCTGCTAACAACAGATACTGATTTGCTGAACTAGAATTCATTAATGTTTTTTGTTTGTTTGTTCGTTTGTTTTTTCCGGTTGTATCAGGCATTAACTCCATCAAATTCAAGAAGTCATTTAAATTCTCCAAGGCTGGGCGCCTGGGTGGCTCAGTGGGTTAAGCCTCTGCCTTCGGCTCAGGTCATGATCTCAGGGTCCTGGGA
Organism: Enhydra lutris kenyoni; assembly: GCF_002288905.1. Classification (NCBI taxonomy): domain Eukaryota; kingdom Metazoa; phylum Chordata; class Mammalia; order Carnivora; family Mustelidae; genus Enhydra; species Enhydra lutris. The sequence continues at coordinate 56,599,818 of NW_019154089.1, read as the reverse complement.
TCGAGTCCCGCATAGGGCTCTCTGCTTGGCAGGGAGCCTGCTTCCTCCTCTCTCTCTCTCTGCCTGCCTCTCTGCCTACTTGTGATCTCTCTCTGTCAAATAAATAAATAAATTCTTTTTTTTTTAAAGATTTTATTTATTTATCAGAGAGAGAGAGGGAGAGAGAGCGAGCACAGGCAGACAGAATGGCAGGCAGAGGCAGAGGGAGCAGCAGGCTCCCTGCTGAGCAAGGAGCCGGATGTGGGACTCGATCCCAGGACGCTGGGATCATGACCTGAGCAGAAGGCAGCTGCTTAACCAACTGAGCCACCCAGGCGTCCCTGAATAAATAAATTCTTAAAAAAAAAAAAATTCTCCAAGGCTTAACTTTCTTTTACTATGTAATGAAGAAAATAATAATGCTCTCCCTGAAAAATATTTTTGAAAATACCTATGCAATATTTTCAAATAAGAGCATGTACTTAATAAACTTAGCTTCTTCTGAGAAATCCACTCATCTTTTTATTTCTAAAGCAATATTTGCATCATGTTTTGATTTGATATTTAATTGCAGACCAAACACTATTTTTTATGAACATCTTATTTCTTTTGACCACCTATTCCTAGTATCATTTGTAAAAGTATAAAACTCTATTATCTTCCTAGCACAGTATTCAGAAAATGTTATATAAGTATAATTATATAGTATAATATATAAATACTAGGTGAACATTTACTCTTTTCAAGCAATCACACTCTAGAAAGACATATAAGACAGGTAGAGAAAACATATTTTTTAAAAAGTTCAGCAAATAAAATAGCCATAACATAAATTGTTATTATCAAACATATGTGTGTATATATATGTGTGTTCCATATATTATGTATATATACATATATACATATACATGTATGTATATGTACATACGTACATGCATACATATATACACTACATATATAGTATATATATGTGTGTGTGTGTGTGTGTTCTATATATTATATAGTGTATATATATAAGGTATATAGCATGTATTTTTATAAACATACAGAAAATGCAAGTACAGTGCTTAAACAACTTATTTGAAAGTATGTATCATATACATACTTTGTGGTCTCATTATATTTTTTCTTTTGTGGTTCCAAGTTATTCACTTTGTGTAATTAACTACATATTTATACTGTAACATTCACATCTTCCCATTTGTCTTCCAATTAAGGAAGATTATAAGAGATTATAATGGATGCTTATTTTAGATTTTCCCTAAACTTTATGCTGATCAATTTTCACTCATCTTTTTAGTTACAGCTCATTTTATTGTAAGGTTTTTATAACAATTAATCATCATATGCTTCTCTCCTGTGTAGGAGATGTATGCATTAGCTGCAGGCTGTTTATTTTGCTTCCCAGTCAGCAATTACAATGCCAAAGTAAATTAAAGTGAATTGTATATTTGCAGGTTTTGAGGTAAAAATTGATGATAATTGCCAAAATTCTAGAATAGGTATTTTGGAAAAATAGTCAAATAAATTAACCCAAAATGAGACATTCATCATATAAAATTATTGATAAAGAATACTGATGAAAGCTAAGCAGAGTTTTCATCTGTCTGCATTGTTTGCACTTGAATTGTGTATACCTGTAAAAAAATACACTCTTAAAATTTAAATTTTCTCTGCATAATTTTTATTATGTTGAATGAATGAACTCTCATTGTTATTTTAAAAAGCAGTTTAAAAAATCCTATTAGGTATTCACATGGATTCTTTCAGTCATGACTCCCCTACAAATGCCTGGCAGACAGTGACGTCTCCATTAATATTTTCCAATGGATAAATGAGTGAGTGAATTAAGATTTTCTTTCTGTTTTAAACTTTTGAACTATTGACTTATTCTACCACAGGTAAATTCCTTTTATATGTGATGTTTAAAGAAAAAATAGCCAACTTGAAGCTTTTAGTATAAATTATGGCATATGCTATCTCCCCTTTAAGGAATCTATCCCTTGGCAAATGTCGAAAACATCCCATTCTCCAAGACACATGGAATTTGGGCCATCCTGTTTCAAAGTTAATGGTCATCCCTTCCTCTTTGGGGAACTTGCCAATTTTAATCAATACTAATTTTGAAAGAATCAACTTTATCTCAGAGCAAACTGGGTGGTTCAGTTGGCAAAGCATCTGACTCTTGATTTCAGCTCAGGTCATGATCTCAGCATCTTAAGATCAGCCAGGATCAGCCAGGAGTGGGGCTCCACACTCAGCAGGAGCCCACTTAAGATTCTCTCTCTCTCCCTCCTCCTCGCCCCTCCTATGCCTCTCTCTGTCTTTGTAAAATATAAATAATAAACAAAATGATTCAACATTATCTTTTTGATGCTAGTGATTACTGTTGGTTGTGGCGATTAACATTTTTCACTTGAAGTTTGCCTTCTTTGGAGACACGTGATAGGAGTCCTTTATCTTAGTTAGCCATGATTTTCTATTGAGCACCACCATCCATTATCAGTTGTTGTTCATAAACAATGTTAAACTGTTATTCAACACCGAGAACACACTTTCTAGTGGGTGGATTGCATTGCAACTGCATTCATTATCTACAGTTCCTGTTGGTGTAGTGGTAAATATATCTCACGGTTGGATACACAAAATTAAGTCATTTAATGGATTTGTAGTTCAGTTGATTGAGGTCCACAGGTCTCAGTGCACTTCTGGAAGCCATTTTATTTCTTCTGTAATTGTCACTCACAGTCATTTCCACTTGGCTGCTGTTCTGTGACTAGTCAGAATACAGTGCACTTAAAATGGTACCACGGCTGTGATAAAATGCCTTTTAAAGTTACCTTTACAAACACACACACACACACACACACACACACACACACACACAGAGCTACGTAACAAAGAAGTTACTTCAGATTATTTCTAAAGTCAACATTTTTTTTTTCTGATAGAATTGGCATGTGTCTGCTTATACTAACTATACAACTTCATGTTGCTTTCTATTTAATGCGCAAAATAGAACATCCCGGATGAAAAAAAAAGAGAAAGAGAGAGAGATTAAGACTACTTTTAGTAGTATCAGAATTTCAATGTCGAAATCAAAAGATTACAACAGCGAAGCTAACTCTGTCAAAAGAAGCATTTGCTGCTTTTATATATTAAGGAATCTTGAAGTAGTATGGTCGCTTGGATAAAAGAATTTCACATCTACTTGCATTCTTTAAAAATGCACCTGTATATATTTTTGGACAAACCACATCATTTCAGGAAAGAGATCAAATCTTAGGAAAGTGAGTTTCGCTCAAAATGATGTGGTGTTAATAGTCTAGTTCTGTTAGCAGCTTGCCAGAATGCAAGGGTTTGTTCTTCATTTTTCAGTGCCAGCAACTTTCTGATTCAAAAATCACAAACACAGCATTTTTTATTTTTTGGATTGACTCTGTGAGGACATTAACAAATCTCAAATAAATAGCAGCTCTACATTTCAGAGGAGTTCTGAAAAGCAGGTTGAATCCCAGATGGAGTTCTCAAGCTGGACACTGAAATAGAGTTTAACACTATGGAAGTTAAGTGAGAAAACTTACTAAATATCAGTTATGCTTAGGATCTTATGTGGAAATGCCTGAGTTAAAAACGAGTTTATGTATATCCACATGTCTATTACCTATATATCTACATAAACATATACAGATAGATAGTTATATATGTATAATTTATGTATTTTTCAACATTAAATATAAATATTTCCTTGATATTTTATAATGACATAAATACACGATTAGCGGGCCCCAGTTTTGGTAATTATGAATCATTAAAAATAAGATATAGTGGTGCCTATGTGACTCGTTTGGTTAAAAAGCTGCCTTCAGCTTAGGTCATGATCCTGGGGTCCTGAGATTGAGTCCCACATCCAGGTTCCCTGCTCAGGGGGAAGTCTGTTTCTTCCTCTCCCTCTGGCTGTCCCCTCACTTGCATGCGCTCTCTCTTTCTTAAATAAATGAATTTAAAAAATAAGATATAAAATTTGATTCTATGTGTCGACGATTTCTAGAACAAAATTTGTATTGCTAGTAATGAAGTATCATTAAAATATTACACAGAGAGATGATTAATGAATGAGATCATGGGAACACATATATACATATTATAAAACTAATAAGAGGGGCGCCTGGGTGGCTCAGTGGGTTAAGCTGCTGCCTTCGGCTCAGGTCATGATCTCAGGGTCCTGGGATCGAGCCCCGCATCGGGCTCTCTGCTCAGCAGGGAGCCTGCTTCCTCCTCTCTCTCTGCCTGCCTCTCTGCCTGCTTGTGATCTCTCTCTGTCAAATAAATAAATAAAATCTTTAAAAAAAAAAACTAATAAGAAAAGAGATTTTTTAAAAATTTAAGAATATTTTAACATAAATACATATGTCAAACAATGAGTAAGGAATGAAGTAAGCTTTGAGGTCCTACCCACAGACAGTTGCTCAATGGTGGAGTTATATGTTCCAGTGTTTGGTTATCATTTCCTTCAATTCTGATGGCTTATTTCCTGGTTTATTAAATATGACCAATTCTTTTAATGATGGCTCCATATTAGTCAAAGTTGCAATAAGATGATTCCTTAAAAATAAGTTAATTTGGAAAAATAAGTCAAAATTGAAGAATCTGAGATTTACAAACTAAAATACTTGTCTGAACAAGATTTGTTGGAAAAAATGAATCATAACAAGACATTTATGACATACAGAAACAAGGGATCTTAAGCAGTAAGTTGCCAGGAAGGAAAGAGCCATATGACATGAGTTCTTAGAAAAAAGAAGTGGTCTGAATCTGAAGATCAAGACTATAGTGATATTGACATTATACATTATGAAAAAAAGCACAGATAGTTGCAGGAAACTAACATAAGTGAGCATTAATATTGAATAACAGTCAATTATAAGAATAGGTTTAAAGGGAAGATTCCAGATCATAGGGGAAAAAGCTACAGTCATCAACAAGTCAGTAAAATGTCAAAGCAAATAGTTGAACTCAGAGGGATGATCCATTAATCCAATTATAATGACTAATGTCTTAAGTGAAATTAAAGTGAATTAAGCAAAATTGTAGAACTCAGATAATGATTTAGCAGTATTCAAAATCCGTGCATAAGAAGGTATGTGTGGTATAAATAAATTGTTTGATGAAGGTAAGGTGATCAGACACTTAGAGCTAATAACTATTAAAAAGGAGCCATCAAAAATGTAGCAAAACTGGAATGCCTGGGTGGCTCAGTCAGTTGGGCATCTGCCTCTGGCTCAGGTCATGATCCCAGGGTCCTGGGATCAAACCCCTCATCAGGTTGCCTGCTCACTGGGAAGCCTGCTTCTCCCTCTGCCTGCCACTCCTCTGCTTTTACTCTCTCTCTCTCTCTCTTTCTCAAATAAATAAATAAATAAATAAGATCTTTAAAAATGCAACAAAATCATCTATCGAGGGCAGTGTATGGGGAAAAATATTTTGATTAAATTTAAACAAGGTAATTTTGTCAGGGAATTGATGACGAAGATATTTAGGAGTTTTCAAAAATATTTGAGCAAACTAAAATACTTTTGAAGTGAATTAGACATGAGCTACACTAAAAATAACTAAGGATATGATGTTCTTTAAATATGGAAATACTCATCCTTGAAGAGGACTTATAGAGTCTCAAAAGGTAAAATGTTCTTTCTCTACACTTGAAAATTTTAATTTCAACAGGAAAATTTGAGTGTTTTAGTGTTTTGATTTGATTCTATCAAATCATTTTGACAGAACATTATTCCATTGCATTTTGAATTAAATTTTAATATATTTTAAATGGGAGGTAATTTAAATTAAAGGTAATGGTTTGAACTACTATAAACCTCTCTATTGATCACAGAATATATATTTTTAGATAAGCTATTGCTATTAATTTCTCAGGTTCCAGTTGCCATCTGTCTTGAATTCTTCCACTTCATACTTCTGTAGACATGTGCCAAAGTCACTCAGCTGACTCTCATTCAAATGATATTATTTGCAAAATTTAAAATAACAATCAGCAATAGAAACAATATTCATTCTAATGTTCTAGAGTATTAAATTTTTATTATATAACTATATTTATATTTCTGTGTCCATGAAGATACTTACGTAATAGTCATACTGAATGAGCAGGTGTCTTAAATAATTTCCACATAGAAATAATGTAAATTATCTCTCAAACCAAATAGAATTGAAGAGCTCAAACACCTGAATTTTGAGAGCCAATAATATGTGTAAAAATCTGAAGAGAATATATAATGCAACATATAACAGTAGATACATCTTGTAGAACAAAATGGAATATAAACTTATAAATATATACACATGCCAGAGTTGCTATTTAGCTTGTAGAATGTTCAGTACTTTGAAAACATGCACATTTTTACTTATAAAATAATATTTTGAATGTATGCACCCTCCTAAATGACATATTCATTCTATTTAGTTGATTTTTTTATAAGATTGAGACAAACTTAAATGATTGGTTTTATTTACTTATTTTTCACTCATTGCTGGTAAGACATACAAGAAATAGTTCAAACAGTATGTATTGAACTGAAAATTTGTACTTGAAGAAAGACAATGAGTTGTTATAAATATGTTATTTACACAGCTTGCTAAAACAAGTTAGTTCTGTTTTTCTCCTAGTGTTGTTTTCAGTCTCAGCCGTATTACAGGAAAAAAATAATGCAAACAAAAATGTTACATATTTACTACAAAGAAAATAGTTCATGAAAAAATGTTAACACACCAAATAATACAGTATTTATATCTTCAGTATGGGACCTACTAAGGATTCACTATGTTTCAAGAAAAAATTGAATATTTTTTTTTTCAACCAGCATCCACAGCAAGCTTGAGGCCCAAATCCACAACCCTGAGCTCAAGACCTTAGCAGAGATCAAGAGTTGGATGCTTAACCAACTGAGACACATACTTGCCCCTTGAATATGCTTTTAAAACGTCTATTTTTATATGCTTAAAATATAGTGATCAAATAATTTCTATAATTAGGTAAAATCTCCATGGACAGCATTAAATTAGTATTGTCTTTTTTGTAAGGTGTACATATCAAGAGTTTAGATAAATTCTTCAGAGAGATTATCAAGACCAAAATACGTTTAGATACTAGTATTTTTTAATTTTTTCCCATTTCTAATTTTTAACCCATTGTGTACTTTATTGATAAAACACCACTGACAAACTAAGCCAACAGCAGGAAAAAGAACAGAATCTACAAATATTTTTGTGTCATTACTCCAGAGGAAAATAATCCACTATTCTAAGCAGGGTCAAGAGTCAAGTAAATGTAACACTATATTTTATAGCATATCTCTTTCAGCAAGGCTAGGCACACCTTTGAAAAATCACATCTGAAGTATTTTTAACATTGTACAGATGTTGGCATTAAGAAATTTGGTGCTCCCTGTTTACTTAATCATTACTTATATATTCAGTGATGGAAATCTTGATGTGTAAGTAGCAATTTGTATGATGTTGTCACGTCATCTCATTATTTAGCTGAAAAACCACATAAATTCAATCCTTCTGCACATCTGTACCCTTTATTTCCTATATATAGTATTTTGTTATATCAACCAGTTTTCTATGAAAAATTTCTATTTATATTCTCATTCATATTCATGTTGAAGTCATAGTTTTCAAGATGCCAATTCCATGTTTCTGCAGCCTGCGTAAAGAAAATTACAGAAAAGAGTTAAAAAGCAAAGTTAACATTAAGTTTAAGGTATTAAAAATTTTAAAAAGACATTAAATTGTACATAGTATAACACAACAATCAGCATGCAGAGCTTTTTTTTCTCTCTCTTTTTTAAGGTTCCTGTATGATAAGCATACAATGTTTATATTAGTTCTAGGTCCGCAATATAGTGTTTCAGCAATTCTAAACATTACTCAGTGTTCTTAATACCGTTCCCCTGTCTCACCCATCCCCCACCTACCTCCCCTCTGGTACCTACCAGTTTGCTTTCTCTAATTAAGAGTCTAGGTGTTTGTCTCTTTTTTTCTTTGCTCATTTGTTTTGTTTCTTAAATTCTACATATGAGTGAAATCATATGGCATGTGTCTATCTCTAACTTATTTTACTTAACATTATACCTGTAAATCCATCCATGTTGTTGCAAATAGCAAGATTTCATTCTTTTTTATGGCTGAGTAATATTTCATCGTATATAAGCAAACTGTGCAGTCACTGTAGAAAACTGTATAGAGGTTCCTCAAAAAATTAAAAATAGGGGCGCCTGGGTGGCTCAGTGGGCTGCCTTCGGCTCAGGTGAAGATCTCGGGGTCCTGGGATCGAGTCCCGCATCGGGCTCTCTGCTCAGCAGGGAGCCTGCTTCCTCTTCTCTCTCCGCCTGCCTCTCTGTCTACTTGTGGTCTCTCTCTGTCAAATAAATAAATAAAATCTTAAAAAAAAAAAATAGAATTACCATATGATCCAGCAATTCCACTCCTGGGTGTTTACCCAAATAATGTGAAAGCACAAATTCAGAGATATAGATACCTGTATGTTCATCGCAGCATTATTTACAGTAGCCAAATTATGGGAGCAGCCCAAGTACCCACTGATACATGAATGTATAAAGGAGATGTGATATGTATATGTTTATGTGCATATATATATATATATATATATATATATATACACATATATATATGTCGCGGCCGGCGCGACAAATCGACCAGGATTGAGAGGGTAAGAGGATGCTGAAAAGAAATTAAGAGACAAAGAGATGGGGGCAGGAGGAGCACCAAGGAGAATGTCCAATAGTGCCGATTTTATTCAAGGCTGTGAGGCATTTTATAACTAACAGAAACAATCATAAGAAAAGTGTCTATTTTTAGCTGATTACTAAAGAGTTTGCAACAAGCACAGAAAATCCTTCAAGCTTTCCCATTATCTATTTCCTAGACATCAATAGCAGACCTGCTAGCGCCAGATGTACTGACTTCAAGGCCACTCAAGACATAGTTTGTGTAAGCACAGCACAGTCTTACAGTGGTGTAATCTATAGCCCGTGCAAGGACAGCAAGGACCAGCCAAGAATTTCTGACCCCGGCCAAATCATCTCTATCTGACTAGCAAACGTGTGGGATGTCACATAGGCGAGCGCACAACACATAGCACAGACCCTTTCTCAGGGCTACTCGACTTTATCGACCTAAGCCTTTTGTTCGGCTATTCAGCCTTTAAAGGAGGCACAAGTCAGGGCCTGGTTTGGTTCTCGTCTCAAGCCTTACCGTGGCCTCCCACATATATATATGCTTTTTGAGCACTATAATACTCAGAAAAATCCTCAATTTTATTTCACTATTGGAGTTTCAAAAGCATTTGCTATGAGGAAAACATGAAAATGTATGTTTGTGAAATAGAAAATAGATCTGGCTGTCAAAATTTAAAAGAATTATTAGTTATTTCCAACTTAATCCAATTTTTTCCAGCTTTTTAAATTATTTTTATATCCAGAGATAACTGTTCTGTGCTTTCTGGAGAAGAGATATTAGGTAAGGATTTAGGAGCTCTGAGCTAGTGTTTTAATATTTCACCAATTAGCTGATTAATTTTAGGCAGATGAACAATTCTTTTCCAGATTTTACAAATTGGGTTAACTGATTTCTGAGCTACTTTTCAGCTGTGTTTCTTGGATACATCTAGGAAAAATCTCTTTATGTGTGTGTGTGTGCATGTGCTTCCTGTTCCTGACCACAATTTTTCTTTTTTTTTTTTTAGAGAGAGAGAGAGAGACTGTGCAGATGGGAAGGGACAGCAAAGGAGGGAGAAAGAGAATCTAAAGCAGGTTCCATGGCCAGAGTGAACCTGGGTGAGGGGTCTGTCTCTAGACCCTGAGATCATGACCTGAGCCAAAATCAGGAGTTGGATGCTTAACCCAAGTGCCCCATGACCACACATATTTAATGCTATTTGACAAATTTACTCCATTTACAATGCAATATTTTCTATTTATTTGTTAATATATATTTGTTGAGTTTGTCTAAGTGGTACATTTCATACATTATAGTGTGTATAGTGCAGAACATAAGTAAATTTATGTGAAAAGTCCCAATTAAAATTGAGTGAAAGAGATAGCAGTCTTGATTCTCTGTATCTTTCCTACCTTGACTGTTGCCAATGCTAATCTCACCCAGTCCCACCCACATCTTTATTTTTTTTTTTTTAAGATTTTATTTATTTGACAAATGGAGATCACAAGTAGGCAGAGAGGCAGGCAGAGAGTGAGGAGAAAGCAGGCTCCCTGCTGAGCAGAGAGCCTGATGCGGGGCTCGATCCCAGGACCCTGGGATCATGACCTGAGCCGAAGGCAGAGGCTTAACCCACTGAGCCACCCAGGGCGCCCCTCACCCACATCTTTAAATATCATCTACATTCTGATGATTCTTAAATTTACATTACAAAGTCTTCTGTTTTGAAATATCTCTCAATATCTCAATACTCAAGTATCTCTACTCGAAAAGACATTTAAAATTAACAGGACTTAAACTGAATTTCTCATTTCCCCACCAAACCTGCTACATTTTTCAGTCTTCCCACCTTTGACAATCTTATTCTCTAAGTATCTCTAGCCAAAAACTTATGATTTTCCCTCTCTTGTTTTCTCCATACATCCATGTCAGACATTTCAAGGAATATCACTAGTTTTAATTTACAAATAGTACATAAAGACAACCACTTCTTATAACCTTTGCTACCATTCTAGTGTACCAGGATATCTCACAATTGGACTGATAAGATGTCCTCATTCCTTAGCTCCTTTCTTCCATCCCTGCCTTATTAGAACCTATTCTTAATACTGCAGACATAGTCTATAAAACCCAGATCGCATCTTGTCATTCTGCCTAAAACTATTCAATGTTGTTTCCTCTTACTCGGTATTTATATGGATTTGGAAGGACCTATCATGATTTTCAATTTTTGTGTATTGCTTAGGAAATGTTTTCTCACCTAACATTCATTCTGGTTATTTATTTTGTTTTATTATTATACCTGGAGTTTATTTTTATGCAATTCTGCAAGGTACAGAACTAATTTTCTTTTCTCTCGTAGAATTACCCAATTTTCCCAACATTACTGATTAAGTATTATATCTTGTCTCACTGAGTAGTCAAGTAAACTCTACTGCATACCAAATGTTTATATAAACATGGATCTTTGCCTTCCTTCATTGTCTGTTTCCTCCTTTACCATTATTATAAGTTTAAAATCACTGTAGTCACAAAATATGTAATATCTTTTAGGAAGCATCTTTCTTCCTTGCTCAGCTTTGCTGGAGTTTTCTATACTTCTTAGACATTTCAGAACATGTCCATTCAATTTCTCAAAAAAAAAAAGTTACTTAGATTTTGATGGAAATTGAAGTGAATTTAGAGATCAGATTAGTAAGAATTTCAATACTTTATTTATTTACTTTTAGAGATTTTATTTATTTATTTGACAGAGAGAGAGTACAAGCAAAGGGTGCAGCAGGCAGAGGGAGAGGGAGAAGCAGACTCCCCACTGAGCAGGGAGCCCAAAGTGGGACTCTATCCCAAGACCCTGAGATCATGACCTAAGCTAAAAGCAGCTGCTTAACCAACTGAACCACTCAGGTGCCCAAGAATTTCAATACTTTAAATGCCATTTTACTTTAGCCAAGGATATAAGGGAAATTTTTCTAGAATGTTATTTTTTATATGCAGTTTGTATATAATGATTATGATGCTATTATGAAAACCATTGTAGAGGTTTCCCTTTCTTAGTTTCCTATAGCAGTGTTTATAGGTTAGGGATTTTATGGTCTTAACACAGCATTGTGATTACAGATAATATTGTGTGATAGACTTCAAAGTTGCTAAGTGAGTACATCTTAAATCATAATTATAATTATGGGACACAATGGAGGTGTTAGCTAACTGGATGATGATAATTGTTTTGAAATATATATATACATCAAATCAACATTTGGTGCATCTAAAACTTCCACAGTATTATACATCAGTTATATCTCAATAAAATTGGGAAAAAATTTGGTTACTTTTCCTTTCTCTATTACTTATGGGAGTTACTATGTTTGCATCTACTTTATGAAAGACCCAGCCAAAAAAAAAAAAAAAATACATTAACATAAACTCTAATAGCAATTTCCATTTTTAACATACCCTCGATAATTTTGTGTATATGGGAATTATATTTTTCATAGGCATATGATAAATATGTTTAAGACAGTATTTATCTCTGTATAAAAATTCTTAACAATTGATTCAAATTCTTACTTTGATGAAAAAATCTTTGGGTTTTTAATTTCTTAAATTAGTTTTATATATATATGTGTATATTTAGAAGTAGAGTGATTTTATCTAAGTTTGATCATAAAATTAATTATAATATTTATAATTTTCTTGTACTATTTTAATCACTGAATCACTCATAATTTCTTCCATTTTTAGCTCTAGTATTTGATTTTTCGAAGTTTACACAATTTTTTATTTTGTTAATATTATTTTAATACCTTGATTTGTATTTAAAAGATGTTTCCATTTACTTTTTAATCTTATCTTTCATGGATGTAGTTTTAACATTGTTTCTCTTATTGATTATTGAAAAGTCAAGCTCAAAATGTGAAGGGAGTAGAAAGAAAGAACTAGGGTGAAAAGGGAAAAGAAGCCATCTTCAATGTCACTAAGATTCTCCCTCTATTCTGATCTCTTTCTTTCTCCTGTGTCTAACATTTATCAAAGTCTCCTCTGTCTGTTACTTTATCATATTCTGACAATCAGTTTAATCATCCCAATATTGTAATACTCAAATGTGAGATTGAGAGACTGATTTTTTTTTTGCTAGAATATTATATAATTTCAGATTAGGATGCTAATTTTATGGTTTAAATAGTCTGTCCATCTATGTGTCAATACCCACGGGCTGAGTAAAATTAAATGACCATGATCAAGTGTTTTACTAAATCTCCTTTCTGTATTACATCTGCTCTCCATGTCTTCCTAATAGAATTTTAGCTAGTCATATTAACTCCTAAAATAAATATTAGCTACATGTGGCCATGTGTCTAAATTCTTTCTACTGAGATATAAATTGAAGTTTTGTATGACAGGTTCCAGGAACTTTCCTTAATTAATTGCTCTTGTGTGCCTCTGCTGTTGTTGTTTGTTCTTATTATTGTTGTCACTCTCCTTCTACTTCTTCTTGTCCTCTTTCTTCTCTTCCTCCTTCTTTTTCTCCCTCTTTTTCTCCTCCTCCTCCCCCTCCTCCTCCTTCTTCTTCTTTTTCCTCCTCTTCCCCAATTACAATGCTTTCTGTAATGAAAATGTTACCATCTTAAATAATGAAGATGAAGGAACGATCTTAAAATGGCAAGGTTCTGGGGCACCTGGGTGGCTCAGTGGGTTAAAATCTTTTAAATAAATGAATAAATAAAATGGCAAGGTTCAGGGAACTATAAATAGCCCAAGGTCCTGAGAACTATGAAAAATATAGGCTTGAATTTACTTATGTAATTTATATGAGAGAAACAAGCCTCTATCTTCTAAGCCACTATTATTTGGGCTCTCATTTACTATTGTTGAACATAATTTTAATTGATATAGTTGATATAGTTTTTTAAGAAAAATACTCTTTCCCTTATCTTTCTCATCAAATCTACAAGCCATTCTACCTCCAAAATGTACCATCTCATTCTTTCCATGTTCAACACAATAATACCATAAGCCAATAATCACATATCACCTGAATTATGACAATTATGGCCAAACAGATATCTTTCCTTCTACTGTTACAATAGTTACAATATTAAAGTATATTTCTTATAAGACAGAGTACACCATGAAAAACAAGCCATGTCATGTTATTGACTAGTAATAGTTTCTATTACTCAAATAGTTTCTAGTTGCACAAAGAACCCATAAAAATCCTAAATTATTTGATATTAATTATACTTACAATCTTATTCCACAGATCTTTTATTCATCGTACAGAACCATGCTAGCATTTTTGTTACTTAAAACACCACATTTTTTTTCCTACTACACTGACCTTACTGTCACTGTTCTTTCTGTATTGCTTAAAAAAAAAAAAAAAAAAAAAAAGGGTACCAGATAGTTATGCATGCAGGGAAGATTTCTTTAAGGCTTTTGCTGTAAGAGAGAGAAAACAGAATTTAGCTGAGCTCAATAACACTACAACAAAGGGTTCAGGAGTCTTTAAGAGCAGGGGTGAGAAACCAAATAAACTGTCTGCTAATTGGCTTTTTCCAAAAGCAAACTTTCTCCTATCTTTATGACAGAAAGCAGTTTTACAACTTGGAGCAAGGAATTTGTTGAAGTTAGGTTCTTACCCTCTGACAGAAACTGGGAAATAAGGGTGCTACCTTTCTTGATATTTCAAAGGGATGGCGCCTCTGTCCTTGAGAAGGGTAGAATGATCTTTTAAAAACTCATTTGCAGTGCCAGCTAGGTAACCTCCTTGCCGGGCTGAGAAAAGGTTCTATGTAAGATTACATATGCTCTGAATCAACTTCCAGTATATGGCTTTGTTTCTCTGATAGTCATATTCATGAGTCCAGATATCAAGAAATGGAATTAGCACTGGCACCATTCAGTATTACCCATAGTAATGTGCTAGTAAAACTTAGGCTTCTTGTTTCTACATCCTTATGCTCTGCTGGTGGAGAGATAGCAGGAAGGGATGCTTCCACCAAGAGACACAACAGTGTTTCCATGCACTGGGCATTAAGACTGTCCCTGGCCATTTTGGTCTCTGAATCAACAGACAAGGAAGTTGCTGTGTTGTGATTGATCCTCGCTACCAAAGGGAAATTGGATTGTTACCCCACAATGGAGATAAAACAGAGTATTTTGAAATATAGGTGATCCCTTAGGGCATTTCGTAGTACTATCATGAGCTGTGATTAAGATCAATGGTGAACAAGTTTAGGCAAGACTACTAATGACTCAGGCCTTTGTGGAATGAAGGTTTGGGTTATCCCGCCAGGTGAAAAACACAATCAGGTGAAGTGGTGTTGAAAATAAATGAAATACAGAATGGATAGTGGAAGAAAGTAGTTACAAATACCAGCTAAAACCATGTGACCATTTAGAAAAAAGAGAACTGCAGTCATTATAAGAATTTCCATCTTATTTTGTTATAAATGTTTGCATGTGTGTACGTGTATATGTAGCTTCTTTTTCTCCTCTCTCTTATTCCCTTGTCATTTAGTGTAAGATGTATTGACTTCAGGGGCCCCTGAGTGGCTCAGGTGTATTAAGCTCTGACTCTTGATTTCTGCTTAGGTCATGATCTCAGCGTTATGAGATCAAACCCTGTGTTGGGCTCCATGCTCAGTGGGGAGCCTGCTTGAGATCCTTTCCCTCCCCCTCTGCCCTTCCTCCCCTAAAATAAATAAATCAGTCTTTAAAGATGTATTACCTTTATCTCACAGTATTTAAATCATGGGATTTCAAGGAAAAGAATAAACGTCACTCAAGGTCTTTACCTCTTTTTGGGGGGAAGGAAGTAGTATGTTTTGGTTGTTACAGGATAGCTGCATTTTATTAGGCAGAAGTATAACCTTGTTATTAACTTTATTTGGAGATTGTCTATGGTTTAAGGAGATGCATGTGGGTGCCAAGTTGACAAGGGATTTGCTTGTGGGGGTTAATTGTATGTCACCTTGACGGAGACATGAGGTACCTAGAGGTTTGGTCAAGCATTATTCTGTTTCTGTGGGTTCATTGTTTATTTGATTAGTTTTTGTTTTTACATTTAATCAGTAGACTGAATAAAGCAGATTGTTCTCTCTAATGTGGTTGAACCAGACCTGATCAATTGAAGGTCTACTAAGATAAAATTTTTCCTGTCTGAGAGCATTCAGACTTGGACATTGCCCTTTTTTCTTGCCCTCAGACTTCAACTGAATGATTGGCTTTTTTTTTTTTTTTTTTTTTTTTTTTTTTTGCCAATCTTCGGACTAAAGCTGTTTTAGCTCTTAGTTCCAGGTTGGAACTCAGCCACCAGCTGTCCTAGGTGCAGCTTGCTGACACATCCTGCAGATCTTGGGACTTGCCATCCTTCATAATCTTGTAAACCAAATTCTTTCTTCCTTTTTCTTTCTTTCTTTTTTTTTTTTTTAAAGAGGTTATTTGTATAATTGAAAAAGAGGGAGAGAGCACAAGCAGGGGGAGGAGCAGAGAGAAAGGGACAAATAAACTCTGCTAAATGTGGAGCCTGACATGGGGCATGATCCCATGACCCTGAGATCATGACCTAAGCTGAAACCAAGAATTGGATGTATAACCAACTGAGCCACAGAGTTGCACACACTTTTTTTTTTCTTTTTTAAATAAGCTGCTCTCCCAACGTGGGGCTTGAACTCATGACCCTGAGATCGAGAGTTGCACGCTCTACCGGCAGAGCTAACCAGGCACTTTGTGAGCTAATTTCTAGTAATACATTTCTTTATATATAAGAAGTCTCTTTATATAGATAATTTCATCATCTATAAAATAACAATAATAATTTATATGTGGGGTAGTTCTCTTATGTTAATCCCATATCTGTTCCTGTAACATCAGCACTTAAAAATCTTGCCCCTGTTCAATTTTATTTCCTTTGTCTTTGCCTTATAAATTTCTCCACATATCTGCTTTTACTCTTGTACTATGTTTCTCTAGAGAAACAGAACCAAAAGAGAAAACATTAAGTTCTATGAATTTATCCTGACATGTACTTGGGAATTTAATTGCAATCTTGAATTTCCCTTTGGTTTACTGCCACAATACAGCTGGAACATTCATGGGTACAGTACAGAATCATGACTGGTTTATCTCAAAGTCGGTTTAAAATCTGCTAAATCTGAGAGTTTTGTGGGCTGGTCATAGCTGATGTGTATCCATAGGCAACCTGTAGGAAAAAACATTTTGGCTATAGTTAATAGTACAGGGAAAAAGAAAAAAAGAAATTGCCTTGTGTCTCATAACACCATAAATAGTCCATAAATTCTGCAGCCAGAGTAAAAGTAATCATTGTGTGATTTTCCTTCTTGGAATTATGTTCACGACTGTTCTTTTAAAATCAAACCTTACCAGGAGCACCGTAGTCTAGAAGGTTGTAACAGTCTGAGTTTTAGGAGGATATACAGAGTGTGATGTTCTCAGTGCCTCAAAATTAAGAATAATGACCTTTACATGAGAGTTAGCTGACATTTTTATGACTGGCACTTGGTAATCCTGTCTAAAATTCAAGCACCTTCTTTGGTCCTATGTATAGAAAAAGAGTATGGAGGAAGAAAAATTTTTAAAAATCTATATAGATTGATAGATAGGTAGATGATAGATAGATAATCTCCCTTTTAAACACAGCTCTGCCACACTGCCATGTAATATAGTGTCTTGCTCTATTTCTCATTCTTTATGCTCTTATTGGCCAGGCTACAGCAGGACACTCAACTGCTTTTAATGACTTCCATTACTCCTTCTTATTTTCTAGGTTAATGACATATTGAAAGTGCTAATGGCATAAAATTTTCAAATAGCTCACACACTGTTCATGAAAAAGGCAGTATATTTTACTTTATATGCATATAATTTTTTTTTCCCCAGCAGATTAGCTGCAACGTTTTGCTGCTTTGTAATTTCTCAATTTAATTGGGAAAGTAAAAAAAAAAAAAAAAAAAGAAAGAAAAAAAGCACAGAGTCTCCTAATGTGAAGTTGTAGTTAGGAAAGTGGTCATATTCCACCAACCCCTACCGCCAGTAACTGCAAGGGGCATTATACAAGTTGGGAAAGAGAATGTGGAGAATCATAGATTTTGATCCATCTTATTTTTTTTTTTTACAAATCTGTGATAAATATTCCAAGTTATGAGTATGCACTAATTATAGTAAGTACAAGGGCCAAAAAGTGTAGAAGATTAAATTCTTAACAGGAATCAAGTTTTTATAACCTGAGTTCTAGGAGTTAGTTCTCCAAGTACGAATTATAGAAGAAAACATTCAATTAAATAATAATCTAAAAAATCCCTAAATGACAATTTTACTTGTTCAATGAAAACACATTTCTATGAAAAGAAATAATACCATTTCTGAGTATGCCTTTCTGAATCATATATTCTGCTCCTTAGTGTCTTCCATAGTGGGGGCATTGGTCTATTTGAAGTATTTTAGATTAAAGAATTCCTGAAGTAAGTATAACAAGTTAAAAAGCAATATTATCTACACACACACAGTGAAGTCTTAAGTGACAATAGGGATGACTTCTCAAGTGGACCTTCCAGAATCTAGAGCTTTATTTTCCAGTTTGTTTATAGTTCAAGGTATAGTTCAGTCTTAGAAGCCCATTATCTTGTTTCTTTAGCAGGGATTGGATTACGCTAGCATCTTAAATCAGTTTCCTTAGAAGCGGTGCCTGAGCTAGTGCTTTCTGTAAGAGCCTTGCATTGAAGAAGTGATCTCCAGGGGCGTCTGGGTGGCTCAGTCGGTTAAGCGTCTGCCTTTGGCTCACGTCATGATCCCAGGGTCCTGAGATCTAGTCCCATGTCAGGCTTCCTGTTACACCGGGAGTCTGCTTCTCCCTCTCCCTCTGCCGTGCATGCTCTGCCTGCTTGTGTTCTCTCTTGCTCTCTCTGTTAAATAAATTAATTAATGAAGTCTTTTTTTTTTTTTTTTTAAAGATTTTATTTATTTATTTGTCAGAGAGAGAGAGAGGGAGAGAGAGCGAGCACAGGCAGACAGAATGGCAGGCAGAGGCAGAGGGAGAAGCAGGCTCCCTGATGAGCAAGGAGCCCGATGTGGGACTCGATCCCAGGACGCCGGGACCATGACCCGAGCCGAAGGCAGCTGCTTAACCAACTGAGCCACCCAGGTGTCCCAATTAATGAAGTCTTAAAAGAAAAAAAAAATCATCTCAGGAGGAGTGCTGAAGACAGAAATGAAAGAAGAGGCTAAGCAAGGATGTGGTCTGTGCCAGAGATTAACTTCAGCCGGTGCCACAGCCACCATGGAGCATAGTTTTCACCAAGGATGTAGTCCAACCTGAAAGCCAGGCATTAGGTTTCTGCACCCCACCCTCCTATAACCTACTGGCTTTAAATCTCTGTGGCATAGTATCATTCCCTTCTACAGCCAATGAACACATTTTTCCAAAGACAGTGTGAGACCTTGGCAGCCGAGATTTATGGAAGCTGAGGGATGAGTATAGTGTCCAGGGGAAAGGAAACCAACTGGCTTCAATGTGTAGTCCTTATCCCAATCAGGCCAGCTAGGTTAGGAAGTGTATTCTTGACAGAATAGACCATGACTGATCAGTCAATTGACTGACTGATGGATTGATTGTCTTTGGGTAAGAAGTCCACCTTTGATATGAAACAAACCTGTGACATTTAGCATGTCTCAAAAATAATTTTGATTCCAACCTCCCAAATTGGATTTTCTCCTAGTTTTCTTAATCTCAGTAGATTACATAATCTCCTCCAGATGTACAGAACACACACTTTGAAGTCATACTTTTCTCCCCTTAGTCCCCTTATTTAAGCTATCAGTTGGAGGCTCCTGGGTGGCTCAGCCAGCGGAGCAGCAAACTCTTGATTTTGGCTCAGGTCATGATCTCAGGGTCATGGGATCGAGCACCGTGTTGGGCTCTGCACTCAGTGGGGAATCCGCTTGAGGATTCTCTCTCTCTCCCTCTGCCCCTCTCCCCACTAACACTCTCTCTCTCTAAAATAAATAAATAAATCTTTAAAAAAAGAAAAAAAAACTGCCAGTTAAAACTTGCTTAATATTATTCATCTTATTATTCAGTTGCTGCCGGTAACCTTCCCCCATGCTAATGAGGATTCACTAATTATACTAAAATGAAAGAGGTTAAGAAACTGTTCTTGCAGGTAATGGCCTTGACAATCTTGTGTATCTCACTATAAACAGAGTTAAATATATTCGGCACTGAATGAACAATTATTTAATTAACAAATATAATTTTGGAAATCTCTCAAAGATAATGCCTGTATAAAAAACAATAGTTTTTTATAATGATGCTCAAAAATACATACTAATATGACCAATCTGAAGTACATAATGACATACGCCAAATGTTGCTTCATATTTCCTTTACTTTCTTTATACCAGGTTTTGTATCATCAGGAAAAAAAAAAAAAAAAGTATTGTAAATATTCCCTGTAATGTTTAACTCTTGGTCTGTGGTAATTTAATTATATAGACTCTGAAAGCACTTCATAGTCCTTAACTCTTCCTTCACGAATCAGTGTGTAATTTTCAACCGAAGATATCCCACAGGATTGGGAAAGATAAGCAAAGAGGAATTAATTAACAATCTATATTATATTATGCTTGGAAACAGAAAGTAGATCTTTATGTCTCTGGGGAAAGTACATTAACAATACAATTTAATTTTTGCATTGGGTCTCTAAGCAAGAAATATAATTCACACAGGCTGTTTTCTTTTCAAAAACATATTCTAATCTTTGTACGAGGAAGTCATTCCTCATCTTAATGTCTGCATGTTTGATGCATTAACACATAGAATGTGAAGCTTCGATTTCCTGCTGATTTCCTATTATGTCACTTAGTCTTCTCAGGAGATACCTGCCTTGAAAATACAGGCAAGAAAGACAAATGACAACTTCAAAGACAGATGCATGTTTGTTGTGTTTTCCACCTAAGACATATACTGGATATATTGACACTAAGCGGAGAATATAAAGATACTCCCTTCCAAGTAGGAGCACAAAGCAAAACAACACAATATGACGCAAGGAAAAATTGCTTTTGAGCATTCATATTTTAATTACAAACTTCCAGAGATAAAACCACCTTTTGAAATACTGTCTGTAAAACCATAGTGTTAAAATAAATAAATAAATAAATGAAATTAAGTTGCCTGAGCAGCAGGAAATGCAATTTTAGACAGAAACTGTCAGACTGATCTCATCCATCTTTCCAACAAGGATATCAATCACTGTTTCTTCCCTGCCTTCAGTATTGCTTTCCTTACTTCCAGCTGTTCATGTATAGTTAGCTGAATTTCATTGCTTCTGCTTTCTTTGTGTTTTATTCTTCAATCTTTCAAAAGCTTCCATAAGGACAGAAAAAAAAAAATACTGTGTTGCCCATAATATGTGTGCGATAAAGAGTTTGGGGAGAGTTAAAAGTAAAAGCATTATAAGAGAACAAATCTAAGTCCTCCTTCAGCGGAAAATGTTTGTAAATAGGCACAATAAATTGATAACATAAATATATCATATGTTACATGGTTTGTTTACACTTTCTCTTTTATAGAGATCAATTATATTTTTGCATTCCATTTCTAAACTCAGAGGTCCTTGTTTATTTGTTTAATATTTTATTTATTTAGTAATTTACTTGAGACAGAGAGAGTGACAGAGAAATCATGAGCAGGGAGGAGGGGTAGAGACAGAAACAGACTTCCTGCTGGGCAGGGAGCCTGATGCAGGACTTGATCCCAGAACCCTGGGATCATGACCTGAGACAAAGGCCCACGCTTAACTGACTGAGCCACTCAGGGGCCCATAGACTCAGAGGTCATTGCAAAATCTTTTAATGTATGTAGCTTTATTTATATCTATGAAGGTATTCATATTGATATAGATATCTTCAGCTATGTATTTATACATATTTTTAATTTTTTTTTATTTTTTTATTTTTTAAGATTTTTTTTTTTTTTAATTTATTTGACAGACAGATCACAAGTAGGCAGAGAGGCAGGCAGAGAGAGACAGGAGAGGCAGGACCCTGAGATCATGACTCGAGCCGAAGGCAGAGGCTTTAACCACTGAGCCACCCAGGCGCCCCTATACATATTTTTTAAACTCAGAGTTTGATTTTTAAAACACAGAAATATTTTAGCCAAGAATAAACCTGGCCACTAGTGAGTTTGATTATGATTCTTTCAATCAACTCTTTTTCAGTTCCCTAAATAAAACAAGTTTATTAATGTTAGCTTACTATAAAAATGTCAACACACAATCTAATTTTAATAAAACTTTTATCATACTTTGTTTTGTTTTACTAAGTCTGTGAGTACTGTGATAATAATTTCAACTCTCTGTGCTATCCCAGATCAATTTCTGTATTTCATAATAATAATGGTTGTAATTTCTACCTGGGTTTTGATGGCTTAAAATAAACCACCTTGGATTTTTAATATTCTAATATGATAGAATGATCTTTTATAAGAATAGCATGTGTATAAAATATCACATAATAAGAGATAAAAATGGAATATGAGTACAAATAATTACATTGATTCATTAAGAACCTCCATTAGAAAACAAAGAATAGGATTTAAACATGATCCCAATAATACTAAAGTGTGAGCTATAGTACTTTACGTTCATATCTGAACGTATAAGGTCAGATGACTTATACGTAGTATCAATGACACTAAGCTTTGCATTTTTTGAGTACACAGGACAGACAGAAGAACGTCAGTAGATTGTGTTGATTGTGTTGTCGCTGATACCAGAGGAAGAGAAGAGAAAGTTTCAAGAAGTAATGCCTAAGTCAAAAGCTATGAAGATGCCAGCTAAGATATTTCTAGATGCTGATCTTCATGGTTTGCTCCAAGGTCCTTCTTTCTTCTCATTCTATATTATGCTGCAGTATCTCAACATCTCTTGTGGCTTCAGCCCCCAGGCTAACGTTGGTCTTGAGAACTGCTCTTTTTCTATATTGAATTGTGTAAAGTTTAAGTCTTTATGGAGATAATTCCTTAACATATTCAACTATAAGTGTGTGTTGAGTAAAAATGCCCCACATATTTTGAGTTTATCATTTTTATTTTAAAACTCTTTATGCGTGATAGACCTTTTTTTTAATTTTTACTATCATCCTTTATAAATTTCACAACTGATATTACTTCTCAGTGCTTGCAAATAAATGAAAGCATTTGGTATAGTTTTTGCCTATCTGGGTTCAGTTAACACAGCATGCACAAAACTAAAACCACATTCTAGTCTCCCACAAAATTAGTTTGTACTCCTGTGTTTCTTACCTCATAGATTTACTTTCCATTAATTTAGATGCATAAGCCAGGAACTTTGAAGACACCCTTCATTCTTCCATTACTGCAAGCCATTGTATGTTCAAGTAACTCCAATTTCTAATCAGTTTATCCTCCAGATATCTGTTGACCATGTCTACTTTTTTCCATCTTTATTGCCATATAGCAAACCATGATTTATTTTTGTGTTATTCACATATACTCTTAAACAGTTTTCTCTCTTGTGTTCATTCATTTAGTTTTACACTGCAATTAGAATTATTTTTTTTAAGTTGCAATTATAACTCCTTATTTCTCTTCACCTTAGCATAAACTCCATGACAGAATCATTAGTATCCTGGATCATGGTTGACCATGGTTCCTTTTACATCCACACTTATGCCTGGCCACACCCTTCCTCAAACCCCGTTTCAAGCAGTAAAGAATCTCTTCCAGATCCTTAAGTATACCACATTGTGTATGACATCTCAGTTTTTACATACACTATTTCATTTAAATAAAATGCTCTTTTACTCCTTCTTCCATACCTCAAAAGACTGCCACCTTCTCATTTCAGTCTCAGATTCTTCCGGAAAGCCTTCCGAATCTGGTGTTTGTATTCACAAGAAACCCCACATTTGTCATATAAAATATCCTGTATACTATCCTGTAATTTTCTGGCTACTTATTATGCCTCACCGTTTCCTTTAATCCCTTAGATGCCAGTGGTTCTGTATATCCAACTAAGCTGCATATCTGAAATACCTAACTTAGGTTAGGTATTCACTTCACATGATCAGGTCAAAATATATTATTAAAAATAAATGCATGCAGGTGCCTGGGTGGCTCAGTGAGTTAGGCCTCTGCCTTCAGTTTGGGTCATGATCTCAGGGTCCTGGGATCAAGCCCCACATTGGGCTCTCTGCTCAGGGGGGAGCCTGCTTCCTCCACTCTCTGTCTGCCTGCCTCTGCCTACTTGTGATCTCTGTCAAATAAATAAATAAAATCTTTGAAAAAAATGAATAAATATGTGCTAAAGAAACAAAAATTAGATATATTCTTAAGAAATAGCACATATCACTTATGTATATGTGTACCTCTATTAATATGCATCTCTATGAGTGGTTTGTAGTCTGAAGATAAAGAAATTGTTTCCAGCCTAAAAATAAAAAAAGTAGTCTCTTATTTTGCCACAAAATACCAAACAGCTTTCATTTTATTCACTGCAAATATTGCCTAGCAGCCACCAATCAAAAAAATCACACACACACACACACACACACACACACACAAATCAGAGTGGTCTCTAAAACAGATTTAAAACAACAGAACCTACACAATTCAGGGCTACTACTACTTGATAATCTTAAAAATGCAATTTAAACGTTCTATTTCTGTTTTTTCCACTTAACATATATCATTCATACTTGGAAGAGAAAAACTGCTTATCCACAAAAGTTAACTTTAGTGTACTGTTTAACTGTCTGTATCCTTCATTTATATCTGTACAAGTTGTTTCTTTATTAATTTCCAGAAAATAAAGTAGGTGGTAAAATAACAACCTAAAAGCAACATCTATAACTATATTTTGATAAGATCACACTGTACATTATTTTTTCTGAAACTAAATCTTTTTTTATATAAAATTTACTTTAAGAATAATTGAGTCTTCATATTTTTGGTTAGCCATTCAATTAAAACTAAAATGTTTATACCAAATGCCATGATGGTTTCTGAAATTTATAAGACACTATGATTCATTAAAAAAAAAGAACAGGAGGAGGGAAACTACTTTGACATCGAAGATTCAAATCTCATATACATGATTGTGTTTGAGACTAATAAAAGGTGGTACATAGAAGTGTGATTCGCTACATAAATGTTAGCAATTTTTTAATTCAAAAGAGAGTAATTCTAATAATGGGATTTAATCTACCAATTTAGTTTACACATTTAATGTTTAGGATTAGGCCTCCAAAATCATTTCAATTTTCAGACACTGCTCATTGTTCAATCAGCTTTTTTCCTTACTAATAGATCTCTGATTTGGGGGATAAGGTTTGTAGCAATGTTCTCAAGGAATCTAATCCCTCCACAAGCTACAGAGGTTAATGGGAATTAGTTTAATTCAGTCAACTAATACTTGCCAAAGCTATGTATGTGGAGTCTGCTCTGGGACTTCCAGAATTATCCCTCATTGATAAAAATAATGTATTGAACTCCTGTGCCTCCAGAATGGTTGGTTGGTATGCAAGTAATAAATTGTGTTATTGTTTAAATCATTTTGCATAAGAAATCGTGTAAATAAACCTCATTTTAACACCATTGAGGCTGTTATGTAGAAAGAACATTAGGGTGTCAAACATACCCATCTTCTTTAAAAAATTTATTTACTTGAAATATAATTATCATATATTATTGAGAAATGACATTTTAAATTTATAAAAATATGTAAAGTCAATTGTCTCAATGTTTGACTACCTCGATGAAAATAAGAGAAGTTGATAATGCACTTTCATGATTTCTTTGTAGGCATAGACACATTTATTAATATTGAGACTACAGTTGTCTTTTATCAAAATAAAAACTGCAAATGTAAAACACATGGAAACATTTTTGTAAGTTTAAGGTCATTTGGAAGATTTTCTAATTTGTTAATATTATTACGTAGTTTTAGGAAGTTTAACTAGAACAGAAGAAACTGCCTCTGAGGAAAAAATAAGATTTTATAGAAGCATTTTGAGAATATAAAAATGAATTCTTGTATGTGGGAAAAAAAAATTCAAAGATTTTCCCTTCATATTCACAAATGTGTTCAATCTAAACCACAAATATTTTTTGTTTTCTTGTGTGTAGGTGAGGCTCATCATGCTATGGAATAAAACCTCATAATATTAAGTTTAAGTCTCTTAAAAATGAAATCAACATAGTTTAATTTTAAAATATCTCGGCATCAGGGAAATACAAATCAAAACCACAATGAGATATCACCTCACACCAGTCAGAATGGCTAAAATTAACAAGTCAGGAAATGACAGATGCTGGCGAGGATGCAGAGAAAGGGGAACCCTCCTACACTGTTGGTGGGAATGCAAGCTGGTGCAACCACTCTGGAAAACAGCATGGAGGTTCCTCAAAATGTTGAAAATAGAACTACCCTATGACCCAGCAATTGCACTACTGGGTATTTACCCTAAAGATACAAACATAGTGATCCGAAGGGGCACGTGCACCCAAATGTTTATAGCAGCAATGTCTACAATAGCCAAACTATGGAAGGAACCTAGATGTCCATCAACAGACGAATGGATAAAGAAGATGTGGTATATATACACAATGGAATACTATGCAGCCATCAAAAGAAATGAAATCTTGCCATTTGTGACGACGTGGATGGAACTAGAGGGTATCATGCTTAGCGAAATAAGTCAATCGGAGAAAGACAACTATCATATGATCTCCCTGATATGAGGGAGAGGAGATGCAACATGGGGGGTTAAGGGGGTAGGAGAAGAGTAAATGAAACAAGATGGAATGGGAGGGAGACAAACCATAAGTGACTCTTAATCTCACAAACTGAGGGTTGATGGGGGGAGGGGGGCTCGGAGGGGGGGTGGGATTATGGACATTGGGGAGGGTATGTGCTATAGTGAGTGCTGTGAAGTGTGTAAACCTGGCGATTCACAGACCTGTACCCCTGGGGATAAAAATATATGTTTATAAAAAATAAAATTAAACAAAAATTGTAACCAGAAGAAAAAAAATAATAATAATATATTTAACACCATTTAACATTCCCATTAAAAATAAAAATATAATGTGAGAATAAGAGTCATTAATTACCATAAAATTAATAACTGCGTAATAACTTCTAGAAATATAATTCACACCACTTTTGAAAGTTGAGACACTTTGGCTTAGAAGGTTCCCAGGAATATAGTCAAGACTTTACATAGAAGAAAATTGTGATTCAATCTCCTTACTAATTATTGGTCTCAGCTTTTCTATTTCTTCATGATTCAGTCTTGCTATATATGTGTTACTAGGAATTTATCCATTTCTTCCAGGTTATTCACTTTGTTTTCTTTTATGAGTCCCCGTGAGTTTCTATGATCCACATGCCTTCATTCTGGTTCCCAGACTGAAGGAACAACGGTTTCATGGGGCATGCTTTTCCCATGGTAAGCTCGAGAGAGCTGGAAAATGTTTTTCCACGTTTCAAAGCCTCAGCTAGATCTGTACAACCATATTACTTTAGTCAAACCAAGTCACACGGCTAAGCTTAAATATTCTCTATTAGGAAGAATCGCAGAGACACATAATTATAGTATAGAGAGGAAGGAAAGAGTGAGAGAACCAATCTATCTATCACAGCTACTTTTTTTTTTCTGCTTCCAAAGGGAAAACAAGTAAGTTTATTAAAATGTTCTTATAAGCCTTAGCTCTGAGATTGTAATGTTCCTTCACCTCACACATCAACATTTGATATTTCTAACCTTTTTCCCTTCACAGGAGAATAATCCGAAATCTGTGACTCTTATAGAATCAGTAACAAAATTATTTAAATGGCCAGCTTCACGAAGCCAATGTATTCTAACTCTTTAAATAAATAACTTTGAAGTTAATATTTCTCCACAAAAATTTATCCAAATTGAACTTGGACTTTGACAAATTATATATTATCACGAGTCTTAGGAAAAGGGCCTCTAAAATATTGGATCTTAGATAGTCTCTAAATCTTCCATAATCATCCTGTCTCTTAAAGATAGTTAGGAAAATTATGCTGAAATATTTCCATGCCTATATATAGGAACTGAAATATATATGTACATGAATTAAAAAATAATACATATTGCTAAAAGTCTGATAATAAAATTAATTTACTACACAGGTGTAAATGTATTCCTAAGAGTATATTTCATGTCTTTCTAAAATTTCTAATTTGTATTAATTTATGCATATTATATTCAGAATAAAGTGAGAAACATATATCAACCCACTTAGGCCAATGTACATCGCTAATCTGAACCCAGCTTTGGTTAATGGAATTCTAGGTACATATGGAGCTTTATCGTTTACCTTATAACATCTTTTCAAAAATGCTTCTATTCACTATATATCAAATATCCACAAGCTTTGTTTCCTCTGGATATAAGGTCTGTATCAAAAAGCAATTTCAGAATATATTTTTAATATGTTGTATTTCTCAGAGAGACTAGAGTTTCAAACTAATATGTTCATAAAAGACTTATAGCCAAAGCCTAATGCATTCCTATATATTACAACCAAAGGACAAGTCTTTAAGCAATTCCAGCATGCTTTATTTTCTTTAGTAAAAATTATTTTATGACTTTTCAAAGGCAGTAAAATTTGTAGGAAATTCTACACAAGAGAATATTAAAAGATATATTATTACAAAAAAGCTTTTCTCCTCTTAGATAATATTTAGCTTCTCTGAATTAAGGTAGCATTCATCTTTTTATCAGAAATTCCCATCTTCTAAAACTACCAAAAAGGTTTAACTTTTTTAACAGTCGTAATTGAAGTGACTTAGCATAGCTGTAAGAAAATAAGTGAAGGAGGAAAAAAGTGGTCAAATCTAAAATATATTTGGTGGGGACAACCTAGGGATATGTTTTAGAAAAAATAAATTTATAAGTGTATAAGGAAACTGAATAAAGATAGAAAATATCTACAGATTGAATTAAAGATTATATATTGTCAATACCTTATTTTTTAATAAATAGATTAGTTAAAATAACCTATTTTAGATAGGAGAGATAGTGTAAACAGAATCACTTACCAGTAAGATTTTGAAAAAATATTTTTCTTTGAATGCTGTATGAAGTTAGTAAGTAATACTATTAATCAAATGAAAGAAATTGATAAAATAATATTAAACAAAAACATAAATTTAAAACTGGCCCATTAAAATAAAATTATGTAAGGCATTTTTGACATTGTTACAGAGAAATTTTCAAAAAGAATATATTCAGTGTCTGAGACTGATAAGGTCTCTTATCACTTTATACTGTGTCCCAAGACTAGGCAGTTGATGTCCTATTATTAATCATTCATGGATAAATAACACATTTCTAATTCTAGATCATATTTATATTTACATAATTGAATATACCCTTATATATCCAAGTATACTTCATATTTCCACTTTGATACGTCAAAGGCATTACATTCATAATAAATACATTCACTATACATTTGTAATACACTCATTCATAACAACACTTCAAGTATTTCACCCTTTCGTAAAAGATGTGGCTTTATTCTGTCACATAAACTAGTGATAGGTCATACTTGACACCTCTCTCTCTCTAATCCCAGTTCTATACCATAACAAAGTCACTGTCAATCATCTGCATTCAAACAAAAGCTTTCTTTCCAAGAGCAACCTAAACCTCATCCCCTCCAGTTTGCACAGGGACCCAGTCCAGTACTTACCTCTTTTCTTGCTTGTATCAGTTATTTTGCTCCTTTCTCTATCTTTATCATCAATATGGCATATCATTTTATTTTTTTCTTTTTTTTTTTTTTTAAGATTTTATTTATTTATTTGTCAGAGAGAGAGAGAGAGGGAGAGAGAGAGCACAGGACAGGGGGAGTGGCAGGCTCCCTGCTGAGCAAGGAGCCCAATTCAGGGCTCAATCCCAGAACCCTGGGATCATGACCTGAGCTGCAGGCAGACACTTAACTGACTGAGCCACCCAAGCATCCCTAATTATTTTTTCTTTTTTAAACAAACATCAAACAAACTTGTCATTTCCAGGTACTGCTAATTACACAAATCTTCTCACAGTAAAATTTCTTGGAGGAGTTTACTGTTTATGAAAGGTTCGATTTCTTTTCTCCTATTATCTCTTAAACTCCTTTCCGTCTGACTTTGTCCCTCCATTTTTTTGAAACTGCTTCAATCAAGGCTCCCACTGTCCCCCACTTTGTTAACCCTAGTGGCTGGTTCCCAGGCTTCCTCTTACGCACTATTCAGCAGCATTTGAAAGAGACGACCATGTATCATTCTGCTGGAAACACTCTCCTTTCACTCACACACTTTTAAGCAGAACTGTTTGCTTTATTTTCCTCCTATTTCTTTGGCCACTTCTTTTCAGTGTCCTTGGCTGGATTTTCCTATGTCATGACTGTTAATGTTGAGTCACCTTGAATTCTCTATTCCAGATGGGGATACAAACTCCATAAGTGACTTTATCTGATTCCATGGCTTTATCATAGATATGCTGAAGACTTCCAAAGTTCTATTTCCAAACTAACTTTCTCCCCTGAACTACAGATTCATGTATTCTTAGGTCTTTCTCCCATCTTTATATGGATAGCTAACAGGTACCTCAGTCCTGCTCAAGAAAGTCTCCCTAAGTCCTCTGTACATGATTATCCTCTTAAATATATGCTTTCATGCAATCATGTTCTTTGTTCTTTATGGAATTATTTCTTCTACTTTTACTTATTAGGCTATACTCCACTGAGGGGCATGGATTTATATGCTCCTTTCTTACTATATATTATAAGTACTTAAAACAATAACAGTCATATAGGTGATTATTGAAAAATGAACAAATAGCTGAATTTACTGATCACTTATTAAGAAAAATAATAAAATCCACGTCAGGTTTTAGAATAAGAACATCACAATTGGGTGCCTGGGTGGCTCAGTGGGTTAAGCCGCTGCCTTCGGCTCAGGTCATGATCTCAAGGTCCTGGGATCGAGTCCCACATCGGGCTCTCTGCTCAGCAGGGAGCCTGCTTCCCTCTCTCTCTCTCTCTTTCTCTGCCTGCCTCTCTGTCTACTTGTGATCTCTCTCTGTCAAATAAATAAATAAAATCTTTAAAAAAAAATAGAATAAGAACATCACAATGAAAATGAAAATTTAAGAGAATTGTCAACTGTTTAGGATAAGTTGCAATTACATACAACATCTAACATTGGGATTTTTAATTTTGTACTGATAGATTAACATCTAGAATTAAGATTGTGGTGCATTTTAGAAAATGTCGATCTATATACAATTTTTTATATGTGCTATTGGTAGAAAAATATATAGAAGGCAGTAAAATTATATTATGAATAATTAAATTTAGAAACCATAGATATTTCAGATTAAATAAATTGAAGCCCAGTGCCATAAAATAACCTCTTAAAATCATATAAAATACTCATGACACAGCAGAAACTAGAACTCAGTTGATTTATTCCTAAGTACAATGATTTATTAAGAGGTAAAACCTAATGGTTTGAGAAATAATCTTATGACAACATGTTGATTAAGCAAACAATAGATAGGGGTAATTTGAAAAAAATATATAGTTGGAAAATAAAAATGTAATATAACTGCACTAAAGACCTTGGCAGAGACTTTTACTTGCCTACACAAATATCCCTTGATCTCTTCGTCCTCAGAACTAATAACCCCATTCTGTAGAGTGTGGCATTCTGCCAGGTAATAGACTATACTTCGCAGTCTCTCTTGCCACTAGATGCACTCTTGTGACTGATCTGACTAATGGCATATAAGTAAAACTTGTTTAATAGGACTGTTAAAAATGATTTTTTTAAGATTTTATTTATTTATTTCTCAGAGAGAAAGAGAGAGAGAGAGCGAGCATGAACAGGGAGAGGGAGGGGCAGAAGGAGAAGCAAGCTCCCCTCTGAGCAAGGAGTCTGATGTGGGACTCGATCCCAGCATGCTGGTATCATGACCCGAATCAAAGGCAGTCACTTAATCAGCTGAGCCACCCCAACAACCCTAGAAATAATCTTTAAGTACACACATACGTTACTCTCTCTTCTTACTTTCTTTCCTTCCTACTTCCTCAATGCAGAGATGATGGTTTAAGTTCCAGCAGTTGTCGTAGACCTCAGAATTGCTTTGACATTGAAGGGCATTTGCAGAGAAAGGCAAAGTAAAAGGATAGATGGGTCTTAATGTCCTTGATGACTTTGAGTCATCTTACCTGGTTTGGACTGCCTAACTTGGTAATTCTCTTAGGTAAAAACTAAACTTTCATTTTATTTAAGCCAAGAATATAATACGGTGAGCTCTTCTTCGATGTAGTTAATTTTAACCGATCTAGGATTTTAAAAATCATCTAAATGGTTAAGTATACATATTTTTATAAGAAAAATATTTCGCCATGAAGAATTAATAAAAATTATCATTTGGGGAGTATACGAAATATTTACTAGTTTTGATTTCATTTCACATTTATTTTAGCTCATAATATTTGGGATGGCTACTCATCCCTTTAGAAGAATCTTAGAAAAAAGGGTTATTTACAGTACTGTATGTGTGTTCTATATATTTGCATCCTAAATATCTGTTAAATTTTATTTAGTATATATTTTGATAGATTAAAGAAGTTATGATGAAAAAGACAAACATCTACCTTACATTTCAAATGATCATTCATTATACTTATGTTCCATGCTTAGTGTATTCCTGATTCACTCATTTTCTTTTTATACATAGACAACTTTGTTTCCTTATTTTCATGTTGTTTCCTTATTCTTCAACTTCTACTTTAGAAAGACAGCTTAATTTTCACCCTGATGAACTACCTGTGGGTGTTTATTTGTCTTATTTTAACATAATTCTACATGATCAAACAAGTGTACTCCCCTACTGTGTCTTTACATAAACAACCTAGATCATAGTAATGACACCACGGTGTTCCATACCAGATGGAATAAGATAAATTACTTGAATAGAAATGAGAACATTGAAAGTGAATACACATGAAAAGCAGAAAACTTTTATTTTTCTTCTCAATTAGCATTTGAAATACAAACCTTGCTTTTTGATTATTGAATATATGACACCCTGTGGATAACAAAAAGCACAATACCATTAATGTATCTGTTGCTATTGCTATTACAGGAGAGAAAAAGCAATTTCATTTTAGTTACCTTGTCCCATTTCTTATCCTAAAGCGGTATAACAATTAGTTCAGTTAACCAAGAAAATAATAACAGGTGTGTTTACATTCATGTTATAAACACGTGTACATATAATGTATCACCATTAATCCATTAAACTTTCGAACTAATTCTCCACCTAAACTTAGTGATTATTGTTAAGTCCATTCAGGTTTTGGAGTAGTAGAGCATTAGAGATAAGTAGTGGGTGTCACGTTTAAAACTAGAATGCAGGTTGAGAAGAGTGGTGTGAGAGGAAAAAGGAGGTGGATATGAAGTCAAACCCCTGAAGAAATGTCAAAAGCTTTGCTATTCACCTTTCATTCAGTAAATCATCTTTGAATTCCTACAATAAACCAAATATTATTCTAGAATCTGAGAGAAATCAGTGAATAAGACACAACGCTATTGTTAAGCTATTTGTACAATGACTGTCCATGTGAATCAATACTAAGATTGAACACAAGATTATCGCAGGGGACAAACACTATGTATTATAACATAGAGGACTGTGGACCAGAGAGCAGCCACAGCAAATGAGACGGGAAGAATATCAAATGTTCAACAAGAACACAAACAGAGTGGGATAAGTAAACAACAGGGGTGTACATCAAAGAATTTATGGGATTCTTACAAGCCTAAAGAACAGTAATCACACTGAATTTAATAGAAATTCAAAGGTCAAGGTGTATCAGTTGACATCTGCTCACAATTATAGTATGTTTACCAGAATGCATGTAAAGATAATAATATAACTTTGGAACACTTTTATATAGAACAAGCTATTGATGTTTTTATATTAGAAATAATTTCAAATTCTCAGAAAGAGAAAAGGGTGATTCACATATTTTTTTCAGTAAACTCTACAAATAATGTTTACTGGTTTTGAAAATCTATGTATGATATGTTTTTTATGATGTCATGTGACTTTAGATACATATTGATGGCAAGTTTTGAAATTGCCAGAAATATGAGACTCGAACTCAATATCAACTGTAAAAATACTAATACAAATAACTAATACTGACTTAGTGCTTACAATATGCCAGGATCTAAGTGTCTTCTAAATTTTTAGTTCATACAGTTCTCACCATATTCTTACATAGTGATTATCATAATTATCCTCATTTACAGATTAAAAACAAGTTTAATGAAATTAAGTAATCTGTCTAAGGTTATATTATCTAAGTGTGGGAGACCTTTGCTAAAGCAGTGGGCAGGATGAGCCATGTCTATGATAGATATTTACCACCATTCCAGGTGATAGACAGAAAGGGGAGAATTATTCTGAGATAGGAGGTTTATTCTGAGATAATGGAAAATGGGCTAGTGCAACCAAACAATAATTTTATAATGTTTATCTTATCAATTTAATTCAGATTATTGTCTGTATAATATTCCTACACTCACAACATGCCTGTATCAACCTTGTTGAAAATGGAGTGGAGTATTGGCATAATCTCATCTAGAATACACAAGGTATATAGAAAATAAACTTTTCAGGGCCTTGGAGAGTACGGCAAAGACATGATATTATAGTCTAGACACTACTGATATTATAGTGAAAAATACTGAGACACACCAAAAAAACAACTGTAAATGACAGTCCAGATACTAAAATGATGTTAAGAAGAAAACATCTGAGGGGTACCTGGGTGGCTCAGTGGGTTAAAGCCTCTGACTTCGGCTCAGGTTATGATCCCAGGGTCCTGGGATCGAGGCCTGCATTGGGCTCTCTGCTCGACAGGGAGCCTGCTTCCCCCTCTCTCTCTGCCTGCCTCCCCCTCTCTCTCTGCCTGCCTCTCTGCCTACTTGTGATCTAGGTCTGTCAAATAAATGAATAAATAAATCTCAAAAAAAAAAAAGAAGAAGAAGAAAACATCTGAAAGAGACATTTTACATATTTGTTGCAATTTAAATCCCATAAAAGCACATATGCTGAATCCATATATTACTTTGTAATTGAACTACTTCTTACATTATCAACTATTGATAACACGTTCTAGGGTGAGTAGCAGGGTTTATTATTATTTTTAAAATAATTTAAACATGGTTCATAGTTTCCTCTCCACAATTGGGTAATATGATATAATGTCATTTTTTATGTAAAATAAGTTACATTTAGGGGTGCTTGGCTGGCTCAGTGAAGAGTGTGCAACTCTTGATCTCGAGGTCATGAATTGGGGTCAAGCTCCATATTGGGTATAATGATTACTTACATAAGTAAATAAACTTCAAAAAATGTTATATTTATTTAGTAAATATTGTTATTCAGAGTTGAAACTCTGTTGCAAATGATCTAGAACTACATATTATGTTTATAATACTTACTTTTCTCTTTAGGACAGCAGAAATTTTAAGAAATAGAAAAAGATAAAGAAAAAAATTGAATCAATGATAAAACCACTACCCAAACAAAACCTTTTTGTTACTGGTCCCCCCCCCCATATATATATCTCACATATCTATATATATCACAGTATCTATTTGTATGTATGTGTATATATGTATCTATGTATCAATTAACTATCTATTCACCTATTTGTTTGCTTTATATTCACTTCAAATTTTAGTTTAAAATCTGGAGATATTTTTCAATGGTTACAAGAATTGGTTTAATGGGAAAAGATATGTGTTTTAGCTTGAGTTTCTCCAGGAATCTTCAATATTTATCAATCTTCAATAATTCTGAGTAATTACCTAGAAGTTATATCAGCATGAGTGGCACATTTATTGAATTTTTTTTTAAGGTTTCAATTATTTTCTTTCAATTTTCTTAGTCATAGGCTT
Source organism: Enhydra lutris kenyoni (assembly GCF_002288905.1). Classification (NCBI taxonomy): domain Eukaryota; kingdom Metazoa; phylum Chordata; class Mammalia; order Carnivora; family Mustelidae; genus Enhydra; species Enhydra lutris. Next base: position 56,564,041 of record NW_019154089.1, on the reverse strand, counting down.
TTTTTGTCGATGTTTCTCAGTGAACAAAATGTGTGAATTTTATATGACACTGTCAGAGTCATTTAACACCAAGGCTTCTTATAATATTTGTGAAGTATCAAGTTCCCACAAAATATAAAATCTGAGATTGGTGTTAATAGCCCACGTTCCAGTAATCCTCAAGTCATGAGATTAATGTCAATATGTTAAAAGACCATAAAAATGGTATGCAATGTTCAGGCAGACAGGACATTGTTTGTCCCTAAACTGCAAAACTTTTTGTTAGAAAGATTTTAAGTATCTCTACATACATTCATATGAATTTTTTAATGTGATTTATTCCTACAGGTATTAGTTTGCTGATAAAAAGCTAAATTTTGAAGAAAAATTCTTTGGCAAAATGGATTACAAAACTATTGCTTTATATTAAATCTGACTGCCTACTTAATTTATATTTATATCATGTATACATTCAATTGACACATCCCTGCAGAAGTTTAATTTTGATGATTTTTTTGTTTTTCCATATTTTTAAAAATATGGTGTGCTAATATTTTATATGCTTTCATTGATCTATGTTTTCTTTTCCTGTCTTTACCCGCAAAGAGATCCCATAATAACTAAGTAGTTAGTTCAGAATGTATAAACAGTCTGCTGTGATTTTTGATGGAGAAGAAAAATTACCCATCAGTTCGTATTTCTAAAACTATGCTTTGTTCAAATCTTTCTGAATCATTTTAAATACCCCATCCTTGCATTCTTCTACAATTGTGCTACAAAAGCCCTACCCTCTGTGTGTTCAAGATATGAGACTATTTCATTTCTTTCTTTTTCTTTTTCTTTTTTTTTTGAGCCTATTTCATTTCTTTATGATGTCCTACACTTACTATTTTCTTTTTATTTTAGCATATTTATTCTGCCAAAAGAAGTGTTTTCTAATAAATATTTGTCAAACTTAAGAAATGGTAAAAGCATTAGAACTTTTACTGAACTTGTTTTTCAGCTTGGTAGAGAGCGGCTGCCGTGCTCTTAAGTAATTGCCAAGAATATCCTTTGAAATTAAATGTCTTTGACTTTCTTTTTGTCTTTAGTCCCATCTGAGTACCTCGAAAGTAAACACCTGTTGTTCTTTGGAATGGTTTTATTTTTTAACTGCAAAACTTACTTGAACGTTTAATTATTCCCCATAGAAACAAAAGACTGTGTTTATAAGTAACGACAACTTTTATTTGATGAACGTAATGCCATTTTCGCTTACTTTTATTCATATTCATTTTTTAAATTTCTCTAAATAAAATAACGCTAGTCTTCTTTCTTCAAAACAAAAGCTACAGCTTTACTAGATTGCAAATTGATGTTATTTCCACCTGAGTGATGCTGGCTTCATTTCCAATGAGGTTGGAGCTAGAACTTTATTAGCCAGATCGGCTTCTTTCAAACAAGCAGAGACAAAAGGAAAAAAAAAATCCTATTAATTAAAAGACATTACAGTGACAACAGATAAGATTCTGTGATGGAATATCATAGAAGGAAAGTCCTAAGAGTTAGGAAATGAGAAAAGGAAAAAAAAAAAAAACATTGTGGCAAATGCTTGATTCCTTTTTGTACTCTTTTTTCCAATATCAGAGCTCTGGATTCAGAGTCTGGAAATATGAGTTCTAGTCTTGGCTCACTCATGTACTAATGTTTTTATATTTGATAACTTACTAAAATACTCAGCCCTATTTTTCTTTTTTTTTTAAATTTTATTTATTTATTTGACAGAGAGAAATCACAAGTAGGCAGAGAGGCAGGCAGAGAGAGAAGAGGAAGCAGGTTCCCTGATGAGCAGAAAGCCCCATGTGGGGCTTGAACCCAGGACCTGGGATCATGACCTGAGCCGAAGGCAGAGGCTTAACCCACTGAGCCACCCAGGCGCCCCTCAGCCCTATTTTTCTTATCTGAAGAATAAATGAAATAACTATGCCTCCCTAATACAGTATTCAAAAGGGTGAAACTTGATTGAGTGTGTGAAATTAATTATATAATGGTTTGTTCTACACAGATTCAGCTAACAATTAATATAGATTTTTATGTTGTGCTGTGAATATTCCCTACTCTCATGATCCAGGGAAGATATCTATAAAATTACCTGAAATACAACAGACATTAAAATTGATTAAGAAGGCATTTAGTATGTAGCCACATTCATTTTCTTAACACTGTGTGATTCTTATGTGCCACATATCACTCTTTAAAATAATGAAATTTTCTCACTTACTTTCTGTTAATTCATTGAAAAGGAGATGAATTATTCTTTGGCTTTGTATTTTTAGTGATTATTAAATTTCCTGACATTGAATGGATTCTGAATGCCTGTCTGTTATGTACACAAAACATGAAGAGCTTTTCTCTAAATAAGGCATACATGGATTTCTCATGTGTCAAAATAGTGAAGTAAATGAAACATTAGAAGATATAAATCAGATTATATCTAGATGAAACTACTTAGTACTCAAATTTATGCAAGTATTCTAAGCATTACAGGTTCATTAAAGAACTCTATTATGGCCTAAATCCCAATGTTTCTCAATAGAAACACAATATTCCAGTACAAAATGTTACCTAATCAACTGTCCAGTAACAACTGTGTAATTTTTCTGTGGCAGAACACACCTGATATGTTAAAATAGTGAAAAGAAGCTACTAATGGGACATACTTAAATTTTTATTAGTAACAAAGAAAATATCAACATATACGGCATCAAAACAGAATAGAACTGAAAATATTTTACACAGACATAAAAGGTGTAAAATGTGGAGTGTACATAATTATACACACAAATATTAAGCGTAGTGCAAATAAGGTCCCTCAAGTGTCATCTAGGTGACAGAAATGCAACTAGTAAGACACGGGTGTTTGTAAGCAATCTGGTACAGAAGTCTAGAGGAAGGAGAGGGCATATGTACAAGGTAAAAGGCATTCATTAGCAGCTGAACAATGGAAGATAGAACAACAGTCTTAGGAATTTGGGGGACTGTTATGAGGGTGACTAAGAGGCTATCTATCCTCAGGAAAAGAGAATCTGAGAGAGGCAAGAAGGAACATGCAGAAACTTCAATGAGTCAGTTTTAAACCGTATTTTATTTCAAAGTGTAGAGAGAGAAAGTTCCTTCTACAATGCAATTAGGCAATTCTAAATTTTTACTTGTACAGAAATAGTATCATTGGATTTTAATGTCATCAGAATGATGGTGATAGTTTCCTGAGCATATATAGACTAGTAAGAGCATGGAAGATATATTAAAATGGAATCTTAGAAATCGCATGTAGGAGTATAACAAAAAGCACAAATAAAATCCACATAGAAAGTACAATTGGGATGCCTGGGTGGGTCAGTCAGTTAAACATCCGCCTTCGGTCAGGTCATGATCTCAGGGTCCTGGGATCCAGTCCTGCATCAGGCTCCCTGCTCAGTGGGGAGTCCGCTTCACCGCCTGCCTGCCACTTCTCCTGCTCGCATGCATGTGCTCTCTCTCTCTGTGTCAAATAAACATGAATCCTTAAAAGAAAAAAAAAAAAAAAAAAGTACAATCAAGCTCTTGAAAGAAATCATGTGAAGTATGCGGCATCACAGAAGCCAAGGTAGAAGTTTGAAGACTGATCGGGGAGCCAAATTTATCAGGCTTAAGTTAGGTCCAGATAGCACAGGGGATGCTGAATATGGCAATAAGTAAGAAGAGTAGTGGATAATGTAATAAAATGGGGAGTGAAGACGGACAAGTGTGGATGGAGTTTTTAAAATTGTTTTATAAGTTTAGTAGGGCAATCGAGACCATTATTTGAGGTAAAGCCAGGGTGAAGGAAAGTTTCACCACACAAATGATTAAATATGATCAAATGCAAAGGAAATATGCAAGTTGAAAAATGCAAAATTGAAGGCACAGAGAGGAATAGGCAAAAGTATATGTGATCAAAAGCTAAAGTGGTAAGTACTAAATACAGCAATTTGGAATTGGAAGGAAGAACAAAAGCACAAACTAATGTAGCAAAAAAAAATCTCTAGAGCTGTGCTTTATTTCGAGTTGTATTAACTTTGTAACCTTAGGCAAAGCATTTCATGTCTTGGGATCTATTTGCTTATTGGCAAGATATAGGTAATAAACAGGTAAGACTCACCTTCATAGTACTGTATGAAAATATAAGGGAAAATAAAAATGTTTCATCAGTTAATAAATGTACAAGGATGGTTGATGTTATTATTTCTCTGAAATAAGACTTTGGAAACGATAATGAGGAAAGCAGCAAAAATGTTCCATGATTCTTACTGTGTAATGATTTAATGAGCCTGGGTTAGTTAATAGGTTAAATTTGCATAGAGCACATTTTTTTATTATTACTTGCACAACTTACTGATAGTTAGCATACTACATAATATCCCATTAAAATACTCCTCAGTTGAGATATTTAATTTAAATTACATCCATAGATGCATTCTTCCCAACTCTAAAACAAATTTCCCATGAATGTACCCCAAGTTATGAAATAAAGGACTCTTTTAATTGGTCTTATACATTCATATAATTTGAACAGTATGTAAGTAGCAATAAAAGTTGCAATAGCCCTTAGGACTTACACATGACAAGCAGCCTGTGGTAAACAATAAAGATGCAAGGATAACAATATGAATCAGTTTTCTAAGTATACTATTCACAGTGAGAGAGCAATAGCATAGAACGTATTTTTATTTGTACATGCAAAAATAGTTCCCGATAATAAAAATGTCATCATATGATATTGCAAAGAATACTTCAACCTACTGCTCCTAGAGGAATTCATAACAATCTAACTAGCAGTTTTCATTCTCTGTAGATTTAAAAATGCAAATTGATTTGTTTTTGGTTTTTTTTCCTGGTTTAGAGAAAGAGAATATGTCCCTGATGCCCCGTGAGATTCTTTAGATTTCCTTGACTGAAGGTAAAATACTTATTAGTACTTAGGAGGAAGTGCCCCTGGAGTCATACTTAAATCATAAAAGTTGCCTAGAATCCATCAACTAATTTTTAGAATCATGCGGAATTTCAAATTGATTAAATATTTTAAAATATATATTTTTTAAATCAACCCAGAGATTCATTATGCTTTAATTCTTATTTTTAACGGAAAATAAAAAAGTAAAGTTGTGTCATAAACTATTTAAAAGTGCTTGTATTAAAATTATACTAACTGTTGAAGGTAATTTATCATATAATATTTAAGATATGGGTAGAAAATGTTTTATAGATGCAGAAAGGCAATGAAAACTATTTTCTTTAATCACAAACTGGAGAGCTCTCAGCTAAAATGATACTGTTTAAAAAATACTCATAGCAGTCCCTTCTTTTCTGTGGGGGGATACATTGTATGAGCTTTAGCGGATGCCTGAGATCCCACAGTACTGAACCCTTTATCTACTATGTTTCCTCATATATACATACCTATGACAAAATTTTATTTGTAAATTGGGTAAAATAAGAGATTAACAACAATTAATAATAATATTAAATTAAATTGATTTTAACAATATACTGTAGTAAAAGTTATTTGAATATGGCCTCTTTGTCTCTCTCTCTCAAAATATCTTATTGTACTCTACTCACTCTCTTCTTGTGATGATGTGAGGTGGTAAAATGTCTATGTGATGAGATGAGGTTAAGTGAATGACATAGACACTGTGCTATTTCATTCAGCTATTACTGAGCCTCTGACAATAAGTAGGAAGGAGGATCATCTACTTCCTTGACCATGGTTGAGCACAAAAAACCGAAACCATAGAAGGTGAAACTTTGGAAAAGGAGGGATCACTGTACAGTGTACAGTCTACACATCATGCAGGGAAGCTGCAAATACAGTGATATAAACATGACTTCTTCCCCATGGAAGGGACTTGGAAAATAATATTACAATAAAATGTGTTAAGTTCTATAATATGTGCAGTGTGGTTGTGGAAATAAATACAGTGCCTGAACATAGATGAACAGGGAGTATGTAGGTATGGGCAGATATCCAAAAGATTTCTGTTGAGGAAACACTGTTGCTGTACTAGACATTTTTTCAGGACTTGGCCAGAGTTTATATGTAAAGGATGAAGGCATGAGCATGATGAGGGATCCATAGGTAGTTAAGTGTAGCTTGCCTGAAGATAGAGATGACAGACATGACTGTGAAGTCAAAGCATGAATCCCTTCCATAACAGGCTAAGAACTTAGAGATTTATTTCTATAATGTACGTGGTAGGAAGCCCATTTTAATAGTTAAGGGTAATTTTAAGACAGTCATCTTGGAGAGATTATTCTGACCACAGTGCTGATGGAAGCAGAGAAGAGGAGGCCAAAAGAAGGGGAGGGAAATTATGTGTGGAGAATATGAAGATGAGGGAACTCAGTATAAAAGTGGTTTCCTTTAGTTATTCATTTGATGTGATAGACAAAGTATAGAATAATGTATGTGCACTCTCCAGTTTTAGACATGGGTAACTGGATACTTGTTGTAAAAAATCAAAAAAACTATAAAGAAAAGCAAATGCCTTTATGGAAAGAGATGGACTACATAATGAGTGGCTTCAGTTCTATTAAAATTAAGGCATTGTCTGGCAAAAAGTAACAAGTCAGGAAACAACAAATGTTGGCGAGGATGTGGAGAAAGGGGAACCCTCCTACACTGTTGGTGGGAATGCAAGCTGGAATTGCCACTCTGGAAAACAGCATGGAGTTTCTCAAGGTGTTAAAAATAGAGCTACCCTATGACCCAGCAATTGCACTACCAGGTATTTATCCTAAAGATACAGAGTTAGTGAAAAAAGGGGGGCACGTGCACCCCAAAGAGTCATAGCAGTAATGTCCACAATAGCCAAACTGTGGAAGGAGCTGAGATGTCCTTCAACAGATGAATGGATAAAGAAGTGGTCCATATCACAATGGAATATTACTCAACCATCAGAAAGGATGAATACCCACCATTTGAATCTACATGGATGGAACTGGAGGGGATTATGCTAAGTGACATAAGTCAAGCAGAGAAAGACAATTATCATATGGTTTCACTTATATGTGGAACATAAGGGATATCACGGAGGACAACAGTGGGATGGGGGGAGGAATTGAGTGGGAAGAAATCAGAGAGGGAGACAAACCATGAGAGACTCTGGATTCTGGGAAACAAACTGAGGGTTGCTGGAGGGGAGGGGGTTCGAAGGATGGGTAACCAGGTGTTGGATATTAAGGAGGCATGCGTTGGGATGAGCACTGGGTGTTATACACAACTAATGAATCATTGGCCACTATATAAAAAAAAAATGATGTACTGTATGTTGGCTAACTGAACATAATAAAAAAAGAGAGCAAACTTGAGGCATTGTCAAGAAATTAATTGAATAGCCGTAAATTCTAAGTATGGTAAAGATTCTCAGGGTTGTGCAGCCTGGGGGCGGGGGATTCAGTATGACTGGTATAGGAATATCGAGTGAATGGGTCACCAGTGATGTTAGAGTGGTGTTAGTTGAATCAAAAAGTTTTAATACTGGAACACAGGAAATAGAAATTGGTATGAAGTCTTTCAGAACGACATTATTACACAAGTGAAGACAAACCTAGTTGCACTTCTACCTGGAAAATTGTTAAAGAAAACTACTGGGGCAGAGTCAGCTAGTTGTCTTCCCCGCAATATCTGGCCAGCTCTTCTTTATAATAATAAACATTTTAGTTGAGTACATGACCATCTAGCCAAAACAAATTTCCCAAGCTACCGTATAGCCAGATGTGGCCTTGCAGCTAGGTCCCTAGCCATGAAATACAAGCAGAAATGATGTATGCACTTTCCACATCATGCAGACTAGAAGGCGGACTTAGAAGTGGGAGTTGAAGGGGTAATTGAAATACAAGAGCCAAGTTACCATTTGATGATGACAAAAGCCACCACATAGAGCTTTGGTCCTCGACAACATAAACGACAATCATAAACGGCTGACACTCAGTCAATGAAAGAGAAATGCAATTTTACTTTTACGAAGACCTTGTCATTTTGTCTTATCTCAACAGCTGCAAGAACGTGTTCTGAGGTCATTCTATATATGCATAGTAAAGGTACTGATGAGTGATAATTACTCAAATAGAAATTAAAAAAAAACTATGAAGAACATATTGAATTAGCTTTTAGCAAACAAATTGCTATGCTTTTAATGATGAAAGTAAACAAAGCTAGGATACTTAACAAAGCACTTTGGGTATATCCACAAATCCCAGACGGTTTCAGTTATTTGAACTAAGACTAAAACAGTGTGCCGAGAGACAATACCATCCTACTCATAACTTATAACATCTAACCCTATATATTTAATCCTGTATTATTTAATTATCCTGATGGTTTCCTGTATTCTAAGGATAAGGAAAATTAATAAATATTAAATTGCCAATTGGTAACATCAAATAGTAGGTAATCTTTATAATTAAAAATGAAAAATAAATATGATTATTTCAGAACCAGGAAGTGACCTATACTAGTTAAGATCCTTGTCTAAGCATTATACAAATTTAAAATTTATAATTCACACAAATTACCTTATTTATACCTTAAAATGAATATTTGAGGTAGGAGGGTACCACTTTAAATATGAGCAAATGGAAGCTCAGAAAGTTTAAGTTCTATACTGTGAGTGATGTCTGGGTTATTTAAATCCAATAACTAATCCTATCATCACTGTGCTATTCTCCCTTCCATTTGCAAATCCAGTATATGTTGATCAAACTGTGCTGTGCTCTTTACATATCTTAACTCTCAAAATTCTCTTTGATTTGCAGGTGAAAAATAGTTTCTGTGAGGTGTGAGATTACCCATTTCATATGTTAAAAAATCTTGACTTAAATCCTAGTTAGAAATGAAACTTTGTGCTTTTAACCACTATTCTCTATCATTTATATATTTGTTTGTGAATAAAAATTTACCAAATCCAAAGAATGCTTGTTTCATAATGTCATATTCATAGTCATTAGCTATTAAGTATTAATTAGTTAAATGATCAGGGGAAGCCTCATTCATTATAGAAAATCAAGGCTGGATAATTAGAGAGTGCTCTGGGATATGCAATAATATGATGGCTGTCTGAGTGCCTGCACAAAGATTAGGTATTTATAGAGGTTGAGAGGGCCAAACCTATTCCCTTAACTTGAAAATAATCTCCCTTTGCAGTCTTTCCATGCTAAGTAAAAGCTCCAATTTTAATCTGTTGACACAAGGCAATGGTAATTCTTGTTACTGAAATGTTATCTGGAGAATATGGTACATTACAATATTTTTGGGCATTACAAATTTCCTCAAATTAATTTATTTGAGTTTTTTGTTTTTTTTTTGTTTGTTTGTTTTTTTGCCTAGGAGAATCCTAAGCCAATAGACTATAGTGATATGAGTTGTATATTGTCTGATGATAAAATAAAGGCTCTAGAAGGGTCTAGTGTCATTTAAAAAAAAATGTTTATTGCCCTAGTTTCTCTGATGCACATATAACCCAAAGCAGTGCATTGTTCAGATTTGAGTTGACTGGTTTATTTGTATTCATTTAACTGAAACTATTTATAGTTTCAGTGCTACTTCTGTAGGTTATGCACATACATTAAGATGTATTTTTCAGTGAAAACCAATCTCTTTGTTTAAAACTGTCATCGTGGGCAAGCTCCATTTTGTGTACATAGACATTGATGTCAAGGTTCAAAACCAAGGTATTTTTAATGACTTTCCTTTTCGGAGGAGAGGTGGTTTTCTTCAACACTGCTTCCTTCATTGTGCTTTGTACATCAGTATTTTCTGTTGCTCTTGACATTATCTATATAGTCGCAATATTACAGATGCAATGGCAGAAGTACATAGCCTGGTCCTCTGGGGCATGTTTTTCAGTTCATAATATCCCACAGACAAGAGCATTTAAGTGTCAATTCCGGGATAGATATTCTCATAAAATGACCAGAATTCTAACTGTATGCTTTGTGCTTCTATTGGTGCTAAAAAGGCTGTGTCATATGTTTAGTTTTAAAAATAGCCAGAGTACTGAAATAACTTTACACATCATCCAACTCATGTTTCTGAAAGTGTACTGTATCCTCTCACTTGTTTCTAGAACTTTCTTGTGATTTACAGCTTCCAGATTTATTTATTTTTAAAGATCTGTCTTGTTTTTCTTGTCGATAACTACATAGACCAATGCAAGAGAACCATTAGAAGATTTTAGTCAGCTTTGAATAGATCAGTCAATAATGCCATCTTTCATATGAACTTAATGTAGTGCTTTTAATGTTAACTATAGGAACAAGTGTAATATTAGAAGTCAAAGAGTGGAGAACTAACCAAGGCTCATTTTCTTGGCTCATTAATTTTCAAGTGCAGTTGTACTTGGATTGTTCATAAAGATGCTTAAGTACAGCAGATACCCTTTCAAAACCACAAGGCAGGGTTTGATCATTTTTTCCTACGTTTTTATCAAATAGAAAAAGTGCTATGAATATATTACACATGTTGCAAATAGCATCTTCTCTGTAGTAGACCTATGGGAACTGAGACAGAATCCTACACATTGCACCCAAAGTTACCTCAAATTAAAATAAACAGATCAGGAAGATGAGTGAAATTTCTAAATTCTATGCAAATATCGTATGTTAACAAATGACAAAAACCCAGCGCACTCCATTCAGGAATACTCAAATGTGACTTAGATAATCCTGAAGAATATATGAATGCGTATGAATGCAGCATGTACATAAACAGGGATCAATTCATACAAGATATATTCTAATCAAACTAAGCAATTGAAATAAAAATGTTTTAAATAAAAAAGAAACAAAACTATTTATTTCATGGCTTACACGTGCATGTAACCAACATTTATCAAGTTCTTCCACTGGGCCAATTGTGGCAATTCTGGTAGTAAAAATATGTGATGAAACTAGATGTCTGAGCTTCAGAATTTTGATACCACATTGGTTGTGGGTATGGAAGATACAGAGATAAAGGCACACATTATGAAGTCAACCGGAGATGATTTTGTGGAGACGGAATAAGAAGAGAGAGTGGGCTTTGCAATAGCTATATGTTCGTTCTCAGCCAGTGAAATCTCCATAGAAATGTGAGATAATGCAGGGTTTGAATTCCCTGGTGTATTGATTTGCCTAAATTATCATCTTTTGTTCTTTCTATGTATAGATAGATACATAAACAGTAACTGTTCTCTTTTTCTCTTGTTTTTAATACTCTAGTTCATATTTTCTTTTTTTAAAAGATTTTATTTATTTATTTGAAAGAGAGACAGTGATAAAAGAAACATAAGCAGGGGGAGTGGGAGAGGGAGAAACAGGCTTCCCCCTGAACAGGGAGCCCAATGCAGGGTGATCTCAGGACCCTGGGATCATGCATGACCTGAGCTAAATGCAGACGCTTAATGACTGAGCTACCCAGGCGCCCTTGTTCATGTTTTCTTAATGGTTTATTTGTCAGTCAAAATACCTGTATTCTACTTTTTATTTAATTTCATCTCCAGCGAGATTACAAATGTTTCTGAGTGTGTGAGGCTGGTATGTCTTCATTATACATACAGTGTTTTCCCTCTGTTAGTCACAAGCAGGCAATCCATAGATAAAATTCTGAGTGATAGAAATATTGAGTTCAATTTTTCAGAAATCCCCTGCAGTTTTATAGATGTTATGACCTATTTGGTTTTCCAATAGAGAAATAATACGGCTTGCTTCATGTCACATCCATTCAGATTTATATTACTTCTGCCTTTAAACTATGCAAATAGGCCTGATAACGGCTAGTTCTATACTGTCATTATCTACGTCAATAGCATCACCATCCCATCTAAGGTATTAGTTAATGTACCTTTTAATATTTATTATTTTAATATAATAAAATGTATTTTAAATAGCATGTGACTATTCATTATGCATGATGATTTAATTCTAAAGAAATCCCCATTTATTCATTTCATGGTGCAGAGATCAAAACACATGCTCAACTTCGACTAGACTGCCTTGCAATATTAACCACGTAACCTGATCAGATATTTAAATATATACTAACACAAACTGACAATATTAATTCCAAATGCATGTGGCTTTTCTAATTAGTCGTAAACTTTACTTGAATAAGCTACTGAAGCATATAGTAGAAGAAAGGAAGTAGTTCTTGGCAGGAAATAGAGTTTATTACTTTAATTTACTCAAAAAACCGTAATGCAATATGTAAATCATGAGAGTAATATTAAAAAAAAAAGTGGAATATTATTTTATGAGCCCTTGGTTGGTTACTTGTCAGAAGTATAGAAGTATAAAACCAAAAAAAAATAAAGTTTTTCAGATTATTTTAATGTAAATATTACTGTTTAGCTGCAAATGGACTTCTAAAAGTGTTTTTGGAATTATCTTTGAGACTATTAACCCAAGGACACTTACCTTATATAAAAACACAAAAGCAAATTTCTTTCTGGACTGAATTACAAAATATTAAACATGTATTTATCAAGGCTTAGTAAACAAAATTAAAAAGCTGAAACTATAAAGTCTAAAGTAGCCATCTATATAACCCCAAATTCCATTAAAAGCTAATGTTTCACAGAAAAAAAGCATGTGCTCCAACACTCATGCAACTGCTATATACTTCGTGATGTGGTTACGTGAGACGAACCTGATGATTTCTGAGTCTCACACATCAGTGTGCCTTTTCAGCCAGTGTTAGTTTACAAAGCTGGTTTATCCTTAGAAAATGGGTATCTAAATGAATGGATGAGTGAATTCATCCCCTGATGGTTTGAAAGTGTGTCTCCCTTAGAGCTGACTAAGCGCTAGATTTTGCTAGTGTTGATAAATGAGTTCCTGTGTTTTCCTGAGATCCTTTCCCATATGTGTTAAAGATATCAAGACTTCTAGAGCTCAATCATATCTGATATATTTTTTTTCTTTTTGTCCCCAATAATATTATATTTCCTTTCTTTCTTTAACTGAAGGAAGGAGTGTCATACTGATTTTAGCCAATTTATTTTGAGTATAGGTAGCGTGCTTCATATCCAGGCCAAAACACTGAATTTCTGGTGCTAGCCCATCAGTTCCCTCTTTCCATGGATAAGATCACATGATCCAGATATATCATAAGATGATCTCAGTCTCTGCCATCCTCTGCTCCTGATGACTTTGAACACAAGAGCTCCCAATGATGCACGCTGAGTATGTACCATGGAAGAGAAAAGTGTTATGTGTGTATTTTAGTTTTTAGCCCCAGGTATTTTCAAGGCATATTTATTATTCTGATATTCCACCATAATCTACCCTAGTTTAATTTCTATATTTATATATATAGTTTATAGTTTTATTAAAGCATATATATTTTAATATATAAACACACACATATATGTAAATACATGTATACTAATGTAATACTTGTACATACTTACACTAAATGACTCTGATGTTTCATATTATTAGAGATCCTGACTATTGTCTCAAATAATATAGATGGATGTACTTCCATGTTTTTTTTTTCCTGTCCTTCTTTATATCCATCATTCACCTCCTGGATTGGAGATCATCCCAATCTGTTGGCTTAGAAACAGATAGCTATAGATGCATTTTCTGGATGCAGCTTAGCTACCTAATTTGTGCTATTGTCTTTCTTTCATTTGCCTTAATTCTCTGTTCTTCATTATTATTTTTATGATATGCAAGGCATATATTTTTAAATGGGTACTCAAGGATATCTTTCATTTATATTTCTGTTTTTCCACATTTGTTGAGATATAATTGACATATCATTGTATAAATTTAAAGTGCACAATACGTTGATTTATTTTTGCATTGCAAAATGATTACCACTATAGCCTTTGCTAGTATCTATACCACATCACATATTTACCATTTCTTTTCTGTGGTGAGAACATTTAATACATACTTTCTTAGCAACTTTCAAGTATATAATGCAATATTATTCATTATAATCACCATGTTGTAAATTAGTTTCCCAAAACTTATTCATCTTACAACTGGGAGTTTGTACTCTTTGATCTTAAAATATCACTTCATATATTCCAGTGGCAAATTCTTCATGAGATTTACTGCCTATCGACATGGCTTTGCTGCATTACTTCTTACTGCCTAATTATTTTTAACAATTCCTACAGGTGAGTTTGTTTTCCCATGTAGATTTCACTCTATGTTCTAAACCCCAGAATATCCTGTAGTAAACAATAGAAATTTTTACTAAGATACCAAACAGTACTTGGTTTCATGAATAGTTTTTCCATCAAGTAAATTGTGTGATTTGATTATATTTTAGTTTTTAATTTTTTCTGTCCCTTCCCTTTTAAGTTAACATAACAAATTGCTTGAGTGAATTTAGCAGTCATTTAAAATTCACAACTTTGGAAGTAGAGTGATGAGTAAAACCCAGCCTTTCAAAGGTAATGCAGACTCACCTACAAGAAGTCAATATGATCTGTGCTGCTATAATGCTTGCTTTGTAAATGTGACTTTGATCCAAAGCAACTGATATTTTAAAGGAACAATGCAAACATAATGTGAATTTTGGATTTGCTTACATTTTGTCCGCAAGAAACATCAGGTGAGCACAGGAAGTTGAACCCACCTGAACAGAGCTGTCTAAGAATACATAAAATGCACACACATAGACACCTCAAACACCTATCAAGAGACCTCAGTTCACTGCATGTGTTGTGAACTCACGTATTCACATGTCTTGTTTTAACTTTTGTTGCAGATCAGAGAACTCACAAGCTATAACCCCTCTTATAACCATTTCCAAAGCCAACGTCAGATCTTTTTCAAGGTCAAGTGCCATAGTCATTGTGAAATATATATCTGTTTTAACCATTTAACATGTAAAAATGTGCTATTATGTTTCATTCTTTTATTTCATGTATCACTGAAGAAATTTTGAGTGTTGTGCCTCCAATCCCTTTTTCCCCTGCAAACTTTGTGGTTTTATTGTGCAATGATGCATAGCATGGTGATTTGTTAAAAACTCCAATGTCATGCTATGGTAAAAAGACAGTACTTGAATTAAAAGTAAAATCAGTAAAATCTGTGTAAGAGTGGATGTTAGCAGCCTATGCCTGCATGTAGTCCAAGGAGAATGTTCGAGCAGGGCAGCTGTTTGCTGGGAAGAGTCTCCAAGGAGTCAGTCATGAAATGATGTGCCTGCACTCATAGGACTACAAGCAGACAATCCCAATGCACAGAAATCAGAAAGAAATTGGCTCAATTCAGAATACAAGCAAGAGATAGTGAAGAAGCCCTCATACGTGGTAACAGTGTCCCTGGATCTGATCATCACCAATTGAAGAATGACATCCACGTATATGACCCAGTTGCATCAATGACGTTACATCTCTTTAAGCTACACTCCATATACCAAGAGCAAATACAAAATAATTCAATATTCACTCCCATAAGAAATGACGGAGGAAACCTGCCAGTGTACGTTTTGCAAAAATGTGTTAAAAACATGAAAACAGACCATTCGTAAATAAGGATTTGTCTCTACATTTGTATATATGTAAATATATATTTAATTATAGCATAGTGTTGGATGTTGGGTAATATAAATTTTGAAGATCTAGTTATTTAATTCATGTCAGAAGAAGTCAGTTTTATAGTTTAACAGCCTATCTACTAATGTGTCTTTTCCTTTTTTTCCCCATTTTGTGTCATGTCTTTACCTTTTTGTGGTATTTATTTTAGCTTACATATCCTAAATCTTATTATAAGTACATTGCGCCCTCATATTATCTTTGAACCAGTATTTCAATTTTTTTTTTCTTAGCCTTCACCAAGGGAAATCACTTAAGTAATGAGTCTGTCTTACTGTATATATTTTGCAATGAAAGAAAGCTTAAGAATTTCTGTAATACATAAGTCAATTCTTAGATATTAATGCAGAATTACCATGTGGATTATTCAATTTATAATTGAATTTGACCTGATATATTCAACTTAGGTATTATGAATTCTTACATTTCTTGTGCAAATTTCAATTCAAAGACTGAGGCAAAGCATTTATTGAATACATACAAATATTACATACAATATCATTTGATATTTTATAAAAATTAAAAAGAGCAGTATACATGAAGTAATAATTTTTAACTAGTTTTCATGTACAACCATAAAATGTACTGCCTTCTTTTATTGATTATGATTATTCTTTTTAAAATAAACTTTCAATATTCATTTATATATTATTTAACAACACATAGTTATTAAATGTCTGAAATTTATATGTAAAGGTGTTTGAAGCATGTTCTTATAATTTTAAGACAAAAACAGAAAATGCCTTTCTCTGTATTATATATTTTATATATATATATATATATATATATATATATATATATTTGAGGTTTTGTTTTGTTTTTGTTTTCTTCTCTCAATAGTGGTAAGTGCCACTGAGTAAAATAATATAAAATATTGGGGGAAATTAGGAAAAGTATCACTGAGAGGATTACATTTGAGCTAAGACCTAAACGAGATGACATGAAAATATCTGGGACTCAAGTTCCTAAGCCAAAGAAACAGTAAGAGCAAAAACCCTCTTGATGTACAGTCCCTGAAGTCTTTGTTGAAATCAAGAAGACTAGAGCAAATAAGAGATATTAATTACAAATGAGACCAAAGAGTTAGTGTGTTGCAAGATTATATTCTGTAGCAAACTATAAACTAAATTTATGTTGGCTTTTATCACTACAAATTATGAGAGTGAGATGCCAGATAATGCCAGATAATTTTGAACAAAGGATCTTATTTCAGAATTAAAAAGAACATTCTGGCTGTCACATTGAGAATACTGTAGAAGCAAGACAATCAATTACATTTCTATTACAATAATCCAGAGGATTGTGGTGGTTTAGATTTGGGTTGTATTGGTGTAGGTAAGAGCTGTTGTAAACATGTGGATATTTTTTAAGGTAATTTGAGGTGAGAGAGTAAAAGAGGACTCAAATAATTCTACAGATTTATGACTTGGGTCACTTCAATAATGGAATAGCCATGTGCCAAATGGGTGAATTCTGAAGAATAAATAGTTTTGGAGAAGAAATGAGAAGTTCCATTTTGGACATACTACAAATAATATAGTATTATATACTTCAGTGATCTGTTAAGAAGAAAGGTGGCCGGTAGTTTCAGCAACCTTCATAAATCTGCACCTCTGCAGGAGGCCACAGCCAGATCTGCCCTGGAACCATGTTCACAACCAGTATGACAATGATGTCACTGTTTGGAGCCCTCAGGGCAGGATTCATTAAATTGAGTATGCAATGGAAGCTGTCAAGCAAGGTTCAGCCACAGTTGGTCTGAAATCAAAAACCATGCAGTGTTGGTTGCACTGAAGAGAGCACAGTCAGAGCTTGCAGCTCATCAGAAAAAAATTCTCCATGTTGACAACCATATTGGTATCTCAATTGCGGGACTTACTGCTGATGCTAGACTGCTATGCAAATTTATGCACCAGGAGTGTTTGGATTCCGGATTTGTATTTGACAGACCTCTTCCTGTGTCTCGTCTTGTATCGCTAATTGGAAGCAAGACCCAGATACCAACCCAACAATATGGCCAGACACCATATGGTGTTGGACTACTTATTGCTGGTTATGATGATATGGGCCCTCACATTTTCCAAACCTGTCCATCTGCCAAATATTTTGACTGTAGAGCCACGTCCATTGGAGCCAATTCTCAATCAGCTCGTACTTACTTGGAGAAACATATGTCTGGATTTATGGAGTGCAATTTAAATGAACTGGTTAAACATGGTCGGCATGCCTTATGAGAGATGCTTCTGGCAGAACAGGACCTAACTACAAAGAATGTTTCCATTGGAATTGTTGGTAAAGACTTGGAGTTTACGATTTATGATGATGATGATGTATCTCCATTCCTGGAAGTTCTTGAAGAAAGAACGCAGAGAAAGGCACAGCCTACTCAACCTGCTGATGAACCTGCAGAAAAGGCTGATGAACCAATGGAACATTAAGTTATAAGCAAGTCTATGTGTGTATTAGCAAATCTGTAGGAATGGAAGAATACGTACTGATGACAGTAATCTATACTTTGAACCAAAAGATGCAGGGTGGTCTTATGGTATGTTTTAGGAATCAGTCCAGATGTGTTTTTCCTAAGCAACTTGTCTGAAACCATATAAGTATGATTTTTGTTTGAGAGGGTCTATATAATCATTTTCTAGTAAGTATAGTTATCTGTACTAATGTTTTTATATGAAGAACATAGTGTCTTTGTGTTTTTAAAGACAACTGTGAAATAAAATTGTTTCACCTGTCAAAAAAAAAAAAAGAAGAAGAAGAAGAAAATTCGCTATATGAATCTAAACATCAGGGAGAGTTCTAGGATGAATATATATATTTGAATCCATCAGCATTTTAAAAATTTTAAAGAATTAAATAACTAAGGAAGTGGGAAAGAACACTCCAAGCCATGAGTAACAGGAAATTCCAACTCTGAGAATCTGACAGATGATAAAAAAATATAAACTAAGAAGTGAAATTTAAAGAAAAGAAAAAGAAAATGAAACATAGCCAAAGCCAAAGGAAGAAAATACTTAATGAAAGAGGATTAGTCCTAATCTGTCAAAAATTGTTGAGGAATACAGTAGTAAGACAGAATAGATATTAAACAAGGAGAAAAGAATTTTCAGCCAAGTAGTTGGAAAACATCTCAGTGGAATGTGTGAAGAGACAGAGTGCAATACAAAAAAATAGAATGAGTAAAGATAGTGCTCTCAATAGTACTCATAATAAGTGTCTTTCTGGAGAGAGAAACTGAGCAAGAGTATTAATGGAAAAAAGATGGTTGGCCAAGGTATCTTTAAATAGTAGAAAAAACAGCATGTTTGTTTACTTAGTGAGAGCAACGTTGTGAAAAAGAGATCAAAGAAAATAGCTGGTACATATCCTTGAATAGATGAGAAGAGATGAGATCTAGTAGCCATCACACAATAGTGGTCATAGATAGAGCAAAGAGTTTAGTGATACTTAGAGAAAGGAGAGAGGAATATAAGCTTAGATACAAATAGCTTTTTGGAAATAGAGATGGAAAATTGTGGAAAATTATCTAATTGCTCTGACATTCTCTGATGAGAAAATCAAAATCAGTAGTAGTGTAGTTGTTCTATGCTTTAAGAGAAAGATGGGGGTTGGAATTAGACATTTAAAGAATTAGGAGAGTGAATGGACTTAGGAAATATATGAGGATTACTGAGGGGGAAAGAAAAAAGTTTTCTGATATTGGAGGTCATGAGATTGGAGCTAGATCCAGCAGTGTGATTGTGTTTTTCCCCCACCTGTGTTCAGTTGCATACAAGTGAAGAAGACAATGAAAGTTGTGTTTAATAAGGTATTTTTCCAGGTAAGTATGAACACTTGAGAATTTTTCCAGATGTGTATGAAGACTTGAGAAAGGCAAAAAAGAAGAAGAAGAAGAAGAAAAGATAGAGGGAACAACCACTATATTGATTTTGCTAACCCTGAGTAATCAAAGTGAGTAGGTTGAGAAGTTAGGTCATGGAAGGGATGAGTAACAGACCAAAGCAATAGACCAAGGCTTTACACATCCCAGTGGAGACAGAGAACTGCGGAGTTAGTACTTTTGGCAATAAGCAGAAAAGGAACTTTTTGGTGGTTAGAGATTGGGATTCTTAAATTGAGATTATGGAGGTTTACAATGTTGTTAATAATGACCAGGTATGACCATTTGTTTAAGTGGTTTGGATGGGAAAGCAAAATGTGAAACTTTTATTAAATGCAACACTTTTATTAATAAACTACATATTGGGTACCATTAGTGTTATGAATATACACACATACTCTCACACACACACACACGCACACACCTAACAACAATACTACGAGTTAGGTGCGTTTACTATACAGACAAGGGAACGGGGACATACAGAGATTAAGTAACCTTCTCAATGATACCCAGCTATGTCATGGTGGAGGTGGGTTTTGGACTTAGAATATCTAATTCCACATACTGAGCTTTCACATTTGACTATATGTTGGAAGAGAGGAAGTAAAGGACCTGGCTATTCAAATTACAGAAAATGCCTATATAAACTGTATATAAAATGTCTTTAAAACACTATATGGTATTAGAAATCACCAAGAGTTATGTTAGGGCTGTCGGAGCTCACGATGGTGAAACTTATGTTAAAATTAAAAATTGAGCAACTATGATTAGGGGATCAGCAACAATTACTATAAGGAGGGTACTTCTAGGAAGAAAGGGAGAAAAGTCTGGAAGCAGTAAGAACAATGATTCCCATCCACCTTGAAATCCAAAGGTAAAAGAGGTTTGGTATGATAAATATGAGTATTATAGAGGAGGGAATGTCATTGAGGAAGAGTCAGTTTTCAGTTATGTGAAAAGGACTGTCAGAAAAGTGATTGAAGGTAGAAGTCATCTTGCAGCTAACTAAGTTCACAGGGCATAGTCAAAAGGTTTAAATGTGGGAGGAGTGGATGAGAGGATCAGAAAAAAAATGTATAAAATTGAATGGATATAATTATATTCTATAGAATTTCAGATAAATTGTATAT
Organism: Enhydra lutris kenyoni; assembly: GCF_002288905.1. Lineage (NCBI taxonomy): Eukaryota > Metazoa > Chordata > Mammalia > Carnivora > Mustelidae > Enhydra > Enhydra lutris. Next base: position 56,543,447 of record NW_019154089.1, on the reverse strand, counting down.
TGTGCTTCAGTTATAATGAAAAATATAAAAAATGCAATATGATTTTTCTGCCATCACATAAAAGAATTAAAAATTAATAAAATTGCAATAATAATAATAAACTGTATGAGTGGAAACAAATTTATTTTCCAATTTAGAATTGATTACATGAATCACGATACATCTATATGTTGAAATACTATACAACACTTAAAATTCTTATTTAAAAATACTTAATGAGGGTGCCTGGGTGGCTCAGCTGGTTAAGCAACTGCCTTCAGCTCAGGTCACAATCCTGGAGTCCCAGGATTGAGTCCCGCATCGGGCTCCCAGCTCTATGGGGAGTCTGCTTCTCTCTCTGACCTTCTTGCCTCTCATGCTGTCTCTCACTGTCTCTCTCTCAAATAAATAAATAAAATCTTTTAAAAAAATATTTAATGAAACAGGGAGATAGTCATGATGCAATAGATGCAATAGGAAATATAAACATTTTAAATTCAGCATCACTGTTGTCCTAAAATATGATAATAAAGAATAGTATATATACACATGATTACATTTAGTGTACAAGTGAGTCAGTGCTAGTTTTCTATCAGTTCCAAATTTGTATAACTAAGTTGTATTATCTGATAATGAGCAGAAACATTTTCAAAAGACAACATTTTTAAGAATCACACACACACAATCATACAATATAAAACAAACTGACAGCCAGCCTGGAAGGAATACTATGTGGCATTGCTAGGTAGAATATGGTAATTCCTATTTTATTTTTCTGCTTTTAAGATTTCAGTGGGACAAAGTTCAATCCACAGTCAGTCATCACTCTAAGTGAAATGAAATGATAAAGAATACACAGGATCTACTCTAGGAGCATACACTAAACATGATGGGATTTAGTACATCATATTTTAAAATAAGGGATACTTTCACCAAGAAAGTATTCTCTATGTATTTGAATGAGGTGATGAGTGAAAATTAGGTATGTTTCTGTAGATATTAAAATTTTTCTACTGTTCTTTAGTAAGCCGATGCTAGAAACTAGACAGGAGAGCTTTTGCATTACTTTGCCCACTGCAGGTTTCCATGTTTTAAGAGGACCTCCCAGCACTGCCAAAATTCAGAGTGGGAACTGAGTCCCTTAATAAAGTCACCCCAGAATGCTTCATGACACATGAAGTGCCCTGTTCCAAAACCAAGCAATTAAGGACAGGATGAGGGTGGGAAGGAATGATTCTTCAATGGAGCAGAAGCTAATTTGATCGATGTGGAGATGTAGGGACTGGAGCAGAAGGAAGATTTTTCTCCCGCTTACAGTTTCAAAGAGGAAGCAATGTAAAATGAAGAAAGAAATCTCACTTCTAAAAGAATAAAGCATGTATTTCATGAAACTAATAACATATGATTAGTTATGACTCACAAGCTTCTAACAATGTTAGTATATAAATTCTTAACTGAATCTGTGCATGATACTATTCGGTATGGACAGTGTAAAAGTTTGTTTCAGTAATATGAGCATTTTATAATCAACAGCTAAATTATACTAGTGTTTAATGTTGTGATCCTTAGAGGGCATGTTGAAATAATAGTTCAAATAGGAGATAAAACCTCAGTCATATTGCACATTTCTTAAGATATAACCTTTGTCTCGCTTCCAACTTAAAGGGACAAAATGATTTTTTTTTCTCCACATAGTAGAATTGTTTCTGTTTCTAGGTCTAAAATCAATTACTCTTGGCACAGAGTAATTAAATGAACTAACTAGATGTTAATTCAAATTAGGACCACACTTCCTTGAAAAATTCTTGCACTGAACTTTGACTATCAACTCTCTATTGTTTAGTATCTTTTCTGTCCCTGTTCTGGTTCTTTTAGGGAGAATAGCAGTTGCTATAGGAGAAAATAGTTACTAAATGTTTTAATTGCTTTTTTTTTTTTCTCAGAAACTTAGAGCTTTTTCTATAGGTTCAAATTCATAAAGAAGTAATATCTGACTGCCTGTGTCTGTTGTTAACTCTAGTATTCAAGTTAATATCATTTCAATTAATTTGGTGCGTCTCGTAAGCTGATTTAAATTTCTTCCTGATACAGCTCTGAATTACTGTGTTGTTCGCTGGCTTATTGTACAAGACATATTTTTGCCTGATATTTTTGCATTAGTTTATGATTTTCTTAAATCCTTATCTGAATCGATAATGCAATTTTGCTCCTCCAAGATTTCAAAGTCTAATGCTGTTAGGTAGAGAGCCGAATCAAATCAAATCACGATAAAGAATAAAGCGAAGGTCATTTCCCCAGAGTAAATATGCATTGTTATATATGACTAAAGGAATTACAGGGGTTTATTATGTTTTGCAATTTCATTATATTTAAATGCACATGGATATATTTGTCTCTTAAAGTAAATTTATCTTTCTCCTTCTTTCAAAGATAAATTATCTTTTCACCTAAAAGCAAAGATGATAAAGACAAATTCATAAAGCATGGCTCATCTCTCAGCACCACCAATTTAAAAATGTGATACATACCAACAATCTTTAGGTTAAAACTACTCTATGCTGACTTAAGGGAATACTATTTCCTGATCTCTCCTATATGGTATGTGTATATGTCCGTGTGTGTGTGTATTTCAATTGTAGGAGTCCATGATCCATGATGTTCTAGAAATCCCACCAGTCAATGCAGCATCTCTTCAGTGCAAACCAGTTGAGCTCCTACACATATGCAGGTAATTCCGTAGCTTTAGAACAGTCTCTGGATTAATGTCCTTGATGAGCAAGACCTATCGTCTCTTGTCCACCTCAATGTTTGAAATGTTATTTCTCGTATCACCAGCTATGTTATCATCATGTATCATCATTATGTCACCATATGTCAATCTTTCCTAGCCTATATGTTTTGTTTTGTTTTTTCCTCCTTCTACTTCAACTACACTTATTTCATCTTGGCTTTGAAGTATGTAGAAAAAGAATCATGCTGATTTTTGAACACCACACATTAGATTAAATAAACAACAGAAATTGAAACTTGGGAAAATAGAAGCCAGTGGAAGAGTCAGAACACCAGGAGTCAAGCAGTGCCTGGATTGGGGCAATGACAGAATCTTAAGCAGTTGGGGTTCCATGGTCCTTTTTCAAGGTGCAAAAATAGCATTAACCAGCTTTAGGATATCTCCATTTTAGAGTCTCACTGTACCAAATTTTAAGCACTGGGGAGAAAGAAACCCCTTAGTTTCAATCAAATGTTTACTCTGGATCAATCAGTGACAGCCAGAAGTGCTTTGGTCACACAGCACATAATGGGACCATTAAGTCTGCCGCATGAGACCTAGGACTGATGTGAGCCAGACTCCTTAAGAAGTGTCTTTCACTAGCAGCGCAATCAAGGGCTACTAGGCTCTAAACAGCTCTCAGTTAAGGGACTAGTACTATACTCATAGCATAGGTAGAGTAAAATGTGATGAGTAGCTCATAGGACTAGGTATAGAGAAAAATATGTGATTTATTTATTTTAACTGAGGAACTTTTAGGTCTCACTAAATGGTTTCCCTTTGGGAAATTTTTGAATGGTATCAGAATCTCAGAGGACTCTTGCACCCACTCCTGTCCTCCCTTGACATAAAACTGAGGGCAAATTCTCAATTCAGTTTCCAGTTCTAACTTATGTATTTGTTTGTGGAAACATATCTCCTAATATATAACAAGTAAACCTTCTTTAGTTGGGCCACAATCTTGTTTTCAAACAAAGGCAAGGAGTTTATGCAACAGACAGGGTGTACATGAATTAAGGAAACCAAAATTGAAGGAGATTTCTAAGCTAGCTTGTAGAATGCATCTAATTTTATTGGGTCAAACTGACCTTGGAAGGGTTTCAATTACTCTTAATTACTAGTGCAGGGAATTCACAGATGGAGCTAAAAGTAGAACATAAATTTCAGAGGAAGAAAACCAAAGGAAGGGGATTGGGAAAGTGGTGGGGTTTTTTGGGGTGGTTTTTGTTTGTTTGTTTTTACCTCAGTTACCTCTGGAAGGATCAAGCTGTGTGGCGAGCCTGTCTATGAACATTCGTGTATTTAATATGGGATATGTCATAAGAGACCTGAGAACTCAATTTATTCTGAAGGAAAAAAAGAATACATACTTGGAGAAAGATATTCTTTAACCATGTAGGACCTGCCTATACTTGGTAGCCTATAAATTTTTCTTGCTGACTGATTCATGGCTGGAATCCTTCACTGACTTCTGGAAGCCTACATTTCTTCCCATTACACATAGCGGTGATATTCACTAAACGCTCCAAGCCAAGCTATGGTTTTTAGGATAGTCATACACTTTGATGCTTACATTGTAACATAATGATAACGAAAACGATAACATTGACTTTTTATACATGGGTATGTTTATCTTACATTAATATCTATAATTTATTTTCTTCAACATAATATCTATTTATAGATAAAAGTCAAGTACTTAATAGGCTTAATGATGCACTAGAAAAAGTAAATCAATATTATATTTTAATAAATGGACTAATTCTTACTGGAAGATTCTTATAATGATGACATACTGTATCAACACAGGGTAAGTTATAATATGACCAGATGACCTAGAATCTTTTTTTTTTTAATATTTTATTTATTTATTTGACAGAGATATCACAAGTAAGCAGAGAGGCAGGCAGAGAGAGAGGGGAAAGCAGGCTCCCTGCTGAGCAGAGAGCCCGATGCGGGGCTCGATTCCAGGACCCTGAGACCATGACCTGAGCTGAAGGCAGAGGCTTAACCCACTGAGCCACCCAGGTGCCCCTAGGATCTTTAATTAATACATTTAACCAATCTAGATTTACAAGTAAGAATGAACTTTTCTCAGCAGAATTTTAACAAATATATTTCAAACTTTATCAGCCAGTGGCCCTTTTTCACTTAACTGCTTGTTGAACCAGTTATTGAGGCCCCTTGCCGCTGTCAATCATACTGATTGATGCCTCAGGTACACCAAATGCCTGTAGCAGGTCAACTCCCCTCTGGATAGCCATTAACTTCCACTTCTACCACTTGAGTTTTACACTTACTAAGCATGGGATGTCTTTTTCTCAAAGCTAGTTATGCTGCTTATATTTAAACTTAAAGCAATCTCATTTAATGCTACAAAAATAAATTAAGACATTTGAAATAGAAGAGGTTTATTATTTTCATACAAACTATGATGTATTGTTTTAACAATTTTGTATCATTTTGCAAGGCAATAGAAGTAAAGGAAAGGAAAAAAAAAAAGTGTGGGCCAGATAACTGAAAGACTGGACACATAAAAATAGAATGGGTTTTTTTTTTAAAAGATTTTATTTATTTATTTGTCAGAGAGAGAGAGAGAGAGAGAGCAAGCACAGGCAGACAGAATGGCAGGCAGAGGCTGAGGGAGAAGCAGGCTCCCTGATGAGCAAGGAGCCCGATGTGGGACTCGATTCCAGGACGCTGGGATCATGACCTGAGCCGAAGGCAGCTGCTTAACCAACTGAGCCACCCAGGCGTCCCTAGAATGGGTTTTTATATATATAGCTACACAAGTGTTTTCAAACTCTCTTTGCAGAATGAAGAAACTCAGAAATAATAAATAATATCTAATAGGTATGTTTTATGCAATTACCTTACTATCAGATACAGTTCAGCAAGCCTGTATCTGTAAAAATATCTTTTTCATTAAAAAGTTTGCTTTGCTGCATACTAAATTATAAAAATAATTTTCTGTAGATGTGCATGTGCCCACAAACCTCCCATGCATGCATAGAAATTTATATATAATTTTCATTATTCACTTTTGAACTCATTTTAAGAAACTAAACATACAAGTAAGAATTTTACTTATTGGGCTCCCATATTTACTTTTATTTTACTTAGTCTTTGCAGGCACAGAAAGAGAGAGAGAAAAAAAAAAACACCCTAACTTCTCTCACCAATTACTTTTTTAGGATGGCAAGTCTGGAGTTGTCAAGCTGATACCTCAGGTAAAAGATTTAACTTGTTGTTTTTAGAGATTGAGGAGTGAATTGTGTTATCTCTGTTCTCTATCTCATACCTCTAATATTATTTTGAAAAGTGAAGTGTAAAATTGTACCTTAAAGAACAATCACTCCTGTTGCTCTTAAGTCATTATGCCATGAAATCTTGTACATGTTGAAGTAAAGACATTCTATTTTTCTAGACATGGATACTCTATCACAAATAACATGAAAGCACATAGGAAGAAGAGACAATATTTTTTCTGGACAATTCAGGAAAAAATTGTTCTAACATCAGCCAATTTCTATCAGATATTTACCCTTTTATTCATCCTTAATATAGATCCCCAGTATGCCATGCAAGGTTTTACTTTAATGGTGTCAGAGAAAAAAATTGCACCACACACTGGTACAGGGGCAAGTAACTCTTCATTCAAGGGGAGAGAGGCCAGACATCAGCCTGAACTCAACTCAGAGGAGACAAAATGTGAGAAAATTTTAAGAGCTGGAGAAGGGGGAGATCATAGGGCATGCTAATTGATCTTACACAAAAGAAAAATCAGTCTTCTCATATCTTTATTATAGGACTGAGATGCCCACTGAGGTTAGGCTCATGCTTTCCCCCCAGACACTGAGAGATACTGATGCTAACTTGATGTCTGCATTTCAAAGGGATAATTCTCAGGTCTTTGAGAAGGATATTCCTGGGCTGTAATTCCGGCTAGAGGCTTTTAAATAGATTTACATATATCTCAAAGTGGCAAAGAAAGAATTTACAATTTTGAGTATTAAAAGAAGAAGAAGGAGGAGGAGGAGGAGAAGATGGAGGGGAAGGAGTTGGAGGAGGACTAGGAGGAGAAGAAGAAAGCAGCTCTAAAAACGGAGCTCAGGACCCAGTCAGGAAGCAGCCAGTCTAAAATGTATTCAAGCTGAGGGGAACATTAAGGCTGCCTTGGTCAACAGAAATACTGTTTCTTCAGCGAACAATAGAGTAGCCATTAGCCACATGTGGCTACTGAGCACTGGAAATGTAGCTATTATGACTGAGTTATTGAATATTTAATTGTATTAAATTTATCTTAACTCAACTTAAAATTTAATTAGTCACATGTGGCTAGTGGTTACAGTCCTGGGTAGCACAGATGCAAATTACTGCATAATCAATGGCTATTATTTGAACAAAAGTAACATCTTAGTTAAAAAAGAACTAAAGTAAAATCTTAGTAAAAAACTTTAGAGCATAAATAAAACATCAACATTTGTGTTTAAGGTATTTTATATAATCCTTTTGGTTGCTTCTCTATTTTCGTTGTTGCTGTCACGTTCTTTCACTTAACGATGAATCATCAAACGTATTACCATCTAAGCACACACTGTCTTATTAATTTTTCAAATATGCGTGCTCAATTATCAGTCATTTTCTAAATATGAGAAGGGCACCACAACATGGTGGAATTTATTGAGAAATAAAGGTAAACTTCCAAATTTTGCATTTTTGCTTTGGTTACAATTTTCTTACGTATTCAGTGCTTGAGATGCACAACATTGTTAATTTCAAAACCAGAATCTCTCTTAACCTTTCTCTAAAATTGCCATCTGTTGTTTATCTCACTCTTTTTTTTTTTTTCCAAATGAGTGAAGTAGTTAAAGGCCCGTGTTCATAATGAAATTATTTTTTTTCATTGCTTATTCCAATTTTATTGCAGGAGGTAGAAATTTTTCAGCAGACATTTCTCTGCATCTTCATTCTCTCTTTTCTGTGTTTTTGAAAGATGTATACTTTCATTTCAAGGTCAACCTCTGGCCTCTTGTTATCTCTTCACCTAGCTGTCTCTTTGGTACCAAAATCAACATCCCTCCCACTTACTATGCCAATTTATCTTTTCACAGATTCTTTCTCCCCACCAGAGCCTAAAATTAAATTAAAATTGCTCCTAGCTAGGAACAGAAGACATCAACAGCAACAACAATGATGATAACAAAACCTCACATACCCATGGTTCAGATATAATCACTTGCTCTAATTTTTAACATGCTGAAATACATGTAAGCTCTAAAGACAGTGGACATTCCCAGAATCTCCTCCTCAAAAATAAAAGACAATTTTACTACTTGGTTGTTAATATAATACATCATTTTATTAAATCAAAGGAGGAAATAAGTGAGAGGTTGGATAGAACTCTATCTTAAAAGACAGTATAACTTAAAGGAAAAAAAAATCTCCAAATATAAAATCAGATAATTCATGTTTAGGACTTGGTTTTGCCAAACCTTTGTTGTGTGGCAAATTCAGGTAACTTCTCTGTGCTCATCCCCTTATCTATAAAATTGGAGTAACAAAAGTGTCTGCTTCATAAAATTATTAAAAAAAAAAATTTAGAAAGATTTAAAAAAAAAAAAAAAAACAACTAGTATGGGATGACCTGGGTGACTCAATTTGTTAAGTGCCTGACTCTTGATTTCCGCTCAGGTCATGATCATGATCTCAGGGTTGTGAGCTTTAGCCCCACTTCAGGCTCTGTGCTGAGTGTGGACCCTGCTTAAGATTCTCTCTCTACTCCACTCATCCCACCTTCCACTTGCTGGTGTATGAGCTCTCTAAAAAAACCTCAAGACATTAGGGTGCATGTGCCTCTTTTTTCACTACATCTGTATCTTTGGAGTAAATACCCAGTATTGCAATTGCTGGGTCATGGGGTAGCTCTATTTTTTAACTTTGTGGAGCCTCCATGTTGTTTTCCAATGGCTGTACAAACTTACATTCCCACCAACAGTGTAAGAGGGTTCCCCTTTCTCCACATCCTCTCCAACATTTGTTGTTTCCTGTCTTGTCAATTTTTGACATTCTAACTGGTATAAGGTGGTATCTCAGTGTGGTTTTGATTTGAATTTCCTTGATGGCTAATAATGTTGAACATTTTTTCATGTGCTTGTTAGCCATTTTTATGTCTTCTTTGGAGAAGTGTCTGTTCATGTCTTCTGCCCATTTTTTTGACTTGATAATTTGTGTTTTGGGTGTTGAGTTTGAGGAGTTCTTTATATATCTTGGATACCAGCCCTTTTTCTGTAGTGTCATTTGCAAATAATGTTCACAATAGCCAAACTGTGGAAGGAGCCAAGATGCCCTTCAACAGACAAATGGATAAAGAAGATGTGGTCCATATATACAATGGAATATTACTCAGCCATCAGAAAGGATGAATTCCCACCATTTGTATCAACATGGATGGAACTGGAGGGGATTATGCTAAGTGAAATAAATCAAGCAGAGATAGACAATTATCATATGGTTTCACTTATATATGGAACATAAGGAATAGCATGGAAGACTTTAGAGAAGGAATGGAAAAATGAAGGGGGGGAATCAGAAGAGGAGATGAGAGACTATGGACATTGGGAAACAAACTGAGGGTTTCAGAGGGGAGGGCGACAGAGGGATGGGTTAACCCGGTGATGAGTATTAAGGAGAGCACGTATTGCATGGAGCACTGGGTGTTATATGCAAACAATGAATCATGGAACACTACATCAAAAACTAATGATGTACTATATGGTGACATAGCATAATTAAAAAAAAAAAAAAAAAACAAGACAAAAAAACAAGTAGTGCCCGAATGTTTGGCACATGATAAATTCTCAATATATATTAGCTATTATTAACTTATGTTATATTTATTTATTTAGTTCCATAGTTTTATTTATTTTTAATTGAAGTGTAATTAACCTACAATGTTATATTAGTCTCAGATGTACAACACTGATTCAACAGCTCTACGCATTTCAGTGCTCACCAGAAGTGTAGTCACCATCTGTCACCATACAACATTATTACAATATTATTGACTATTATTCCCTATGCTGTACTTTTCATCTTTCATGAAACTTACTTATTTTATAACTGGAAGTGTGTACCTGTTAATCCCCTTTCTCTGTTTTACCCATCTCCATCATCTCTTTTTAATATCCATTTTAGAATCCTTTCTGTTAAATTCATAGCATGTTACAAAGTGTATAATTATACATTTATTGAGAATTATTCTAGATGTGTGGTAAACTTGAAGCCTGCCCCTCAGGAGGAAGCTCCAGGACAAATTAACAGGCCTTTTTCAGGAAGAGAGGGGTATGTTTCAGTTTGCTGTCTATGCAGTGTCCAGGAGGTGGTGGCCAGCCAAGAGCTCTCTCCCAATTTTTCCTTCCAGATCTGTGGGGTCCAGAAAAGCAAGTCCCCCGGGCAGCCAGAGCCAGGCACTCCAGGGTGTTGCTTGTGTGGGCTGTGCACACCCATTGGCGTTAGTGGTCTTCAGATGAGTGCAGGGGTGAGGTGCCCCCACTGGTTTTAGTGATTATTCTTTTAATATCTGGACATTCACATAGTAAATGACTTGTTTCAGTAGACCTTATACATGACTTTATACATAACTAATCGTTTGAAATATGTGCACCATTAAGGAAATCATAATTTGAAGTTTGTTATTAGTTTTGACAACACTGTCATCTCAATTAAGGAGTGTTTTTAAAAAATATTCCTGTGCACCTGGGTGGTTCAGTTGTTTAAGCAATAGCCTTCAGCTCTGGTCATGATTTCAAGGTCCCGGGATCAAGTCCCACATTGGGCTCCCTGCTGCTTCTCCCTCTGCCTGCCACTTCCCCTTGCTTTTATTCTCTCTCTTTCAGTCAAGTAGGTAAAAAATCTTAAAAAATAAATAAATAAAAAGAAATAAGTAAAAAATATTCCCTACTTACAATTTTAAAATAAGATAAAAACTATAATAACCCAATATTAAGATACCTGTTTAATAATTGAAATATATCTCAACACATACCAAGTTATTTTGAATACTTTAAAGTATGAAATAATTTGTATTTGTTTCAACTTTTGAGACATATTCTTTCAAGCATTGAATTTTCACATTTAAGGAGTCTAATAAGCCCCAGCATTTTAGAGGATAGACCGCCATCTGGTGGAAATTTTAAGTCTTAACTAAATTACCTAAAAATTTTATATAGCTTGTTCATGTTGTTATGAGCATGCTAGAAAGCATTCTGGTTGCATAACAGAAAATGTATTAAATTAATGAGCTGAAATCTAATGGAAAATAAAAGCAAATAAGTTTTAAAATTAGACAAGTGTGTTTCTGCCATCCTTAACCATCCATTTGTATCACAATGAATTTAATACTGTGAATATTAGAAAGGCCATAAAAACTCAACGAATAGAGAAATAACCAATCGGTGACTGCTTGTCTTCACTTAAGCATATTTAACCTAAATCATAAACCATGATTTGTTTTTGCTGATATCATGCAATTAAAAAAAAATCTCTAACTTTCTATTATTTCTGTTTTGGTCCCGCTCATGTACAATCATTTCAAAATGATCCTAGCCATTATTTCTAGAGAGGTAACTTATTGAGAATGTTAGAGGTTCATAGAGTTTCTGAGGTTCTAGAGTGCTGATAATATCCCCAGTACAATTATTGACATCACCTTCAAAGGCAATGCATTTTCATCTAATAAGGGTGCTATTCTAGTTGGATACTTTTTATTTCCAAAAAATTAAAATTTAATATCATCATAATGGAATGTTTGCCTAGACATGGGAGGCTTGACAGAGATAATTTATGCCTCTGAAAATATACCTAAATTGCACACAGCCCTTGAGAAAACTAAAAGCAGAATATGTTAGGTGAATGAGGGCTACATTGTGAAGTAGGAAAACTCAAGAGCAGTCCTTGTTTGGTTACTAATTAACTGTACGGTCTTAATAATAACAAAAATAATAAACAACTATAATCATGATACATGATAATATACTAATAATATAAACATCAATATATATAAAGCATAATGCAAAGCAACTTTTGTATCACAACAATCATATGATTCAGGTTCCCTTGTCATCTTGATTGTATAAATCACAAGTTCAGGAATGCAAAATAACCCTTCCAATTTCAAAGAGCAAGTACATGCCATAGATAGAAAATTCATCCAGACTACCTGAGGTGTTGTTTGTCCATTCAAAAAATAATAATCTTTAAATATTTTTCAAGATTTTAGTTTCTCATGCAGTTGGTTCATAATTACTATATTTCTTTTATTGCAGGATCAGTTACTATGTTTTGTTTTCAGTTAATATGTTTTAAAGTTATTTTATGCACATTTGTTTTATCAGGATTCTATCATATATGCATAATGTGATGTAAAGAAGAATCCAAAAAAAATGTATATGCCTAGTTCAAATAAATGAAAACAAAGTGCTGTAATTGTTTTTATAGTTAACACACCAGAAGACCCCAGCTCTTCATATATAATATAATAACCACCCACAACTGACCTGGGTACAAGCCCTATCTTAAAATTTGTGATAATGATCTATTTAATTTACTTTAAAATTATATTGCCTATGTATCCATCCCTAACCCTAATTTAGTTCTGCCTATTTTCCTTATTTAGTCACACTGTATGTTATTTCATGACTTGTTTTAGTCAATAAGTTTGTTAAAAAAACATGTTATTGTCTGGATAGTCAGGGTTTGTTTTATTATTTAAAAAAAATGTATAATAATTTATTCTAAAAACATGGAGGAATCTTGGCATTCAGTGAGTCGGGGGTGGGTCCATTACATGAACCAGAACCTCGCGTCTCGCTTTTCGGGGGCCACTGCTCAGGAAGACAGAGGAATGAAGCTGGAGAGCCACTTAGCAGCCTCAAGCTTAACACAGCTGTCCTCACATGCTAACATCTTTCTGGTATTCAGTTTAGTTTTATTGCCATATGGTAATGCATTGTATTAAGTTAAAATAATTTAATTAGTGCATTATTAATGGATTTATTTTTTTTTCCCACCAAGCTATTTCTTAGATCTGTTATGAAACAATGCAGTGGGATTTCTGTCCCATAAATTATACACATTTTCAATATGACTCTATAATTTTAATGTAATTTTTTAAATATTTGTACCAATTTACTCTCCCACCCACAGAGTGAAATTTTTTATTTGTTTTTGTTTTTTGCCACTCCAGTGGTTATTTTAATTTGCTTTTCCCTGGTGCTAATAAGGTTGAGCGCTATTACACAGAATTATAAGCTATTTGTATATCAGCTCTTATATTCATTTTCTATTGTGTTATCTATTTTTATAATATCTGGGAGAAGAAGAGTGAACTGAACATCTGGTGAGCAGTCAGACTTGACTATGAAGGCTTTGATGTTGACCAAATCTTTCTAGCCTTTTTCTTTGCAGTAACATAATAGAATCACACATCCCTACCTGCCTTTTTTTTTTTTTTCCCCCCTGTGGCCATGTGACTTGCTTTGGCCAATGATATATGAACAGGAATGATGTCAGTTCTCAGTGACAGAAACTTTACCAGCCCTTTTGTAATTTACCACATTCACTTCCGGCTGCCATGGTGATCATAACTACACCTGTCAAGATGGAGCCTTCGTTAGCCCGCACCCTGAGTGAGTCCATGAGCAGACCCATCTGAGGATCTAGTAATGGGAATGAAATGTAAACTTCTTGCTTGTTAAGCAAATACAATTTTAGAATGGCGTATTACCACAGAACGAGTTTCCCTCTTTTGTTTACTCCTATAGATAGGTGTTTTTATCAGTCTCTCCATTGTGCTTCCCTACTTAATATTCTCCAAATGAAGGTACCTGTAAACACTAGGTCTCATTTATCCTACTTTTTCTGTAAATGATATTGCAGCTTAATGGTGTTTTTCCTCCAGTAAAGTCAGCTGTGCCGTATTACCTACTTACACAATATTAACAACACACCTGCTAGTTACAAATGAACACTTTTACTTCTTTTGTGTTTTATTTTAACTGAAAAGAATATAATCCATGATATCAATGAAATGTGAAGCCAGTAGTTAAGACACAGACACACATGCACACTCATAATTCCATAGAATTGCATTTAGGATGCAAAAGAACTCTGAGGTCCACTTATTTTTCTAATAATTGATTGTAAAGAAGATAATCTTAATGTTGAGGGCAAGCTTTAGGGCATTCATGAGTTCTTTTTGTTATTCCTACTTTTTCTTATTTTCCCCCCTCTGGAAATAACATTATTATTGTTATTTTTCAAATTTATCTCCTTTGTATTCTCAGAATCAGCCCTGAGTCTTTTTTCCTACCATTACTTCTAAACTTTCCATTATATTTTGAAGTCTATCACCTTTCCATCATATTCTAAAATAATTTTGTCTTGCCCAACTGATGCAAGTGTAATATGGTATAATAACTATAAAACATTAAACCATAATACTAATGTACAGGAAGTAATGAAAATTTATTATTTTTAAACTGTCAACAGTACTATGGGCACCTGGGTGGCTCAGTCCATTAAGTGTGTACCTCTAGCTCAGGTCATGATCCTGGAGTTCTGGGATCGAGCCCCACATCGGACTCCCTTCTCTCTGGGGAGTCTGCTTCTCCCTTTCCCCCTGCTCCTCCCCCTGCTTGTGTTTTCTCTCTCTCTCAAATAAATTAAAAAAAAAAAAAAAAAGCTCTCAGCAGTTCCCACCTGTTTTCAGTGGAGAAATTAAAGTTTACATATGAAGATTGATTATATATTCTTTTTTGTAAGAAGTAAAATTTATTAAACAAACAAATAAAAAAGTAGTAGATGGATCCCATATCCATGTAAGCATACTTTAATATCCTAGACTTAACTGTGATAAGGAATTTCAACACAATGAGAGAAAAAGCTGCTCAGCATAATTACATGAAAATTTGTGTTATTAGTTGCATTTTTAGAGATTATCCTAATTTTGATAAAAGTTGATCCCTTAAGCAGAAATGGGAAAAAAAAAAGTTGTTTTTTTTTTTGTTTGTTTTTGTTTTTGTTTTTTCCTCTTCAGTCCAATGTCTGTTATTGGAAAAGCTGGATTGCAGGTTAAGGGGAATAGTCAACAAACATCAGTTGGCTATTACAACAAGGTAGCAGGTGAGGAACTAAGCAGAAGTGGTCAAGCTGAAAATATCTCCAGTGGGATCTCAATTAAGAACTTTCAGGGGCGCCTGGGTGGCTCAGTGGATTAAAGCCTCTGCTTTCGGCTCAGGTCATGATCTCAGGGTCCTGAGATCGAGCCCCACATCAAGCCCCACATCGAGCCCCACATCAGGCTCCTTGCTCAGCGGGGAGCCTGCTTCTCACTCTCCCACTCCCACAGCTTCTGTTCCCTTTCTCACTATGTTTCTCTCTGTCAAATAAATAAAAATAAAATCTTTAAAAAAAAAAGAACTTTCAAAACCAGTATTATCTAATGTTTAAGAACAAAATTTGCCATTTTTGAATGGTACTTTTAGCAAACTTCTGTAAGAAAACAAAGCTTTCATTAACTTTGAGTATTTTAAGTTATATATCTCCGTACTTGGTTAAAAATAGCACACCTATCAATGGCCTGTGTGGTTCAGTTGGTTGGGTCTCTACCTCTGGCTCTGGTCATGATCCCAGAGTCCTGAGACCAAGTCCCAAAGCAGGCTTCCTCTCCCTCTGCCTGCCTCTTCCCCTGCTCATGCTCTAAGTCTCTCTCTCTCTCTCTCTGACAAATAAGTAAATAAAATCTTAAAAAAAAAAAAAAAGAATTGTGGAACCACAAATTTTGAAAAAAAAAAAAAAAAAAAAAGAATACCTTAGCACAGAAGGAGGAGTAGCTAGTTCAAGATAGCCAGGTGACATTTATGGAACCTAAAAAATTATTAGGGGACTGACAGAAATATTGAGAGAGAAAACACTAGACAAAATTAGAAGCCAGACTACTCTCTTGGAACATTATAAGAGTGCCCACTGAAAGCTAAAACATTTGGAAATACTTGTTATATAAGTGGTCTGTTTTCAAATAGTAATACCCTAATCAAGTGGAAATACCTTAGCCAAAATACTTCCTTGCTTACTATTCCTATTGTTTTATTTGTTTTATATATATTAAATTTTATTATGTTCTGTTATGTATTATATTATACATTATACTATGTTATGTTGTACTATGTCAATATATTTTTATATAAATATGTGTAATTCACATGCTATTATAACACAATAGATGGGTGATAGAAAGATAGAGAGAAAGCTACATAGACAGATCTATTACATTTTCCAGTAGTTTCCATATACTTAATCTCAAGAATTCTTATTCACCTAACAATTTTTCATCTTTCTCTTTCTTACAGTATTGGTCCCTTTTGGCGCTTGTTTTAGTTTTAAATAATTTATTTCACCACAATTTCTCACTCTAGATTTATAAAACTTGGAAATCACACTTAATTTTGCTACATCTTTATTTTGTGCACACAAGCAACTTTTTTTTCTATTTTATAGCATCTGGTTATTTATTTATTCATAAAATTATTCACTTATTCCTCATTTATTCCCCCAAAATTTGTGTCATTTTATCCATCAGAATAGGCTTGGTTAGCTATAGTACCAAGGATCTCATAGCTCTTTCCCACTTACCTTGAGTGAAGGGAGCTCTGCAACAGAGAGCCGCTCAAAATCCCTAGCTGACAGGATCTCATTTCTACATGTGTTTCCATAGTCCTCTTGACAGGGAAAGGGTATTCTGTAGGATTTTGCACCAGCAATTTCATAATCCAGACTGAAAATTACTCATACCATTTCCACTTAAAATTCATAGGTCACACCCATTTGAAAGGAGTCAAGAAGTCTAGTCTGCTATAGGACCCAGAAAGAGGAAAGGCCTAGATATTCATTGATAAGGAACATTCAAGACTCTTGCAATCTTTCTAAGCTGTTAACTGAAAGTTCTGAAATTAAGAAGGCAAAGTTAATGCCCTCAAAACATGATAAAGGGAGCTGAAAAAAGAAGAAAAAGATAGTGATTCACGTATTACAAATATTCTGGAAGTACCAAGGAGGTTGAGAGAGTACTACAATAAAAAT
Organism: Enhydra lutris kenyoni; assembly: GCF_002288905.1. Taxonomy (NCBI): domain Eukaryota; kingdom Metazoa; phylum Chordata; class Mammalia; order Carnivora; family Mustelidae; genus Enhydra; species Enhydra lutris. The sequence continues at coordinate 56,526,559 of NW_019154089.1, read as the reverse complement.
ACATAATGGAATATTCAAATTACTCTTTGTTGTATTTAAAAGACATTTTATGTCTTTTAAATGTTACTTTTTAATGTTACTATTTAATGTTACTATTTAAATAGCAACAGGGGTTAGTTCAAGATTTTCATGCTGAGACATGGCTGAAGTTGAGGTGAATGAAGATAGCCATGGACTCTTTAATAAATATAAATATGAATATGAATAAAGGAATTAATGAGTTTGAGGTTTATACAGATGGAAATAGGAAGCCGATTGAGTTAAAAGCAGAAAATACGAACAATTTTCCTTAGGAAGAGATTCTTTCAACAGCAGGGTAAAGAGAGATTGGGGTCAGGATACAGGAGAAGGAAATAAGTCTTGGAAGAGATTGCTACAATTATTCTGATAAGAAATGTTAACAGTATTAAATATGCTGATGACAGAACTAATTGAGAGAGAACTAGGGAACCAGGGAAATTTAGTAGAAGGCAAAACGGGCAAGACTGAAGTACTTAGGAAGAAAAGAGTGTATGTTGGCAGGTGTTCATCTTTTTTGTTCTTCTAGTTGCCAAAAAATATTCTGAGAAATAAAGACTCAGAGATCATTTTCACTCATTATCACCTTTAAACTGCAAACTTCTAGGAACAATTGTCTTCATGTCCCCTTCATTTCCTTTCTACCCAGTTCCCCCTTGGACTTCAATCTGGCTTCTACTACTTCATAGGATTCCAGTAACACGTTTTGAAAAGCTCATTAATAACCTCTAAGAAGCTAAAAATCATTGGACACATTCAGCCCCACCCTACTTGGGCACTCATTAGCATTTACCAAAGATGTCACTTCAACTCTTCCATTCCCTCATCTGTTTTCAGGTTTGTTTGTTTTTTTTTCATACCAACTGACTGAGCTTTTGGTCTCAGTGCTCTATGGAAGCATTTCCATTAACCAATTTTCATGTAATAAATACTGTAAGACTTTTTTTCTTTCCTTATTCTACTCTATACCATCTCTTTAGTTAATCTGATCTATGCTCATGACTTCACATATACTCTATCCATAACTTACTATGAAGTTAATTTCTAGCATAGACTTTTGTTCTGATTCCTAGAATTAACAAAAAATTCTATTATGATATTTAATATACATCTGAATTTGAAATTGAGCAACTCTGTATTCAAATTTTCTGTTGTCCAAATTCTCTAGTGTTCCTGAGCTTGGTAAATGGTACCACCAACGCCTAATTTATCATGTCATTGGTTTGCCACGAAAACCAATGACAGTTTCTTTCTGATGGCGTATCTAACCATTCAACATCCCTGTCTATAGTGCTTGTTTGGTATTCTTCAAAAATGTTCACTTCTCTTCATCAATACAGCCACTTCCTCAAATAAGACATCAGCTCTTACCTGCATGACTGCAGGATTTTCCTAGATAGACTTTCTGCAATTTTTCTAACTTTAAGTTAATTAAATTTCTATAGAGATTCATAATGTTTTTCTTAAAAGTTGCCCAAATCATGTCATTTTCAAATTCAAAGACTTGCAGCCATTTCTTGTGTTTTTAGAGTCAGGTCTGAAATGATTAACCTGGTCTATTAGGTCCTGACTCATGCCTACATCTCAGGTTTTCCTGTTCTATTCATAGGATTCTGGAAAAAGCTGCTATGACTCTGGCATATTTTCATCCCCTGAAATACACCATATCCTTTCTTCCTAATTCAGCGTCTTCGTGCGTGTTTCTCCTTTTGCCAGAGACATTTTTAAATTCATGGTTCAATTCAAATGTGGCTTTGTCTCTTTCAACCAGCATGTCTTAGTTTATTTCCATAGCCCTGTTTATTTTTGTAGAGAAAATAATATTACAATAATATAACTGTATTATAATTGTCTAAGTGATTTTATGTATTGTCAATCTTACTGATTAGACTTAGGGTCATTTTTGACGTGTTTACCACATTAATGCTTTGTAGAATACTTTACAGGTAGTTGACTTAAAACTCATTCTTCACTGACTGAATGAATTCATGCATAATTAAATAAAGTCATGGATGTGAGGTAGATGTTGAGATAAATTTTGAACTTTTTAACACTTGATATTAGTGCTAAGAATAGTATTAATAATATTAATGGTAATAATAATGGCTAACATTCACTGTACTATTCCTAAGGGTCAGGCAATCTTCTGATACTTTATATATTTAAAGGGTTTGAATTTATGGGTAACTTTCTAGCTCAGTTCTCTGAATTTTGTCACACATTTTTATCATTTTTGGTCTAATTAAATTTTCATTTTCCTCTTACCTACAGAAGACATTACATTGTCATTTTTCTCAGTATCATCTAACACGGGTTTATAAATAGAGAGGGTTAAAGCTCCATTTTCTTTGTCACACAAAAGAATACAATGGATATTTCTTTAGTTAATACCTAAGTTCTTGCTATGGTGCCCTTATTCAGTGGATGCTCAATAAACATTAGGGCTGAAAACAAAGAAGAAGATATGTCTTATTTAAATGGCTAGAATTCAATCAGTACCGTTTAACATCCTAGGCAATTTGCGTCTTTGAAAGTTCAAATAAGAATCTCTTAAAAAAAGAACATACCTGTGATAAAAAGAACAAACTTCTATTATTTTAGGTATATGCCTTACTCATTTGCAAATTTAATTTGATATCAGAAACAAAAGAAAATGTTACTGAACAAAAGACACACTCAGATTATTATAGTGAAAAATATTGGTTTATCAAACCATGTGTGATGTAAGGGGGTCTTCTATTTCCAGGCTTACAGAAAGGCTTTTGTCAAGCCTAAAAGTAAGAATAATGGGACATTTTGGAAAGGTTGAGAAAAATATGCCTGGCCTCTAAACTCCATGTTCCTCTTTGCTCATTATTATTATTATTTGAGAGAGAGTGTGCGCACAAGGCAGAGGACAAAGGGAGAGAGAAAATCCTAAGCAGGCTCCATGCCCACTGCAAAGCTGGGAGCCCAATGCTAGAGCCCAATGCTAGGACCAAGGCAGGCTTCAAGCAGGGCTCTATCTCAGGACACTGAGTCACGACCTTATCTGAAACCAATAGTCCTACACTTTTTTTTTTTTTTAAGATTTTGTTTATTTATTTGACAGAGAGATAGAGAGCACAAGAAGGCAGAGCAGCAGGCAGAAAGAGAGGGAGAAGCAGGCTCTCTGTGGAGTGCAGAGTCCGATGTGGGACTCGATCCCAGAACCCTGAGATCATGACCTGAGCCAAAGGCAGCGGCTTAACCCACTGAGCCACCGAGGCTCCCTGGGAACTCCATGTCCTGAGAAGTTTCTCTGATGGAAGAACTGAAAGCTAGAATGAAGACTTGGGAATTGTTCCTCAAGTTCCATGTCTTAGGCAATCTGACAAATTAAATAACAACAAGCTTGATGGTTTTGCAAGTGGAAGTTTGGTATGAGTAAGTAATGCTTTAATGAAGCAATCCTAGCATCAACTGTAAAGAAGCACACCCAGTTGTCTTTTGTTGCAATAAAATATCTAATATAATTCCAAATGCACTGTACCCTACTTAATTGCATAATAGTACTCAGATTAAAGAAACAGGCAACATTGTTGGAAATATGAGCTAGCTCATGATTCGGTGAATAGTTTAGATGACTACATTAGGGGTTGCATGCATAAAGTCATAAAAATTCGACTTTAATTGTAATTATTTAAAAAATCATTTTATTAATGTATTCTAGTTGATTGCCTAATGAATAATATTCTTTTAGACCAGAAACTAGATTTTTTTTTTTTTTTTTTTTAGATTTTATTTATTTATTTGACAGAGAGAAATCACAAGTGCAGAGAGGCAGGCAGAGAGAGAGGGGGAAGCAGGCTCCCTGCCAAGCAGAGAGCCCGGATACGGGGCTCGATCCCAGGACCCTGGGATCATGACCCGAGCCGAAGGCAGAGGCTTTAACCCACTGAGCCACCCAGGTGCCCCCAGAAACTAGATTTTGCATAGGAATCTAAGCAGAGGAATCCCCTCTAGCTAGAGAATGATTTTTTTTTTTCTGATAAGAACCCAGATGTGAGCAATCAAAAGATTGCATGATTTATTGGCATAATGTTAGTCAGTTTCTAACCTTATTTTGGAGGCAATGAATTGAACAGAGTAAGTATATGTGAATAAGCCTGTCTATTTTAAAGTATGTGACATCAAACTAAGTGAATGTATATTCAAATACATAATTTAATCAATGTATTTATTGATATTTTTCAGAATTCTCAGTTTTCCAAATGAGTTGCCATTGAAAATGTCATTTGCTTTAAAGTCAAACTTTCCAATACGCACATATGTACATTCTGAGTAATGCTGTAAAGGACATTTTGATCAGTATTATTAGGTATAAGTGAAAACAGGAAATATTTGGCAGGGCTGTTACTGCAATGATGCACTTTGGGCAGAAGGCTGCAGTATTAGATCATACTGAACATCTCTAGAGATTGTATTAATCTCCATTGAATTAGCAACTAGCTGAATATTTTAATATTCCTACTCTCTTCAGACATCTCATAGTTGATTTTTTTCTTTGAATTAAGGATTCTTTTGAGACCAATATGTTCCAATATGAGAAGCAGTGAGATCCATAGTTTGGGCAGTTCAGAGAACAGGAGAGCAAATCCAAAATCATTTGTTCTGATTTTACATCATGACTGTATCAGGGATTGGTAAAGTCCTCCACACTCAATAGTAAAATTAAACAATATTTCACATGTATCATTGTGAAATATAAGTTACAGAAAGATCAATTACCTGAAGGGTTAACAGATCTATAAGAAATGGTAGTAAACAAACATTTTACATAGTGGGACATGGCATATATTAATTAGTACACTTTGAATCTTAAAATAAAAGTGTGTAGGAGGTATGATAAAATATATGCTTAAAAATTTGTCACAGAAACCTAGTGTCACATATACTGTTATTTGGATAACACTGGAGGGAGAATTAAGCCAGAGGAATTAAAATAAGGAAGGAATAGCTACAAATGTATACCAAGTGGAGGTCCTTCTAGGCTCTTAAAATCTGGTTTAATGATAGGAGTATCATATCCAAAGAAGGAACAGGTTTGCATCAACCTCTGGTTGTTTCCATTCATCCACACCAAATATCCTCCCTGACTCTGGGTCCCAAAACAATTCCATTATCATATCCAGTTTCACTATTCTCTTGCATGAAATTGGTGATATGTTTCATGGCAGTGAGGCAGTGAGTTTATATGGACTTACCTGCACTGGGTTTCCCTATTTCATTTACTTATTGAAATGAAAATCAGTCAGTGAATTAGTTTCTTAATTTATTTGAAAATTTAACCACAACCTCCCTCATTTTCCCATGTTATTCAATACTCAATTTCAAGTGACAAAACATTAAATTCAAAGTACCTTAGGTGAAAACATAGAATTTTATTTGTTCAAAAGGAAAAAAAAAAAAAAAGGACCAGAGTTAAAACCAGACTTAAGTAGGACTTGGCCAGATGCTTGAAAATGATTATCAGGGATCTCTTTTTGCAACTCTTAATGTCATACTTTGCTTTGAGTTTGCTTACTTTTTAGTCAGTCGCTTTCTAAGTGGAGGATAGGTGACCACCATGAGGTTCTGATACTTAGTCATTGTTGCTAGTACAATGAATATTCCTCTTTCTTAATATATTTATTTAAAATTTCATGACTGTGCACCTGGGTGACTCAGTCTGATAAGTGCCTGCCTTCAGCTCAGGTCATGATCTTGGGGTCCTGGCATCCAGCCCTGTTTCAGGCCCCCTTCTCAGCAGGGAGTCTGCTTCTCCTTCTCCCTCTGCTCCCCCACCTGCTTCTGCTCCCTGAGTGACTCAGTCAGTGAAGCATCTGCCTCTTGATTTTGGCTTAGGTCATGATCTCAGGGTCATGGGATGCAGCCCTATGTTGGGCTTCTCTCTCAAATGAGTAAATAAATCTTTAAAAAATAAAATAAAAGATCAAGACTGTCTAATAGGTCAGCTTGGGACATGGACCTATTTTTAATCAGTTGTTTTTGGAAGAAGGAAGACATGCTCTGAGTAGTTCAACTTGGATTATCCCTGTCCAGAGCTAAGGGATGTCTGATCTGAAATATCCACACCTGAAGTAGGCAGAAATAACTCCCAGTGAAGAACTTGGTGTATTTTAAATAAAAGAACAAAAATGTGATGCTGGAAAGCATAAGGTGAAGATCTGAACACACCCTGGTTCAGAGAGCACGTTCTATGTCCAAAACTTGAAGTAGTTCATCACTGCAGAAAATAATTACTTTGTTCATCATACATCCCTTTTTCTCTGTGCTGCACTGTGTGTTTTAGGTATAGCTCTTCCACAAAGCCAATCACATTAGTTTAGTGTGTACAGTAATCCTGGTATAATACACTGTCTTAAAATAGGCTAATTAAAACCATTCCAGGGACTTGTTTTTGAAAATAAGGAGATAAACAACTTAGGAATTTGTCTTTTGAGGGAGAAACCCCTTTTGTTAAATTGTTGTTGTTGTTGTTGTCTTAATAGTTAATTATATGCTTCTTAAATTGAAACCAAAGGTATTATAAAATATGTCATGCTTTCTAAAATCTTTTTAAAAGAAGTTTTACTTTTCATGGGGATCTATATTTAAGGTGTCTACTCCTTTCATCTTCCATCAATGCCACACCGTCTTGATTATGATACCTTTATAGCAAGTCTTTTTTTTTTTTTATAAAGATTTTATTTATTTATTTGTCAGAGAGAGAGAGCACAAGCAGAGGGAGTGGCAGGCAAGGAGAGAAGGAGGCTCCCCACCAAGCAAGGAGCCTGATGTAGGACTTGATCCCAGGGATCATGACCTGAGCTGAAGGCAGACACTCAAATGATCGAGCCACCCAGGCATCCCAGTTTTATAGTCAGTTTTGAAGTAGGGTAGTGTCAGACCTCCAACTTGTTCTTCCTCAATATTATGTTGGCTTTTCCGGGTCTTTTGCTTATTTATATAAACTTTCGATCAGTTTCTCAATATCTGTAAAATGATTTTGGTCTCTCTTTCACTGGGATTGCATTGAATAAATAGACCAAGTTGGAAAGAAGTGACATCTTAAAAATATTTTGATATTTCTATCCATGAACATAGAATCTCCATTTTTTTAGTTCTTTGATTCCATTCCACAGAGTTATGTAGTATCTTGTACAGCTTTTGTTAAATTTATCCTTAAGTATTCCATTTTGGGATGCTAATGTAAGCGGTATTGTGTTTTTAGTTAAAAATCCATGTGTACATTGGTAGTGTATAGGAAAGGGATTGACTTTTGTATTAAAAACTTGCTATAATTGCTTATTAGTTCCAGGACATTTTTTTGGTCTTTTTATTTTTTTTTCAATTTCTAGTTAGAAAAGGATGACATCTGCAAGAAAGACAGTTTTATATCTTTTTTCACAATCCTTATAACTTTTATTTCCATTCCCTATAATTACATTAGTTTTAGTTAGAAGTTCAGTATGATGTTGAAAGGAGTAAGAGGGGACATCCTTGTATTATACCTGATTTTATTAGGAAAGCTTTGAGTTTCTAAATAGTAAGGATGATGCCAGCTGTGAATTTTTTTGTACATAGTATTTACCGCAGTTAAGAAAGTTCTGTCCAGATGTTTTATTGTTGTTATTGTTGTGTGTTTGTTTGTTTTTATCATGAATGAGTGTTGGATTTTGTAAAATGTTTTTTTTCTGCAACTGTTGAGATGATCATGTGATTTTTTTAAAGTCTGTTGATGTGAAGGATTACACTAATTGATTTATAAATCTTGTACCAACCTGACACAACTGGACTAAGTCCCACTTAGACGTGGTGTATTATTCTTTCTATGCATTGTTGTATTCAATTTGTCAATATTTGTTGAGAATTTTGCATATTTATGAGGGATGTTGGTCTGCAGTTTGTTTTTTCTTATAATATCATTGTTTGGGTGTTAGCATTAGAGTAATGCTGTCATCACAGAATGAATTAGAAAGAGTTTATTTTACTTCTATTCTCTTAAAGAGTGTGTGGAGGATTGGTACAACTCCTCCTTTTAACATTTGGTAGAATTCACCAGTGAACCCATCTGAGTCTGCTGTATTTTGTTTTGGAAGGCTATTAGTTATTAAGTTTCTTTAATAGATTGAAGCTTTTCAGATTGTACATTTCCTCTTATGTGAGTTTCAACAAATGGTGTCTTTCAAAGAATTGGCCAATTTCATCTAGATTATCAGATTTGTGGCATAGAATTTTTCATCATGTTTATTCATTGTGTTTGTTTATTACCCTTTCAATGTCTATGGGTTCAGTAGTGATATCCCCTCTTCCATTTCTGATATTAGTAATTTGTGTCTTTTCTTTCTCTCTCTCTCTCTTTTTAATAAGCCTGTCAGAAGCTTAACAGTTTAATAATCTAAGGATCAACTCTAGATTTTATTGATTTTCTCTTTTGATTTCCTAATTTTTATGTCATTGATTTTGTGCTTTAATTCTTATTATTTCTTTTCCTCTTACTTGGGATTTAATTTGCTCTTCTTTTTCTAGTTTTCCAGAGTGGAAAGTTAGATTATTTCAAGCTAACTTTTCCAGGTGTAAGGTTAGCTATGTTCCTAGCATCATGCATGAATGAATAAGTAAGTAAGTAAGTAAATAAATAAATAAACGGCAGTCTTTAACACAATCATATTCATTTTCAGTGTCACAATATACATTACTCTCATATTTATTTTATAACTTTTGCTATGCAATACTTATGTAGTTTGCACATTTTTATCCATCAAGTTATGGAAAATAATCTAAATTATTATTTTAAAGTTTTATGTAGGTTTCCATGACATTAAACAAATATAACTACAAGTTGAAAATAATAGGGTGCCTGGTGGCTCAGTTGGTTAAGCGTCTGCCTTTGGGTCAGGTTATGATCACAGGGTCCTAGGATTGAGCCCCACATTGGGCTCCCTGCTAAGAGGGGAGCCTCCTTCTCCCTCTCCCTCTGTTCTTTCCCCTTATTGTGTTCTCACTCACTCTGCTTTCTCACTCTCTCTCTCTCTCTCAAATAAATATATAATCTTGGAAAAAAATGTTTTTGATGGTCTTTTCAATTCTCCTACTATCATCCTGTTATCAAAATAAATATATATACAGAACTAAAGACTCAAAAATATAACTCCATAAGAGAACATAGGCAGAAACTCCAGGTTCAAAACCAAGAACCCACGCATCGCAAAGTACTTTGCTGTTAAATAAATATCTTCTCCCCACAAAGTATTCTGGAAAGCAACATACTCATAAAAAGTGTGAGTATGAGCAACACTCATAAAACCAATTGATTTAACCACACTGGAAGTGGTAGAGATGAATGCAAGGACTGTTTTGCCAGAATATGCTTTCTTTTCGTTAGTGAGCAGAAAAATGAGTTACAGTGGTAGGATGAAGATCAATGTAAAAGAGATCATGTGCTCATATAGGAATGGGGTCAAATTCTGATGTATATCAGAATATGTACTATGATATGATCAAATACAATTTATTCTGCTACGGTATGTATAACTATCATGCAAGTCTTCTCCAATGATGTAGACTTAAAGATAGGAGAATAAGTGGAGCTTACAATATTCCAAACACAATTTTCACAGAATTTAAATTATTTTAAGTAAACAAAGAGAAAGGAATCAAGAAATGCTTTCCCGTAATTAAAGAGAAAGTCTTGAAGATACATAAAGGACCAATGCCTTCAAAATTCTGAATCATAGAAACAGAACAAAAAAATGTTATACTTACTCAGATTCACTTCAAGTATAAAGTCTATTTAGACAGAAAAGTTAAATATTCAATAATTCATGAAATGTAGACTCAGTGGTCCCTAACTGGGGAAAAGGACTATCAGAAAATAATACCATCACTAAAAATATGAATTAAAATAAGGAAAAAAATTGAAATCAGTGAAATTATTCTTTGTAATTCAGTAATTGTGAGCTTATGTCATTATACACTTGTCAATACCATTGCAAGGAATGAAACCAAATATGGACCTTTGTTAAAAATAATGAACCAATATTGGCTCATTAATTGTAATGAAGATACCATGTTAATGCAAAAATGTTAATTTTTGGAGAAATTGGGGTACAAGGAACTGGTGAGAGGGCACATGGGAATTCTCTGTACTTGTTTTTTAAAAGATTTTATTTATTTTTTTTAAATTTATTCATTTATACATTTATTATTGATTGAGAGAGAGAGAGTCCTAACTCTCAGTATCTGTAACTATGACCTTATTTGGAAATTAGTTATGAGGAAAATATGATGAAGTCAGAGTGGTTGAGTGGCCCCTGATCCAATGTCTGGTATCCTTATACAATAAGGCAATTTGGGCACACAGGGATGGAAAGAGAAGAAAGCAATGTGCAGAAACAGTTGTAGAGGAAAATGTGATGAGAACAGGTAGAAGTTGGAGAAATATTATAGAAATATTTCTATAAGCCAAATAATATCAAGGAATACTGGCAACTATCAAAAACTATGAGAGAAACGTGGAAGGGATTATCCTTCAGATCTTCAAGTAGGAACCCTACTGACACCTTGATTTCAGACTTCCAGCCTCCATAACTGTGAGATAATTAATTCTAGTTGCTTTCGTTACCCAGTTCGTTATAAACCGTTATGACAGTCCTAGGAAATGAATACAGATTTTGCTTTGAGAAAGTGGGGTGCTGCTGTCACAAATACTTAAATTATCAAAGTTGTTTTGGAATTGTGTGATGGATAGAGACCAGAGAAATTTGAAGCACTTGATAGAAAAAACCCTAGATATCCCCGAAGAGAAAGTTGGTTAGAAATATGACTTTTCGGGGTGCCTAGGTGGCTCAGTGGGTTAATGCCTCTGCCTTTGGCTCAGGTCATGATCTCAGTTTCCTGGGATCAAGCCCTGCATCAGGCTCTCTGCTCAGCGGGGAGCCTGTTTCCCTTCCTCTCTCCCTGCCTGCCTCTCTGCCTGCTTGTGATCTCTGCCTCTCAAATAAATAAATAAAAAATCTTGAAAAAAAATATATATAACTTTTCAAGGCAATTATGGTGAGTGTGCAGAAGGAAATGAGTAATATGGTAGAGAAAGCTTCTATTTTTTACATATGTAATCATGAACAAAATGTTGGCAAAATATGTTAAAGGTGCCTCCGGTGTAGCCTCAGACAGAAATGAGGAGCATGTTATGGGAAGGGTGACCCCTGGAAAAGTGCCTTTGTTTTTAAATGACAGACAACTTGACTGAATTATGTTTTACGTTGGGTGGAAAGTAAAACTATGAATTTGTATATGGAGTTGAGAAGTTTTCCAAAGAGAGTATAGAAGGTGTGTCCTAGTTTTCCCTTGATGCTTATAGTAAATATGAAAGGAAAGAGATCCAATGAGGAAGGAATTGGTAAACAAAATGGAACCAACACTTGATGATTTGGAAAATTCTCAACCCTATCTATATCATCACAAAAGATGAGAAAGCATGCTTTGTAGAGAGAACATTAAATTTGTCACTGAAAAACCATTTGCTAAGTTTACAAAAGAGATTAGGCATGTGATTTATAGATCCAATCAGTATCTCAGCAGAAGCCATAAATAGAGATTAGGTAATTCAGAAAGTATCTGTAGGAAACTCTGTGTCTAGGGGCATGTATCACTATAAAATGTATAAAAGACCAACAAAGGCTATGAAAATTTTACACCAGCACAAACACTGTCAGCCAGTACTGACAAGGAGAGAAATGAGATAAAAGAAAATGACTCTGAGGATAGAGTCAAGGAAACAGAGATCAGAGAAGGCAATGCTATTGGTCCAGTGTCTGGGCTCTCCAGTGGGACCTCCCCAAGCCAAGAAAACAGGACCACTAGTCTGGTGGATGCAGATGGTAGAGTAGAGGGCCATATAGAATTATTCTCAGGTTTTAGAATCTATGAAATTTGCCCTACTGAGTATCAGATGTGTTGAGACCCAAAACCTTTTTTAATTTTTTTTTAAATTTGCGTATAGTTGACACACAGTATTACATTAGTTTCCAGTACATAATATGGTGATTCAACTTCTCTATATGCTATGTTATGCTCCCCAGTAGTGTAACTACTATCTGTCACCATTGAATACTATTACAATATCATTGACTGTATTCCCTGTGCTTTGCCTTGTATTCCAATAACTTATTTACTCCATGACTGGAAGCCTGTATCTCTAACTCCCCTTCATCGATTTTTCCCATCCTCCCACTCGCCTCCCCTTGGGCAATATCATTTTGTTCTCTATATTTATAACTCTGGTTTTGCTTTTTGTTTGTTTGTTTATTCATTTGTTTTTTAGATCCCACTTATAAATGAAATTACATAGTATTTTGCAAGACTTCTTTTAAGCTTTTAAATTGTCCCTCGTGAAATGATGTCTATCTTACATACCATATTATGAATTTTTTTAAAAAATCGAGTCATACATTGGGGCACCTGGGTGGCTCAGTGGGTTAAAACCTCTGCCTTCAGCTCAGGTCATGATCCCAGGGTCCTGGGATGGAGCCCCGCATTGGGCTCTCTGCTCAAGCAGGGAGCCTGCTTCCTCCTCTCTCTCTGCCTGCCTCTCTGCCTACTTGTGATCTCTGTCTGTCAAATAAATAAATAAAATCTTAAAAAAAATTGAGTCATACAAATAATATTATCTCAGTATAATGTATCAAAATTAGAGTCAGAAAGCAGAAGAAAAATTTAAAAATTCATAAATATGTGAAAATTTAGATTATATTGCTAACTGATAGATCAAAGAAAAGAATTACAAGATAAATTATAAATAGTTTTAATATAACTGAAAGTGACATTAAATATTAAAGTCGAATGCTAGGATTCAGCTAAAGCAGTACACAGAGGAAAATTTACAACTGCAATATGCCATTTAAAAAAAAATAAAGTTCTCAAATGAATAACCTAACCTTCTGACCTTAAAAAATTAAAAAGATCATTAGCGCAAACTAAACCCAAAAATTTACTGGTATTTTATAGGCAGGACAAATAGACATTAAAAATAAAGACATCCAGATTAAAATAAAGAAGTAAAATGATCCCTATTTTCAAATGACATGTTATTATAAATAAAAAAATCCTAAAAGATTCATTTATTTAAAAGAAACCAAAACTATTAAAACCAATAAACAAGTTAAACAAGATTAATATAAAATAATCATTTGTGTTTTTATATACTCCCAATAAAAAATTTAACCATAAAATTAAGTAAAAAAAATCCTTTAAAATAGAATCAGAAAGAATAAAATACTTAGGAATGTTTTCAACAAAAGTAATGCAAGACTTGTATAGTGAAAACTGTAAACATTGTGAAAGGAATTAAAGGAGATCTAAATAAATGGGAAAACATGTTCATGGGTCAAAGGCTTTATTATTTAGATGCCTCCACTTCCCTAACTGATGTACAGATTTAAGACTAATCCTCATCAAAATCCCTGCTGGATTTCTTTAAAAAAACTGTTGAAAGTGATCCTAAATTTCACATGTAAATGCAAGGAATCCAGAATGGTCCAAACAGTCTTAAAATAGAGCAAAAAATTTGGAGGACCCACACCTTCAGACTTCAGGATTCACTACAAAGCTACAGTAATTAAGCCAGTGTGGTACTGACATATGGTGGACACATAAACCACTGAAGTAGAATTGCGAGTCCAAAAACAAAACCTTACATATTTAATCAATTGATTGCAAGCAAAGGTACAAGATCATTCAATGAGAAAAGAAAAGCTTTTTCTACAAATATTACCAGAAAGACTGGATATCCAGATGCAAAATAATGAAGTCAGACCCTTTCCACAATTCATACTCAAAAAACCTCAGAGGGATTACAGAAGTAAATGTAAGTACTGAAACCGTAAAAACTCATAGGAAAAAAAAAAACTCTTTATCTGTTTAGATATTTTCTTATATGTAACCCCCAAAAATTACAACTGACAAAATTAATGAAAAGCAGCCTCCATGAAAATTCAAAACTTTGGTGTTTCACACAGTATCATCTCAAAAGGGAAAAGACATCCTCAGTAGAGAAGAAAATATATGCAATGACTTCTGGAATTTATATTCTGGAGTTTTATATTTACATTTATCAGAATATGTACTTATAAAACTCAATAATTTTAAAAAATCACCTCATTTAAAAAACGGACAAAGAATTATAGAGATATGTCTCCACTGAAGATATACAAATGATCAATAAACATATGCAAAGATGTTCAACATTGAATCATTAAGGAAATACAAATGAAGATATGAGATGTCACTTTATATCTAATAAGATGGCTCTATTTCCAAAGACACAATGAGTGTTGATAAGGCTGGAAAGAATTTGAAGTGTCAAACTTTTCCTGTGGGAATGTAAAATGGTGTGCTTTGGAAAACTACTTGATATTTCCTCAAAATTTAAGCATTGTATGAACATATGATGAAATTTTTCCATTTCTAGTTATATACCTAAGAGAAATAAAAACATATATCCATGAAAAAAGTTGCACACAGATGTTCATAGCAGCATTATTCATTTTAGCTGAAATATGGGGGGAAAGTCTTGAATGTCTATCAACAGATAAATGGATAAATATAATGTGGTTTTTACATCCATGGAATATTTATCCATACAGTGTGAATGAAATATTGATAAATACTGAAGACTACCTAGTCTAGTCTACCTATTATAAGACTACCTATTGTATGACTCCATTCATATGAAATGTCCAGAATGGGCAAATCTATAGAGACGGAAAGATCCTCTGGGTCTGGAGGAATGTGGCCTAAACAGCAGTGACTGCTCATGGACATGGGGTTTCTTCTTAGAGTGATAAAAATGTTTTAAATTTAAATTGTGTTGATGACTTCACAACTTTGTGTATATATTTTAAAAAAGACACACTGAATTATACATTTAAAATGGGTATATTTCATAACATTTAAATTGTATCTCTCTAAATATGTTAAAGAATTCAATTGAATTTGTTGTATTGATTTTTTAAATTAAATCATTTTATCAATTTCCCTATGGAGTATTCATCCTTTCTGTTAGAGTTTTGATTATTTTTCTACCTGTTTACATACCAATATCAGTTTGATTTGCATGTTTATTAAAATCAGATCAGTCATGAAGTAATTTACTGGAAAATATTTAGATGAGTCCCAGAAAGGACAACTGGAAAACTGTGAAATCTTAGTGGTTATGGCAGTTATGCTTAGATTGTATGAACACTGCCGGTTCTAAAAATTCATTATAAATTATACAGAAGATCGTACACAGGGAAAGAAAAGTCAGCAAACATTTCTCTTTTGAGATAAATATTTTTGTGTCTCTTTATCAGGCAGATACAAAAAATGAAAGACTTTGCTAAGCACATTAGCTCCTCGTAGTGTATTTTCATTTCACAGTTGTTTATTTATGCATCTGTGTTGTCATCCATCAAACCACAAACATCTGCAGCAGGATAAGTATATCATGAGGTTTAGAGAAAGGCAGATCTGGAGTAAAATACACAACCTTTGCCACTTAGAAAATTGTGCGAGCTATTTAGCCAATGAATCTCGGCGTCCTCATTTGTTAAATCGGTAAAAGAGTGCATACACGACAAACCAAACCAAACTCAGACGCACAGATACAGAGAACAGACTGGTGGTTTCCAGAGACAAGGGAGCATGGGGGACAAAATGGATGAAGAGAATCCAATACAAACTTACAGTTATAAGATAAGTCATGGGATGTAATGTACAACACGGAAAATATATATAGTCAATAACATTGTATTGACTTTGTATGGTGACAGATGGTAGCTAGACTTCCTGTGGTGATTATTTCACAATGTACACAAATGTTGAAAGCACTGAAACTAATAAAATACTGTATGTCAATTATGAACCAATTAAAATTCTTGAAAAAAAAAAACAAAAAATAAGAGTGCATACACTGCAATATTGTTAGGATGAAAGTAAATGGCAAGTACTTAGAAAGTCTCCCCATGACAGATCTTTGGCATTTAATAAAAGTTGAACTTTACAAATAAAGATGTGGTAGTGTATGAATGTACATATATGCATATATATAATAAAATATATCTATATTTTTACTGCATTTTCAATTTAAATTTCTTAATTAAGATATCTAATTGCTTAATTTTTCTGAAAATTTAGGTATTATTCTGAAGTTTGTTTAATTCTTGAAGTTTAGATACTAGTGACTGTATTTTCATAACTTATTGTCTAAATTTTGTTATTCTTCCTTTTGATGAATGTTTTAGCTTATTTAAAGTATAAATGTTAAAGAATTTACCTCCATTTTATACTCATAAGAAAACTGAGTTTATTTCTTTTTACCATCACAATTTAGTTGAGGATAAAATAGTTTATATCTATTTTAAGTGGTTAACTATTTAATGCCTACCATGATTTTAAACTGAGTAAAATTTTGACTAATGACAATGATTTATAATATTATACTTATCAAGTTAATTAGTTAAATAATCTTAATTGATATCTGAAATTTAAAGAATTTTGAAGCATAAAAAATTCATCATCAGTTGTTTATTAAGAATCATTTTACCTTGAATTTTCTAAAGTAATATTTATTAGTCCAAAGTAAATCTTTGAGAAGTAAGTGAGGCAAATCTATTTCCCAAGAGATATTGCAATCACACAGAGTTGGAAAAAACACACACACACACAAACTGACGGTGCATATTTACATTTGCCCCAAGAGAACTGGTACTTCCAAATTTTGTGACAAAATCTAATACTTTGAAGGAAATTTGATCTTTTTGACAGTTTTACTGAGTTATCATCTCAAAAAGCAGAAAGAATTTTACCACTTTCAGGAAGTCAAGACAACCAGTTATTAGGAGGTAAGAAAACATGAATTATTTTCATGATATTCAGTACACTGTTTCTTTCTCTCTAGAACTTTAAATTCCATTTGGCAATATTGTTCCATATTAAATAGTCCATTTTTTTCAATTAATGCATTAATTATTTTTATGTGGGTATTTTTCATGAGTGAGAGAAAGAAAAGAGAGAGAGACACGGAGAGAGAAGTTTTTCACCATTACTTAAGATGATGGCAAAAGACTTATTTTAAATATATTTTCCCCATATAAAAAATTAACATTTTGTACACTTTAATTTCTCATGTTGTAGAATTCATAAATGAAATAATGTGTATTTTCTGTTCAATTTTAAATAGGATATAATTTGTCATTTCCAAAATGTAGAATATCTAACACACACACACACACACACACAATTTATTAAATGCTGATTACCTTTTGATCGTATTATAAATTCCCATTTTCCTTCATTCAACACACTGGAGAGTAAGATAAGATTTTGTAGGTGTGCATCCTGTGGAAGAAGTATGCCTATGTATACGTATGCCTGTGTGGTAGGCAATGTATCAGAGGACTTTAAAACAGGATGAAGAATTGTTTGGAGCCTATAGATGTGGCAAAACATGACTGTAAAATATGTCTCAAAGTAAAATTAAAATTGGAGTCTGGAATCTTACATAGAATACACTGAAATAAAACAATCTATGTGTGGCACCAAACTAGGACGGACCTCTCAAAGAGACTGTTGCCTGAAAGAACAGAGTGCTAGTTCTGCTTCTGACAGAGATTGCATGTCCAATAAGTACCTTAAAGAATTAGACCCTTTTTAAACACATGATGATGATTATGATTATATATTGTAGTATTTGCCAAGGAAGGAAACGTAGAATAATGCAAAACATTTTACCCTTAAAATTAAATGACCTTAGATTATTTGTCCTTTTATTCATTTATTTTAGTTGGGTTTTATTGAAATATGATTTTTAAATAGTCATATTAATCAGTTTTCAATATACAATTTGATAATTTTCTTAAGTGTTTGCAATCATTTAATTAACTATATTATGATAAAGATCATTTCTGTCACCTGAAATATTCCCTATCCCTTTGCAATCAATCTCTTCCTAATATCTTCTAGCTATAAGCAGTCAAAAAACTGCTCTCTATCACTATATTACACAAAGTCATATAATATTCAGTGTTTGGGGTCACCTTCTTTCATATGCCTTTCTTTGAGAATTATCCATATCTTTGGATTCCTGTACCCAGTTCCAGTGTGTGTATGTCAGGGGCAGGGGGTGGGTGGACTTTCCCGCATGAACAAGAAATTCTCAGGCACCAGCTGGGTGTCCTACCATTTAACTCAGTTCAGACTACCTACACAGAGATTGGGTCAGATTGCAGAAGCTGACAGCTCAGTTCTGCAAGACTGCCTCCCTTGCCTACCCATTACAATGCCAGTCACAAGTCCAGGTAGTTACTGCTATTTCTAACCAACTAGCTATAAATAAGTTTCTCATGATAGCCTTCCAGAGTTTAGTTAATGGCAAGGGTGGTTTACAGAACTCAGAGAAAGATTTTACTTCCTAGATCACTGGTTTATTATAAAAAGATATAATTCAGAAACCACCAGATGGAAGTGATGCATAGGACAGGGTATGAGGAAAGGTTGTAGAGCTTCCATGCCCTCTCCAGGTGAGCCACTCACCCCAAATCTCCACATGTTCACCAATCTGGAAGCTATCGGAACGCTGTCCTTTGGGTTTTTATGGAGGCTTGTTACACAAACGAGACTGATTAAATCATTGGTCACATGGTTGTTCTCCTAGCAAGCAGCCCACCATCCTTAGGTGGTGTCCAAAAGTCATCTTATTAACATAACAGGAGATACTTTGGTGGTTTTCTTTACTTTGGAAATTCCAAAGCTTTTAGGAGCTCTATGCCATAAGTGGGGAAAAAAAACAGATATATATTTTCTAGTATAAATCACAATATAACACTGTGCTACTGTATATATCAGAGTCCTTTCATGTTTGGTATTGATTTGGATTCCATTGTAAGGATATAAACACACTATCAGATTTTCAGATAGTATGAAGAAAGCTGCTATAAATCAGTTCTTGTCTTTCGAGTACATGTGCTTTAATTTACTTTGATAATTATGAATGAAATTGCTGAGTCTATGATAATCAAGAATTTATAGGAAATTGTAAAATTATTTTTCAAAGTGGTGAGCCCATTTTGCATTACAATACATGAGAGTTCTTCACCCATATTTGATAATAGTCTTTTAAAATTCTAGTAGGGGTGTAGAGGTATCTAGTAGTGATGTAGAGGATGTATTTTCTAAAATGGCTAATAACATTTAATACCTTGTTATGTGCTTAATTATCATTCAAATACCTTGTTTGGTGAAGTGTAACTTCAAACATTTTAGCAAGTTTTATTGAAACATTTTTTTCTTTATTAAAAACTTGTAAGAGGTTTTTACATATTCTGGGTGCAAATTCTTTATAAAATACATGTTGTTCAAATAGTTCATTCCAGTCTTTCACCATTAAGTATAACATTAGCTGTAGTATTTTATAGTATGATTTTATCAGGATGAGAAAGTTTTTTTCTATTCCTAGTTTGTAAGGATTTATACCATAAATTGCTGTAGAAGTCTGCCTAATTTGTGAGATTTTGGGATGTCTGGTTGGGTCAGAGTCTGCCTTGGGCCCAGGTCATGATCCCAGGGTCCTGGGATCCAGTCCCCCATCTGGCTCCTTGCTTGGCAGGAAGCCTGCTTTTCCCTCTGCCTGTGGTTCCCCTTGCTTGTGCACTCTCTCTCTCTCTGACAAGTAAATAAAATCTTTTAAAAAATTAACGAGATTTTAATGATACTAAAAACTGGTCACTGGAAAGGGATTCAGCATTTATCCTTTATCACTGTATGTGCCATAGCAGTGGATAATCAAATAGTATATTAGCAAAAGTATCTTTTTATAAAATAAGTCCAATTGATAAATAAAAATAAATGTTCAAAATTTGCAAACCTCAGTGCATGAATAAGGAAAATACAATATATTATTTTACCTCTATTTTATTCTTTCTCTGACCTTTCTTCCAGTATGTAGATCAGTTCTGACTTCTATCATTTTCCTTCTCTCTGAAGAACTTATTTTGACATTCCCTACAAGGCAGTCCTACTGGTAAAAAGTCCTTCAGTTTTTACTTGTGTTAGAGATTCTTTATTGCTCCTTCACTTTTGAAGGATAATTTTCCTGGCTACAAAATTCTAGTTTGGTGATAGTATTTCTTTTAGCACTTTAAATATTTCATTATACTCTCTTTTTGATTGCATAGTTTCTAAAGAACAGAGGAATAGAATTCTCATCCCTGTTTCTTTGTAGGTTAGGGATTTAGTTTTTGTTTTGTTTTGTTTTGTGTCGTTTACCTTCTCTTTTTGCCCACTTGTAGTTTTAATCTCAAGCTAGTCCACACATAGCATCCAGCAATCCATCAATTACAATTTAAAATATCTATAGATAGTAGTAGCTGTACATACATGTAGGCTTCTGTCCTGGGCTCCGCTTTGTTCCCCATAAGCTGTCACTCTCTGTATCTGCCTATTTGTCTCTCCAGCTTTTAGGACAGCAGTTTGTTCTGTTACCTCAATGCTCTGATGAATCTAGGAAATATTACTGATTTCTGGTTTCTTCAGTTTTCATCTTACTGTGAGCATGGGAGTGAAAAGCTCCAAGCTTTTTACATGTCAGACCTGAAACTAGAAACAAATGTAAAACATCAAATTATAGAACATACAGATGATAGTACAGGAGAAAACCTAGGTGACCTTGGGTTTGGCAATGAGTTTTTAGATACAACCTCAAAAGCATAATGCATGAAAGGAAAAAAGAAAAAAACAAAAAACAAAAAACTGATGTTAGACTACATTAAAATTAAAAAAAAAAACCATTCTATTAAAGACTCTATTAAGAGAATGAAAACACAAGCTACAAACTTGGAGCAAATATTTGCAAAAAACATATCTGATAAAGGATTTGTGTCTGAAAAATGCAAATACCTCTTAAAATTCCACAATAAGTAAACAAACAACCCAGTTAAAAAGTAGACAGAAGATCTGGGGGAAAAACAAAAACAAAAACAAAAACTTCATCAATGAAGATAAGCAGATAGCAAATAAGTATATTGAAAATATGCTCAACATCAAATGTTATTAAGTCATTGTAGGTTAAAACAAGATACGTCTATACACCTATCAGTATGGCTAAATTCCAAAAAACATGACAACGCCAAATGCTGGAGAAGGTGTGGAGGAAAAAGAACTCTCATTCATTGTTAATAGAAATGAAAAAAATGGTACAGCCACTTTCAAAGATAGTTTGGAAGTTTCTTACAAAGCTGAACATAGTCTTACCCATTTGTCCCTGCAATAGCTCCCGTAGGTATTGTCTAGGTGTTGTTAACCTTAAAAGTAAACCGCTAGTTATTTTACTAGCAATGATGGATTTATTCAAGAATAAAGGAGGGATGCAATCTGGGACAAACAAGCTATGTGAAAACCATATGCAAATGAGGGTAGCTTAGGGACAGGCACACTTTTTTTAAGGAGAAAAGGGGTAACATTGGAAGGTTGTCATGAACTAAAAACCCATTGGAATGAACTGGGAGTTCAAAGTGTGGTGGCTTTTCACTGGCAGAGCTGTTGCAGGTAAGAATGAGGAGAACGTCTCTTCCTCTGGCTGAAGTAGTAGAGTGTCGTCTACGTGCAAGGTGAAGTCCAACTCTGCAACTGACAAGGATGGTAGGGTGTGAGAGCTCCCCCAGCCAAAACCTGCCAAGTCCATTTTAGTGAGGTTTCCCATCACTAATGTTTGCAGTATTTAGAAAAAAAAAAAAGGTGTTGAAAACTTTATGCAAACAAAAATAGGTATACAGATTTTAGAGCAACTTTATTCATAATTGCTGAAAGCTAGAAGAAACTAAGATGTTAGGTGAATGGATGAATGAACTGTGGATCATTCACACAGTGAAATACTACTTATTAATACAGAGAAATGAGCTATCAAGACATGAGAAGACATAGAGGAAACTTAAATGCATACTGCTAAGTGACAGAAGGTAGTCTGAAAAGACTATATACTGCATGGTTCCAACATGATATTCTGGAAAAGACAAAACTGTAAAGACAGTGAGAGGATTAGTTAATTCCAGGGACTGTGGGTAGTAAAAAAATGAGTAACTCAAGCACAGAAGAATTTAAGGGCAGTCAAATTCTTCTCTTGATACCTTAATAGAGGATACATGACATTACACATTTGGTGAAACCCATAAATCTATCAAGCACAAAAAGCAAACCTTAATGTAAACTACAGAAACTTTAGTTAATAGTACTGTATCAATACTGGCTCATCAACTATAACAAATACATTACACTAATTCAAAATCTTAATTGTAGGGGAAACTGTGGATAGGAGGAGGAGTATCTGGGAATTCTCTGTAGTTGTTGTCAATATTTCTATGAACCTAAAACTGCTCCAAGTAATCAAGTCTATTGATTCAAAGGAAAAAGGGTAAATGTCCTGAGACCATATATGTTGAGAAGACAATTCTTAAGTTTCCTAAACTTGGATCTTCTGACCAGCAGATGTGTATCATGAGTGAATTTTAGGACATTGACAACATTCCTGGATCTATTTGAAAACTTCATATCCTTGTAATTTAAAGTTTGCATGAAATTCTCATTATAGACATTGACCCCATATTTTAAAACCCGCATTAAAGACAAAAATGTTAATGTTAAGGTTAATTCTGAAGCCTGTAATTATTTTCTTAAATCTTTATATTTATTTCTTAAGCTAGTTTATTCATATGTAAAACACTTTATTCATAAATAATTCATTTTTTCACAGTCTTGGTACCATAATTATTGAAATTCCCTCCAAAACATTAAGTAACTAATACAGAAAACAAAACAAAACAAAACAAAAACCAAAAAACAAAAAAGCAAAAACTTCATCCAAAATTCATAAGTCATGCATTTACCACTTTTTTTTTTAACACCACTGTCAGCTTACAAGGCATTTTTGAATTCTTCAATGATCTTTGTTGTGTTTTATTTTTTCTCAGTTTAGAAACATTGACCTGTTCTAAGTGATTTCTGGTAGACGTATTTCCATCTCAAACTTGGTATTCATGCCTTGAAGAATCCTGAAAGCAACATCACTTCCCTTAGACTAAGAAGTTCATTTTTATGCCAGTTGGATGCACCAAAATCTTGACTTCACATTTGTTATGACTACACTGCAATGCAAATAGATGGTTCAAACTATTTTTATTAAAAGTTCCATTCAGAGTTGCGTAATGGCTTGGCCATTGTAAATGCGAAAAAGGGTAAATGAATTACTGCACATGAGCTTAATCAACTTCATCTTGTTTATATCCAGGCTCCTCTCCAACTCATCAAGGTCATTTTGAATTTTAATCCAGTTTTTAAATGTGCTAATTGTCCTACCAAATTGGTGTCATCAGCAAATTTAATAAAGACACTCTGGTTCATCACCCCAATCATTAATTTAAAAATGTTTAATAGTAGCAGGCTAAGTAATGACCCCTGCAAAAATATACTTAGCGCTTAAATTTTCAAAAGATAATACTGTATAATCAATTTCCTGACAACTTGATGCTTTCCGGTGGTTAAAAGATATGTGTGTGTGTGTGTGTGTGTGTGTGTGTGTGTGTAAAATACATAAAAACTTCATTAATATATCAATTTATGTTTATTTATACATGTGTAAGTGCTAGTGTTAGTCATTTTGGCCTTAGAGTTCAAAAGTAGGGAATAAGTCTACATCACTCTTTCCTGATATTTTGAAACAATATCATTTTTATTCAAAATGCCTGAAATCAAATTGAACTACCTACCATGTTTCCTACTTTCATTCTTACGTGACCTCATTTTTACAGTTCCCCATACTTACCAAAACATTTAGCAGCTTGTGGCTCACCATTGCACCTGGTTTAATTATCCTACTATCTCATTAATCTGATCCCCCAGAAACCTCTGATATTTTACTTCACCTTTTCCAGACCAGCACTCATATGGTCATATTTCAGAACTTGTCATTAGCTATTGATTACACATTATGGAAATGAACAAATTTTTTAAGAAATAAAAAGGGATATATAATTATAAATGTGATAAATACTAAAATGAAAACATAAATACATGTACATATCAATGAATTTGGAAATGCACAAATACCTAAAAATACACAATATTTAAACTGACTCAAGGAGAAATAGTCTATTTCTTTACACTTAATTATTGACATTGAATCAGTTGAAAGCTTCCTCCCACCCAAAATAAAGGAAAAAAATAAGCAAAATACATACACAAAGCAAGTCTGATGATTTTAAATGTATGTTCTATAAAATATTTGAGAAAAAGATAATTCAAATCTCATTAAGCTTTCTCAAAGAATATAAAAAAACAGTCTTGCTTTGAAAGTTATTTATAAGATTGTTATAACATTAATGCCCAAATTACTGAAGGATGATAGAGGAACCGAAATTATAACCTAATCTCACTTTTTAAATATATTTGCCAAAATCCTAAACGATATATTATCAAACACAATCAAAAGAAAAATTTTCGAAAAATAAAACAATCACATTGAATATATTGTAGGCATAGGTTGGTTCATTATTAGAAAATATATTAATATCATTTACCACATTATTGAATGAAGGACAAATCTCATGATTTCTATGATCATCTAAATAAAAATGTATCTATATGATTCAGTAATTAAAATTTAGAAATTTAAGAGAACACAAGATTTTTACTTAACCATATGCATTCCTCAGCCCAGAACTACCATAACTTGAGTGACTGGAGATGCATAATTATTTAAGAAAATATGAAGTGGAATCAACGGCACAGATGCTTAGTGTTTTCCTTTTGAATCCCAAGTAAGAGAACCATGATGAGGGGATGTTGTGGCAGGTATATGTAACAGCTGTTGACTACCATGCTAATTGGTTGGCATGTGGCTTTTATGTTACCTTTAGACTGGTTCTTAATCATGTTAGTAATAAGCTGAGGGAAATACAAATACAGAGACTTTACCTCTACTTCTCATTTAACCATCCTCTGTCTGGTCAAAATTATATATCCACAAACTCAAATTAAAAAAGAAGCTCTGAGCTGATAAATGGTCCAGCTTTCTGGATTGCCCAAATGAGAAGCTCTTGAAAGCAGTAAATTGAATGCTTGCTCTGTAGCTCTAAAGCAGATGCTGATAATGTTCTTGATGAAAACGTGCAAAATTCACAAGTAAAATATGAATAAATACACATAATGGGTTCATGTATTTACCCGTTTTAACAGCTGCATTTAAGTCAAGGTTCTGAACAAAAACAAATGAAACACTTGGGGTACGTTGAGAACAATTTATAGGGGTTATTTACAAAGATATGAGTTGGTTGTAGAAATCCCACAAGAGAACACAACAGCTTATATAATAGCTTGAAGATATTAACCCCTGTAAACCATATCTAATATTTATCCCAAGGAGTAAAAAAGGGGGAGCAATTGCCTGAACAACCGAACCAGAGAGAGCCGTGAGGAGGGAGTTCTCTCTTTCCTGGTGGAGGAATATATCTGTATCTCCTTGCCACCCTGTGACCAAGGTTGTTCTTTGTCATAGTTCATACAACGTAGCCTTGTGCAGGGACATAGCAGAAAGATCTAGAAGGGATCACGAAAGATACCTAGCAGTTCTGTAAAACCTTATTTGGTAAAATTAAACATCTATGAATATATGTATATACAAAGACTTGGAAAAATGGGAAATGATGAGCACTTTCTTCTTTTTTTTTAAAGATTTTATTTATTTATTTGACAGACAGAGATCACAAGTAGGCAGAGAGGCAGGCAGAGAGAGAGGAAGGGAAGCAGGCTCCCTGCTGAGCAGAGAGCCCGATGAGGGGGCTCCGTCTCAGGACTCTGGGATCATGACCTGAGCTGAAGGCAGAGCCACCCAGGCACCCCTGATGAGCACTTTCTTAATAGTGCATGTGTATGCAAGTGTGTGTATGTGTGTCTTGATGCATGGATGTGTGTGATTATGAGTATATAAAAGGATATTAGCATTTAAGAAGTCTTTCTGTGAAAATTTAACTTCTGTTTGTTTCACTTTTCATTTTTTTGTATTAAATTAGAAAGATTAAAATATTCTAGGGGTGAGGACATCTCTGTCCTTATCATCCTTAACCTGTCACACAGTTTAGCATTCATTTAAAATAGTTCCCCACATCAATATTGTGCATTTGCCCATTTACCCTTGGTACTCATTGCAAAGAGTAGTAAGGAAAAAGTTATTTGAGACTGGAAACCAGAGGAATGCAAGCGTAGATGATGCATATTGAGAAATAATGGGAGTTGTGAGGGCTGATGGCAGGGAGGGAAAGGTTAAGGTTGCACATGACTTTGAAGGAGTGATAATGATTTTTAACTTTATTCTAAATGTAAGAGAAGTCTTTGGATGATTCTGAACTGAAAAGGGACCAAATAAGACATATTTAAAAATGAACCCTCTAGTAATGTGTGAAAACTAGACTCCAGTATTCTATGAAAGAGATGGTGATGGCTTTGACCAGAGTGGTTGTGGCAGATACGGTGAACAGTGGTCAGATTTGTCAATGGAATAGTATGGAGTTGGAACTATCAAAACACTTACTTTCCATCCTTTTTTTAAAATACATGTTTGATTTTTTTGAACTTTAGCTTGTAACATACTATTGATACATAACATGCATTTAATATTGAACTATAAGTAAATTAATTTTAATGTGTTATAATGTTAGGGAAAAATTGCATGGAATCTGATTATTTCGTTGAATTTTGTTTTATAACAAAAGTGTTACTTGAAAGAACTGAGAAAATACCAACAATATAGGTTGACAGATAAATAGACCAAGAATGAGACTTACAGATATCATATCCTAATATATTTAATGGAACTATTGCTTAATTCCTAAGCCTGATGATACTTCACAGTATAGATAATTACCTTATCACAATGGTTTGGTATTTTTTATAATCATCTTTTGCATAGAGAACTATTGATATAAATTAAAAGTGAAGATCATTTGATAATCTGTGCCATTACTATGTCAACATTTTTAATGTAATAAACCTTAAACTTACTCAAATTCTAAAGTTATATTGAATATGAATTGTATACACTATTTCCATTCACCATAGTACTAAGATTATTTGTTTATAAAACTTATTTTGTGATAGTTATAGATTTGTGTTTTTCTATTAATTTCCAGCTAGAAATACGGAAGGGTGTTTCCAGATATATTTTTACTTACTCTATCGACTAAAACTGTTTGAGATAGATGGGGAATCAGGCAAGTTAGTTTCTATAGCATTTCTAAAAGGACCAGCTTTCTCATTATTTTACTAAACAAGGTTTCACCTATCAACCACTCTCAGGGTATACACACACACACACACACACACACACACACACACACACACAACTGGCTTGTTTCACATTTAATTGTACTCACGGGAATATATTAGTGATTCTAACTTTAACGACTTCTGATCCCCAGTAGGGTACTTCTTTCTACTTTATTTGCTCCCTTAATCATATTCAGCAGGTATAATTTAATAAGAGAAATAACATGTCCTATATTCTGGTCCTAATGCCTACCATTGTGAAGATCATATTTGTGATTATTTCAATAAATATTTTTATACAAATACACAGAAATATGTATAAATATACAAACACACATATACAACAAAAATGACTAATATTTTCAAACTGAGATGTACAGTTTTATAAATTTTACCTAAGTTTATTTTTTCTTTATGTTATAGACATATAAATAAGTATATTTTAGCATCAGCATGATGATGTAAGTCTAATTTGGGCAAAACCTCAATACATACACACAAAGACACAGACATAAAATTATATATAATTGATGTGAACTTGTTTTCTCATGAGTTCATAAAAAAGTATTTTACTGACCAACAAGTTCACACACACACACACACACACACACACACAACTGGGGGATCTTTAAGGAAACATTTAGCTCTATGAAACTCACTTTTCTGAATTACAGAATAGAATAACAATGTCTGTCCCAACAATATTGAGGTTTTTATGATGACAAAATAAGAAAAGTATATGAAAGCTTTCTATTGATGATAAAAGACCAAAAATAATTGTCTTATACTACACAAGTACAATTTTATATGAAACAGTAATAACGCATCCCCCCTATATTAAGTTGAAGAATGATGTACATGGTGCACAAAAAGTAAGATTTTGAAAACCTACATTGAGGAAATGAAAGAAAGTATATTCAGGAATTTGGGGATTTAGTGCTTCTATAGTAACCAGTAATATTACAACTTTTTTTCTCCAAGACCATTAATTGAAAGTTATTTTTGATATCATCAAGAAAGAGAAAAGGAATAAAAAATGAGAAGAAATGATTCCTTTTCTGATGGTCATCTCCAGGAAAGAGGGAGTCAAGCCATAAAAAGGACATTTGCATCTCTCTCTTCTGAGAAGAGGTAGTTAGATATTAACGATAAAGGAGAAGCTTGGTAAAAGGCCCAACCTTATTCCAGATAGACTTAAAATTATGTCAGATTATATTTGGTGCACATTTTAGGTAACGAAAAAGCATAACTTTCCATAATGTGTGAAGGAATTACCTTCCTTAAATTTAGTAAAGATATAAATAATTATCACATTTAATTTATTAAATAAACTCCAAGTTCAGTGCCATGGCTATATAATTCTATTGAGGTGAAAGATGATACTTACCCTTCAAGATTTTAAAAGTTGTATAAAATGGACATATAACTACAGAAAATAAAATGTTGCATGCAGATGAGACATTTTGCATATGAAGAAAACTCAAAATCATCTATAGAAATATAAAATAAAATAAATACATTGGACATTGAAAACTGTTCTCTAATTCCATTTTGTAGTATTTTTATTTTTTTTATTTTTTAAGATTTTATTTATTTTTTTGACAGACAGTGATCACAAGTAAGCAGAGAGGCAGGCAGAGAGAGAGAGGAAGGGAAGCAGGCTCCCCAACAAGCAGAAAGCCCGATGCAGGGCAAGATCCCAGGATCCCGGGATCTTGACCTGAGCCGAAGGCAGAGGATTTAACCCACTAAGCCACCCAGGTGCCCCATTTTGTAGTATTTTTAAAATAGTAAAATAAATTTATTCCATATTATAGTATCTGATATTTAATGTTTTGATTATAATGTGTCTGACATTAAGCTTTTGATGGCAGAAGCATCCATTTCAAGACATCTAGCTTGAATACAACCTATTGCCAGCTATATGACATAGCCACTTGCAAAAAACTATGTAAGGAACCAGGCCACCATTGCCCATGAAGTTCACTTTTCAAAAACCCTGTATAACCTACATAATTGACCCCTTAAATGACTTTGATTTCCTCTTCCTTTTCCTTAACTTCAATTCTGGCTCTTATGCTTTAAATTTATCAAGAAAGAGTGAATCTATGAAACCGTTGGCACACCAGCCTCTGACCCTAGTAAAGGCAGAGCTCCAGTTTTTGTTCCCTCTCTCTCTCTCTACCCTCGCATCTCAGGGTGTAGCCCTACAGTGTGCTGTGTACCCTCTAGGACTTGTGAGCACTAAATCTTGTTCTTCAAAATTGCCTGATGATTCTACTGAGGTGTGTCATGCAATCATAACAAGAACCACAAGGACTGCTTGGTTACTACTACACTGGCCTTGTGGTGGCAGAAGAAGTCTGTGGGGCGCTCTGTGATTAAAAAGGGCCTACATGAATGCTCTCGGGTATTCTTAGGCAAGAATGTCAATGTCAATAGGCTGGGGCCTACATAACACACTTAAATAGGAAAATACATCTTTAATGCATCTCTGGGACCAAAAGCAGGAGTGAGACATTTCCAAATATAGGGAATGTATGGAGGTCAACAAGCAAATGACAGATGTTCAACATCACAAATTATTAGGGAAATGCAAATAAAAATCAAATGATATATCATCATATAACCATTAGGATGGATACTATAAAGAATAAGAACGGGAAATAATGTGCTGTTAAAGATGTGGAAAAATGGGAAGCCTTATGCACTCTTGGTGGGAATATAAAATGGTATAGTCACTATGCAGTCATTATGACGGTGCTTCAAAAAATTAAAAATACAAGTATCATATAATCTATCAATTCCACTTCAGGGTTTATATTCAAAAGAACCAAAAGCAGACTCTCAAAGAGGTATTTATACACCCCTGCTCGTAGCAACAGTATTTATAATACCCAAAGCATGAAGTGAACACAGATGTTCTTCAGTGGATCAGTGAATAAATAAAAAGTGGTATATACATTCAGGGGAATAGTATTCAGCCTTCAAAAGGAAACCTGTTCTAACACATGCTACAACATGAGTGAATCTTGAGGAAATTATGTTTAGTGAAATATGTCAGGCAAAAAAAGAACAAATATTCTATGATTCCACTTACATGAGATACTTAAGAGTATTCAAACTCATTGAGACCTTTCCTCTGGAGGAGGGGTGGTGGGGTCAGGGTGGGGCGTTGTTCAATAAGTATAGAGTATCAGTTTACAGGATGGAAAATTTCTATATATTAGTTTCACAACAATGTGAATATATAACACTACTGAGCTGAACAATTAAAAATGATTAAGATGGCAAGTTTTATGATTTGTTTGTTTTACCAATATTTGAAAGAGAGAGACAGGGAAAGAGAAGAAAGAAGGGAAGAAAGAAAGAAAGAAAGAAAGAAAGAAAGAGGAAGGAAGGAAAATAAAATAAAATAAAAGGAAAGGAAAGAGAAGAAAGAAAGAGAGAAAGAAAGAAAGAAAGGAAGAGAGAGAGAAAGAATTATATGGGAAAACTATAGTATTGAATAGGTATAAAACCATGACTGATGATTTTAAGGTTTAAATTTCCAAAGGGATAGAAACTACTTGGGGCACGTTGAATTGTCCTCCTTATATAAAGACAGTAGGCTAGAAGGGTGATCCCTTTAGAAAAAGTAAACCAAACAAAAAATAATTAAATTACATTAATTTTTTTTTTAAATACAGTATGGTTTTTGAATACAGGTATTCATAGGCACACATTTTCATTTGAAAGACACAAAGTATTTACAGATTGTAAATTCCTTTTTCTTTATAATTTTATGTAGAATTGCCACCATGTATAAAATTGAATTTTACATATAGAAAATCAATTTTTAAATGTTCTTATAATTGTCCATTTTATAAGAAAATACATTACTAAATTTTATATAGGTATTAACAATTTTATATAGGTATTTGCTATTTTTGTATAGGTATTACTATACTTAATATTTTTAATTTATTTTAAAATTTTAAAAAATTTTAAATTTTATTTTTTTATTTTTATTTTTTTTAAGATTTTATTTATTCGCCAGAGATAGAGAGAGAGAATACACACAAGCAGGCAGAGAGGCAGGCAAAGGCAGCAAGAGAAGCAGGCTCCCTGCCTAGCAAGGAGCCCAATGCGGGACTCGATCCCAGGACCCTGGGATCATGACCTGAGCCGAAGGCAGCGGCTTAACCAACTGAGCCACCCAGGCATCCCCCAAAATTTTAAATTTTAATATTTTAAAAAATCAAAGCATTAAGAAAAAAATTCTATTTTTTTTATTGTTACATACCATTGAGCTACTCTATTTAGAATAGAAAAAAAATGGTTACTAACAAAGATTTATAGCAAAATTTCCTTTTATTTTACAGATTTTATTTATTTATTTGCAAGACAGAGATCAAGAGAGAGACCAAGCATGCAAATGAGCAGAAGGAGAGAGAGAAGTACGCTCCCCACTGAGCAGGGATCCTGACGTGGGTCTCAATCTTAGGACCCTGACGTGGGTCTCAATCTTAGGACCCTGGGATGATGAACTTAGGGGAAGGCAGAAGCTTAACTGACTGAGCCACCCAGTTGTCCATCACACACAACTTTTTATGTTGAAATATGAACTGCTTCCATTGTTGCTGATCTTCTATTTTACACTTTATAAAAATATATGTGTATAAATAAATAAAACATTGAATTTTTGCAAATTTAGGAAATAATTTGAATGAATCATAATAAAGAGCCCTCTATTTTATCTTCTGTGAAAACAGATGATTCACATTTGGGGGTTAATGAATGCAGGGCATGTGACTGTTTTACAAAATGCTCTGCAGAGATACATTTTAATCCTTGAAAATTAAGAATGTTTCTTTTGCATAAACATTTCATAGTGGTAGGAAAATATCTAAAGAAACCAACTGATTATTTTAATCAGAAACAAGGACTCCCCCCACCTCCATCTGCCCTGCCAAATTCCACAATGTAAAATGATGAGGACATAAAAATGAAAAGTTTTGGGTCATGTGGTCACAATATGAGACATGTCATATCACTGATAGGCAAACAGCAATATCAAATTCAAGCTATGGCAATCAAAGTTGCCTTTTTAAATTTTTTAAACAGTATGATTCTAGTCCTTTTAAATGGGTATGTTTAATTTAATGACTGCCTAGAACACCTAAGTCACTAAAATTCCGAAAAACAAAGACTTTCGCTCATCCTCACTAAAACATCTCATATGTAAAGTTTTTGTTTGTTTCTTTTTGTTTTTATTTACACTTTTTACACTGTTGCGTTTCTGTTATCAGACTTATTTTTCCCTCTCAAGTAACTTTACTAAATTTTTCAATTACAAGATTTCTCTAAATAATAGAAGAGGTAAGATTTCCCTCAGGACCGAAAGAGTATCAAAGTGGGGCTACTTGTTCAGATCAGAAACACAGTACAAAATGTAGTTTAAAACATTTGAAGTGTCTGAAGCTTTCTCTGCTAGCTTGCACGTGTGGTATCTATGCAAATTTCCTTGAGCAGATGTTGAGAAAGTAGTGAAATTCTATTCAATATGATCATTCAGAAGTTCACTCTGGTCTTTGTAAATATAATCCAGCATAAATGATGCATTGAGTCCCTAGCTGTGTTCCTTATGTGTGGCAGTCAGATTGAACAGCCCCTGGGACAAGACATATGGAAGTATATGTCATTGTATTTGACTAATTTTTCTTCTAGATTTCACCTTAAAACTGTCATGTATTCCAAGAAATTCAGAATAGCAAACACACACACACACACAAACACACAGAACTGGAATAAGGAATATCTTACATTGTAATATTATATATATATACATACATATAATATTACATATTATATCATATTATATATATAATATTACATATTATATTATATCATATTACATATAATAAACAGGCTTCTACGTACATATATATTTTTAACATATGGGATACACTTTGTATGTGAAATTATTGCATACATATGTATAGTTTAGATATGATACTACTTTTCTGTTTTATATCATTTCCTGTTAAGACAGTGTTCATAAATAAAGCAAAATATTTATGGTGGAATTCTAAGATATGAGCCATATTAGCAAATGTTTAAAATATTGAAAAACTGTTTATCATGTTTAGAATATTGAAAAACTATTTATCAAACCTTGTTAATTCACAGAATGACCAGAATTTTTGTTGCTCTTTTTTAGATGCTTGAAATATTTTTTTTTGTTTTTTTTTTCCTTTAAATTTTATAAGGCTTCAGCTGTCAATCAGAAATATTAATTAAAAGTCTCCTTACATAGATAAACTTTGATAGACATTACTAGTGTTTACTAATATCATGTTCCCTTTCAACTTGGGATGACACATCGATGTCTTAGCTCCCAACATTGTTTTAGTTAGCAGAACTGTTAGGGATAAAAAGTTTGTGTCCCTCCAAAATGTGTATGTTGAAGTCTTAACCTTGAATGTGATAGTGATAGGTAGTGGGGCCTTTGGGAAGTAATGAGGTTTAGGGTGGAGCTCTGATGAGTAGGATTAGTGTCCTAATAAGAGAGCCTCCAGGGAATTCTCCCTATGCATTCTTTGAGAGGTAAGGGCAAGGAAAGTGATCACTGAGGCCAGAAAAGTGTTTTAATGTAGTGCTGTGACAAAATATTTACTAATTTTGTTGTCTGATAAATTTTTCAAGAATCCTATAGCCCTACTTAAACTAAAGTTTTAAAGATAAATGTTGGAACACAGAAATTTAGGTGGGAAAAATGCTGGTGACTATTGGCTGCATCTAACAAAGTATTGCAAGGAAGATATAAGCTTAGGGGAGAAAAAAAAAAAAGCCCAATTTTCAGCAGAAGCAAAAGAAAATAAAGACAAGTTACACATTTAGAGGCTTACAAGGATAGAATAGCTGACTACTTTTAGTTCCCAGAACATAAGGGTTTTAAGTGAGGTTTGAATGAAAAATATTTCAGTCTAGTATATGTCTGGATTGCAAGGATTATTAGTTCAAGGATTGGTGCCAAGTGAAATTGCTTGATGAATAAAAATACTCATGGCAAAGTTTAGGTCAAGGGTATTGTATTCGTTTCCTAAAGCTGCCATGACAAAATACCACAATGTGCCTTAAAACAAAAATTTATTCTCCTAGAGTTCTACAGGCTAGAAGTCCAAAATCAACAAAGTATCAACAAGATTGGTTCCTTCTGGAAACTCTGAGAGGTAATATGTTCCATACCTTTCTCCCATGCCTGGTTTAATGAAAATCCTTATCAAGTAGATGTCTACCTCCAATTTTTGTCTCTTTTTTCACATGCCATTATTCCTGTGTGTCTCTGTATATTTTTGTCTCTTCTTGTAAGGCCACCAGTGATTGGACTTAGGGTCAGTCTTGACTCTTCAGAACTCTTTCTGACTTACATTGTAATTATATCTTTAGTGACCTTATTTCCAAATGAAATCACACACTGATAATTATGAACTGAACATGTATTTTGAGGAATAAGATTCAATCCACAACAGGTGATGTCTTCACATTGAAGACTAATAGTCTCTAAGCAATTGCCACGAAAAAGAAATATGGGTTGAAAAGATGAGTAAATTAAGCTCATAATGATATCTCATACAGAATTCTGAATGTGGTTATTGTGTGTGGAACTGACAGGAAGAGAACAGATTAGAACCCAACTAGGTTTTGTTTGTTCATTTTGTTTTTGAGACAAATGTGGTAGATTGATTAGAAATACTTTTATATTTTACTCATCAATTATTGGCCCTAACAATTGTAAGCCGTGTAATCTTAGACAGTTTATTAACTCTCCTATACTTCAGTGTTTGTGTCTTCAAAGTGAAAATACTCATGACATATAATTCATATGGATTTTGAGGGCACTAATAACATTTAAACTTGTGAAGGAAGCTTTCAAAATAGTGCCTGACAATAAGATTTCAATAAATGTTGGCCATCCTTACTGGAGTATGTTTATGACAAATTCAATCTGTAACTACAGCTACATCTTTAAAAGTGAAGGTAGGAGCGCCTGGGTGGCTCAGTGGGTTAAAGCCTCTGCCTTTGGCTCAGGTCATGATCCCAGGGTCCTGGGATCGAGCCCCGCATCGGGCTCTCTGCTCAGCAGGGAGCCTGCTTCCTCCTCTCTCTCTGCCTGCCTCTCTGCCTACTTGTGATCTCTGTCTGTCAAATAAATAAATAAAATCTTTAAAAAAAAAAAGTGAAGGTGAATAGGCTGTGCTATAACAAATATACTTCACATATCAGAGGCTTAGCAAAGTGAAGTTGACTTCCTCATAAAACGTCTGTTGTACATCGAGACATTTAGAGGCCATACATATGGTAGGCATTGAAAATATGCCATCCTTAGAAACTGTACTTTTCTCAGTCATCTTGGAGTCTTGATTATTTACATTTCATAGTTTTCATGGAAAAACATGTCTATTGGTTAGTTACTGCTTTGTAACAAACTACACTAATTATTAGTGGGTTAAAACAACAATTATTTTGCCCCAGATTCTCTTGCTTGGCAATTTAACCTGGGATTAGTTGAATCTATTCTTCTGGTCTGCCAATCTCAGCTCAAAGTCTTCAGTCATCTATAGTCTATTGGGTAGGTTGAGGAGAGGGTAACTGGTTTAGGTTATCTCAGCTACAATTCTTCTCCTTTGCTCCATGCCTCAATTAGGTTGACCTGAGCATATTTCCATTGCAAAACCAGATTCTACCACATTCCTATTACCAATGAAATGTTCAATGAATGAGGAAGCAAGCACCATCTATTGACTGGAAAAACTGGAAAGTCACATTGCAAACACTTTCCAAAAACCCTAACTAGGAGCAAAAATAGACATTCCTTGAAACAGAATATAAATGGGGAAAATTCTGATTCCCACCATAGCTAATAGAATTTCCTAAATGAAGATCTTTTAGAATTAAGAATCCTAATTGTGGGGCCCCTGGGTGGCTCAGTCAGTTAAGCGTCTGTCTTCAGCTTAGGTAGGTCATAATCCCAGAGTCCCAGGATAAGCCCCACATTGGGGTCCCTGCTCAGCAGGGAGTCTGCTTCTCCCTCTCCCTCTGCCCCTCTCCCTGCTGCTTCTCTCTCTCTCTCACTCTCTCATTCACTCTCTCTCTCAAGTAAATAAATGAAGTCTTAAAAAATGCTAATTGTTTCCAGTCCTTTAGATATGGCTTTAATATTCATACTACCTTCTTGTTCTTGAATATCCTATTTGTTTTGCATTACTGTTTTAATAAATTATCACAACATTAGTGGTTTAAAAATATCATGAATGTGTTATAATTCTCAAGTTTAGAACTTTTAAGGTCAAGGTATTGGCAAACTTGATGTTCCTTCTAGGTGCTCAGGAAAAAAATCAGTTGCCTTGCTTAATCCAGTTTCTAGAAGCTGCCCACATCTAGCCTCATGGCTCCACATCATTCTGAACTCTGCTTTTTCCCTTTCTCTCACTCTTTACCCTCTTGACTTCCCCTTGGGATTATACTGGGTCTACTTCAATAATTCAGAACAATCTCCTCATTGCAAAGTCTTGGTTTAATCAAATCTGCAAGGTCCTTTTAGCAATATAAAGGAATATATTCATAAGTTTCAAAAATGAGGGTGTAGGCATTTGGTTGGGTATCAATAGTTACTTACCAAAAATACCACATTGTAGGATTGGGTCCTTAGAAGAATTGGCCATGACACAGATGGTCCTAAATAACAAAATATATTCTAGTTATGTTATTTAGAAACTTCTAGTGCCTTTGCATTATGCCATTTTTTTTTTTTTTTGCATACATGCAGAAATTGGAAGAAGTCCTATATGAGTATTTCTTTTTAAGTGGTAAAGTTGATCACTTGTCTTTGCCTTAGACTTTTCAGTTATTTTTATGGAAATGTTAACTTCATTTTTTTCCAGTTTATTGAGATGTAATTGATACATAACATTGTGCAAGTTTTTGGTATATTATATGATGATTTGATATATTTATATGTTGCAAAATGATTGCCACCATATCATTAACTAACACCTGCATCACATAGCATTATTACCATTTATTTTTTGTGGTGAGAACATTTAAGGTCTACTTTCTTAGAAACTTTCAAGTATATAATACAGTGCTATTAACTATAATCACTATGTTGTGCATTAGATTCCCAGAGAAAATCCCAATTTCAAATATGTTAATATTAAAAATAAAAATAATGTGTGATATAAATTTAAAAGCACAATTTAAACATAGGAATAAGAATATTGAATATCTTCTAATGAATTCTTTTAATTTCATTTAAAAAAAAATCCCATAGCAGGAAAAATAAAATATGTTGTTTTAATTCTATTATCTTTTAGAGATTCTATTATCTCTTAGATAAAAATTCTATTATCTTTTAGAGAGAACTCTTAGGAAGGTGTGCTTTAAATTTGCCTTCATTATCCCTATCGTGATATAGAAAATAAGATTATGTGATCAATAACTTCTGAGGTTAAAAATAATTTTTTATAACTTTTGATAACTTTTCCTTCATATAAATTCTCTAAGGCATTTAGAAATAAAAGAAAATTTTATAAGTCTCTATCAAATCATTGTATATTTCCTATCACTGGATTTTAAAATATTATTGGATTTTTAAAGTTTTTGTTTCTTTAGTTTTGTCGCATTTAGAGTCACCAATACTACTGTGTGATTAATCTAGGACAAAACTGAGCTAAACTGTCATATGTTAATAAAAGTCATGCTGGGGGTGCCTGGGTGGCTCAGTCAGTTAAGTGTCTGCCTTCAGCTCAGGTCATGATTTCAGGGTCCTGGAATCGAGCCCCAAGTTGGGCTCTCTGTGAACAGGGAGCCCACTTCTTCTCCTCCTTCCTGCTCGTGCTCTCTCTCACTATCTCTGTTTCTCTCAAAGAAATAAATAAAATATTTAAAGAAAAAGTCATGCTGAAACATGAATTAGGCAGACTAAGGGGTTTATTCATCTGGTGGGAAGAAAATAAAAACTTTTTCTTTCTTGTTTTTCTTAACTCTAAAACATGTTTTACATCAGATAACATCTGAAGCTACAGAGGAAAACAAGTTGGTGAACTTCATAAATACAGGGTTTTTTTTTGTTTTTTTTTTTAATGTTAACTTCACATATGTGCAGTAAGAGTGATATAGAGTAATACAATGAACCATTTCAACTAATGAATAGTTTCATCTTATTCATGATTCATAGCTGTTCTTTATCTAGCACACTTAACTCTAACCTACTCGGGTCAATTGTTCATTAACTTATATAACACAAGTGACATTATTCATAGCCCACAAGCCCATTGTCTTCATTATAACTTTTCCCCAAGAATAGACATATGGAAATCCTAGCATACATACTACATTAAATATAATATACACTACCAACAGAATCTATTCTCAGTATTCCACCTCTCATTCTACTGTACATCTTACTTTCCAGAAAAATCAAGCATAAATTTTACTAAGAGTAAGTTTCCTGAATCTTTACAATCTAATTAATAGATCAGTCAAAGAATGAAAAATGGGACTAGTCACTGAAGTATACACTTCTCCTTTAGCAGAGATCTTTCACCTACTAAACATTTGGAAAGCAAAATAGCTAACTAAATTTAAGTAATTATTTCCAAGTAAATATTTTGTTTCTCATGGGACCAAGGGGGGAAAGGTAAAATGCCCTATCTTGATTTGAGTGACAGGCAGACCTAAGGTGGTATGCCTGGGACATCTGCAGAGGAGCCACTCCTGCTTGAGTCCAATTAATCTCTCACAACCTCATGCTCCCATGACCTGAGGCTAGACTAACAGTAAATTATCCAGGGTATGATCTGCTGGCAGGTGGCTACCCTTCAGCTGCATCAGGTGGTTGAGCCTGAGGAGGTGATAACACACTCCCACATAGACATGCCCCGTATTGGGTTGGATAATATGGCCAACTACACAGGGCAGGTCAACCAACACCACCATGTCTGGAGTATTCAAAGAGCCAGTGTGATAAACCTATACCCTGAGATCCTCTCATCCCACTGAGGGGTTTTGGCCAGCCTCCTTTCATCCAACAACCCATTCCTCCATATAGAATGTACCTGTACCTTAGAGGCAGAAACCCATACTCAGGGTCCCTAGTGTCAAGGCAGCCTATGTTATCCCTTGAGCAGCAACCCCCAGGGTCCTACCCCAGTAGCTGTCAATGCCATTTCTAGGTGGTGGCAATATCTGGTACCAAGCTTCACAGGATATCTGGGATCTGGGGCTGTCACTCTGGCTGTGCCTCCAACAGAGTCTGAAAACAGGCACCATAACATATGTCCCTGTTTTTGACCCCCTGAGAGATGGCAAGTTCCGGTGGAAGACCTGGGAAGTCTTCAGGATAGAGAAGCAAGTCTTCATCAGCTGCCTGGAGAGTTACTCCAACAAGTGGTATCAGAAGATACTCCAGACCTTCAAGACAGTTCCAGGATTTGATCAAAGATCTGAAGTCTGAATGGTCAAAAAACTTTGAGAACACATCTTGGCTCTGATGAAGACCATCCTTTCTGAGGTTTCTGAGAGGAGGGGTGCTTTCAAGAAGGCCTCCACCAATGAAGCCTGCTTGATTGAAATTCTCACGTCCCACAGCAATGAACACATCCAAGAATCTAGCAGAGCCCACATAACAGAATTCTAAAAGACCCTGGAGAAGGCTATTCAAGACGACAAGTGAGAATACCTCCAGAAGCGTTTCACCACCAGGAAATACAGGTGAGAGCACAAAAGCGGACTTGCCATTCATCCAGAGACATGTGGAGGAGCTGACTCTGGCTGGGGAGGACTGCCTGGGAACATGGGAGTCCAAGTTCAATATGGTTCTGTGCTCGCATAGCCAGGCCCACCAGGTGGCAGTTTTCAATGAGTATCAGAGAAGATGGGTGGAGACATTGAGAATATTTGCCGAGAGGTCTGGGAACCTGGAGCAGACAATGCTAGTGGTGGTAAAATGTTTCAATAATACCCCAGCCTTTTTTTTTTTTTTTTTTTTTTTGCCAAAAGGTTCAACAAGGCCATGAGGGGAGCAGGAACAAGGTTTGACCAGGGGATTACTGGAAGATTCTTCTGAAGATCTGTGGTGGCAATGACTAAGCAATGAGTAGTGATTCACTTCTGATCACCTGCTGGCAAAAACCAGACAAGTCCATCTGATTCTAACAAATCCACAAAATAGTCCCTGAGGTGTTGTAGTGCAGACCATTCACAGAGCCAGGTCTCTCTCCGCTTCTTGCCCCTCCTGATTCTCTGTGGGTACTGGTCCTGAAGGATGAACTCTCTTAGGATGCCTTTTCCTCCCCACACCTCACTGCCTCACAGCCTCACAGCCTCTTGCTGCTATCGTAGATCTTTTGTTTACTGACTCATGCAATCATTCCCCTTTGCTTGTGGCTGAGACACTTGGTCTTATTTTAGTCATGTATTTTGTTGTTTTAATTGGAGATATGTGTTTGTACGTATATCATTGCTACACAGATGCATACAAATCTCTTTGCTGCATGCATATTTTGGGTGAGAGAGGTTGCATGTGGGAGAACCATGTCCTGAAGGAGTAAGAAAAGGGAAGACCTTTAAGGGTAATCTTTGAATTTGGTGAGACTATGTTATGAGCTTTGTTATTGTCATATTCACTCCTTTTTAGGAAAGAAAAGAAAAACAAAGAGGTCAGAAAGCCATCTATTCCTTCTTCCATGAAAAACCAGGAGACAGGGTAATTTGTGTAATTTGGAGTTTTCCTTAAACATGAATGTCTATAGCCAAAAGCTGTTTCTAAATTAAAGTCAGCCAGTTCTGGGGTGTTCTGGGGAGGGGGGAGAAGGTAAAATATATAACATAGTACATATGAACATTTAAAATGTTTAAATTTTAAAAATTTATTTATATAAATCAATTCTCATGTTTATTAAAAAAAAACACATAAAACAAATGGATTCACATCAAACACCTTAGCAAGGCGGTCGTAGTATGGTAGGTAATTAGAAGAGAGGAAGTTCCCAGCCCCAGCCCCAGCTATGCCTGGATAGCTCGTTAATGCCAGGGCTGCCTCTAGCTCCCTGAGCTCCAGCTGAAGGAGAAGGGGGATAAGTCAAGAGGTCTCTACACCAAGGCTCCTACAAAGTTGCCTGCCCACAAGTCCACTGTGGATAAAGCACTGAGGAAACAACTGGCCACAGAGCCACTTGAAAGAGTGCACCCTCTATGGGAGGGGCAAAGAAACTTCATCCTGACAGGCTGGTTTGTGGCAGTTTGTGAAATTAGGCTTTATCAGAAGTCCACTGAACTTCTGATTTGCAAACTTCCTTTCTAGTGTCTAGTGCAAGAAACCACCCAGGAATTCAAAACAGATCTGCACCCCAGATGCAGCTCTTGGTGCTTTCCAGGAGACAAGTGACTCCTATTGGGTGGACCTTTTGGCAGAAACCAACCTGTGTGCCTTCCATGCCAAACATATAACAATTAGGTTAGCACAGGACATGGGTACAGAAGTGTTTAAGAATCCATTCTGATGGGAACATTTTGCTCTTTAAAAACATTTTATTCTTTAAAAAAGTTTTCTCTTCTTGTTATTGATAGTTGTGAATGTTAGACATTTTTCCCCCCATGGGGATCAAAAGGTACCTAAATATATGATTCCAAGTGAAAGAATAGGGGACAGAAATCAGGTATTGACAGTTTTTCCATTTTCATTTGTATGTGAATTAGCCACTAAAAATCCAATTTGAAATCTAATGCTGTCAAAACAAAACAAAACAAAACAAAAATGATGCCATTATGAATCTCACTTATTTGTAAATACCTGTTCATTATAGTTTTCTGACATTAATGAACCTGCAGTTTGTGTTATCTGTTTGATTATTATTTCCCTGTTTTTTCTTCCTGGAATATGAATTATAGGAATTTTATATCTAATTGTCTGAGCCTTCATGCATGTTAACTTTTCTTTCTCACATTGCATATCTTCTCATTTATTTCTACATTTGGTGGGGGGACTATTTTCACGGATTTTGCTATTCAGCTCCTGTACACATTTTTGAAAAATTTTAGCAACCATTTTCAGTTTTCATTTTTAGGAACCCATTCTTTCTCTCTGATGGTTCCTATTGCCTAGCATTATTTTTTCCTTTTAAATGATACCTTATCTTTTCAGATTTCTTTTATTAGTTGGCTTAATGTCATCATCATTGTCTTTATCATCAACATCATCACTACCGTCTCAAATCACTTTTAAACATTTTTGTTGTTTCCTGATTTTTTTAAAGATTTTATTTATATATTTGACAGAGATCACAAGTAGGCAGAGAGGCAGAGAGAGAGGGATAAGCAGGCTCCCTGCCGAGCAGAGAGCCCGATGCGGGGCTCGATCCCAGGACCCTAAGATCACCACTGGAGCAAAAGGCAGAGGCTTAACCCACTGAGCCACCCAGGTGCCCCTGTTTCCTGATTTTTTGCTATTTCATCTAGAGTCCACTGATCAGTTTGTCCATCATGATCTTTCTCTTTGGTGTTGTTTGTTTTCATTGTATGTTTAGCTTTCCTTGCTGTCCACTCATATGTGTGAATTAACTGTTAAGTTGATTCACTGAGGACAGTGGTATATTTCTCTCTGCTTTTCTGTTGTTCTCCCTTTTGATTAAGAGCTTTGAGGTGTGCCCTGATTCCCAGACTATTGCTTTTCAGATGTGGGGTCTGAAAGCCCCTCTCTGTCCATCAACCATCCCCCTCATTTAGGGAAAAAAAAACAGTTTTTTAACTTTTTTTTATAGCTACTTGGCGTAAAGCTGAGGATGTTTATGGGTCTCTCCTGAGAGGAAAAGCTACATCATTGCCTTGTCAGTGCAGTGGACTAGAACTTCTGGCCTTTAATTTATCTGTCAATAAAATTCAATTTGTATAAAGTCATCCATAAATTATTCACAATCTCTGGTTTACTTCCATTCCATCATTATCATTATGATTTTATTGCAATCTATCCTACTTTGCTGTCATTTCACTGTGGTTTTATGGGAGGGAGGACACATAATAACAATAGTAAAACACACTCACACACATTCCATGTACAGCAAATGTATTTACACACACACACACACACACACACACACACACACACACAATAGTGTATTAGTCAGGATTTCCAGAATACAGTCCATAGAATGGAAGGACAGATAGATGGATAGATACAGGGATAAGATAGATGTGGAGTTTCATTATAAGGAATTGACTCACACAATTTTATTATAAGGAATTGACTCATATGAGTCCCAAGATCTGCAGTCTGCAAACTAGAGACCCAGAAGAGCCAATCTGCAGCTTCAGTCTGAATCCAAAGGTGAGAGGCTGGAGAGCTGATGCTATGTTTCAGTCTGAAAGTTTAAGGTAGACTTAAGACCCGAGAAGAGTCAATATTTCAGTTGGAATCCGAAGGCCAAAAAAGACCAGTGTACCAGCTCACAGCAGTCTCATAGGAGGAGTTCCTCTCACTCAGGCTTGTTGTCCTACTAGGTCCTCAGTTGATTGGATGAGACCCATTCACAAGAGATAGGGGAATCTGGTTTATTCAGTCTTCCAATTCAAATGTTAATCTCATCCAGAAACTTCTTCACAGACACACCACAGATAATGTTTGGTCAAACATCCTGCCTCCTCATGGCTCAGTCAAGTAAAATAAAATAAAATGAAATTTTACTGCCAGACAGCAAACTCTCTGGCTCAGAGCAGGTGTTCTCATTGCTTTTGTACTTTTCCTGCGGGTGAGTTCTTCCAGCTCCTGAAGAGGTGGTAATGTGTATCACTGTCATCAATACCAGCTTCAATCCAAATCTTGCTAATTCCACATAAAATAAAATGAACCATTACAAGTAACAGACACATCTATATAGTTTATAATGTATTTGATAGCATTACTATATATTCATAGTATATTAGATGTTTTATATACATATATATACACACACACATATATATAGTGAGTTCTTGGTATTTACAGTAGAATGTCAATGCAAACAATGAATTGCTAAATATTGTCGTTACTCCTAGGGAAAATAAAAAGTTAAGTTTCTGACCTCTAGTCAGAACATTTTAGGCAAACATTTAATACATAACCTTGTTTTATATGTGGTTCTCTTAAAGATACCTTATTTAATACATACTGTTGATCCATCAATATTGAACTCATGGCCCACAGAACTAGAACAAATGCCTTATCAAAACGCATCCAACAAGTTGAAGAGTATGTGTTTTTCTCTGTAAGGCACATCACCTGCTTCTTGTGTTTAGGAACATTAGACAGCACTT
The DNA here is from genome assembly GCF_002288905.1 of Enhydra lutris kenyoni. NCBI lineage: Eukaryota > Metazoa > Chordata > Mammalia > Carnivora > Mustelidae > Enhydra > Enhydra lutris. The sequence continues at coordinate 56,481,859 of NW_019154089.1, read as the reverse complement.
CAATACTATACTTGGGGTCATTTTAAACAGTGAAATGACCCACAAAAAGTACAAAGACATTAAAGAATGTGACTCTAAATAGACTACAAAGAGGATACTTATTTATAGTGTGAGAGCTGATACCAGAAGGCGGAGTGTCACCTTTTTGGACCTGAGATGAAAATGTGCATGTCAGGTGATTCAAATTTTTTCACCACTCTGCACATATCTGCCAGTGATCAGGAAAGCACTGTAAGTACTGATGTGGGATTTCCATGCACATTTGGGAGAAAATCAGTGAATAACACAGATTACCATCTGTGAGTTATTGTTATAAGCATGTATGTCCTTTAACAAATAAGAACCCTGGGGTGGAAACTAGATGCTTGGACTTCACATCTCTCCTCTTACATACTCTGCCTTTCAACATCAACCAGAAAAAAAAAAAAATTCTTTGCTTTTAACAAACTGTTTGGGGTGCCTGGGTGGCTCAGTCAACTAAGCATCTGCCTTCAGCTCAGGTCTGGGATCTGGGATCCCAGGTCTGGGATCAAGCCCTGCATCTGCCTTCCTGCTCAGTAGGGAGTCTGCTTTCCCTCCTCCCTCTCCCTCTGTGTGCATGAGCGCTCTCTCTCTCTCTCTCTTTCTCAAATAAATAAATAAATCTTTATAAAAAATACGAAAAAGCAAAGGGTTTGATTCCATGTATTTTATTCAGATCTCTAGATTAGAATTTGTTGCCATAATTTAAGTGCCATAAAATGCAACATTGGATTTTGTTAGTAATTTGTTAATAAATACAAAATGTGTTTGCAGATTAAGATCTCACTTAATATTTTGTGATCAGCTCTTGCTAGTTACCTTATTATCATTGCATAATTTATAGAAGTTAAAAAGAACATTTAAATTAACTGAAAAAATAAGTAATATATTTGTGATTAGGTAGAATGTTTATAAATTTCATTGCAAACATATTAATAAACACACCTTAAATGTAAATGCTTGTCGAGTTGCTTGGTTTCACTGTTCATTGAGATCTAACATGATCTGTTTTCTTATATGCTCTTTATTTTTTTTTAAAGATTTTATTTATTTATTTGAGAGAGAGACAGTGAGAGAGAGCATGAGCGAGGAGAAGGCCAGAGGGAGAAGCAGACTCCCCATGGAGCTGGGAGCCCGATGCAGGACTCGATCCCGGGACTCCAGGATCATGACCTGAGCCGAAGGCAGTCGTCCAACCAACTGAGCCACCCAGGCGTCCCTCTTATATGCTCTTTTTTAAGCAGTTCGGATGCACAGCTAAGGAACCAAACAGCTTGTACATTGCCAGGCAGCATCCTCTCCGGCTCAGAGCAGGTGCTCTCATTGCTTTTGTACTTCTCCTGTGGGTGAGTTCTTCCAGCTCCTGAGGAGGTGGTAGTGTGTATCACTTTCATCAATACCAGCTTCAATCCAAGGAATGTCGCTCTTAAAATAGCAGTGAACATAAACCATCTGCATTTAAGTACTTGACATTTTGGTAAAATATGACAGCTATACCAAAAACTCCAACTGTTTGACTTGAATCCCTCTGATCTTTTTTTTTCTTTCTATTTTTATGGGGCAAAGGTTCAAAAACAGCACAGTTACTGTTTAATGAAAACAGCAGGCAATGCTTCTCACAAACAGAGAACTGCTCTCCTATTCCCATTTGAGAGACCTGAATTTTAAAATCTCAGTTCCTCCTTGGAAATCATCCTACTTTTTATTCAAATTACAAACATTCAGGTTACCAACTGTTTGAAGAATTGAAAGAGATTTTCAATTTGAAATTGACATAAGAATCCTTTTTGTTCCAACTGGGAAAAGAAATTCAGCTTGGTGCTTATGAATTCTGTGTAATATAACACCTTACCAAATAAGACAAAATGCTTCCTGTAATGCTATTTGCATTCTTCCTTCTTTCTTTCCCTCCTTCCATCCTTCCTTCCCTCTCATCCTCCCTCTTTCTTTCCCCTCCTTGATTCTCTTCTTTTGCTCCCCTCTACCACTCCCTTTCTTTCCAAAAATATGCAGTCACTTCTATGTGCTATAAGTATTTGATTCTATCATTTACTCTCACATATTCATTAACTATATGTATACACTGAGGGCCTAATGTGTACCTGGACACATTCTGTATGCTGTGGACAATGCCTGAAGGCCCTTGCCTTCATGCAACTGACATTCAAGTAGGAGAAAAGTATATTAGATTAAATCAAAAGTTTAAATGGTTTTGGGATGCCTGGGTGGCACAGTCAGTTAAAGCATCTGACTCTTGAGCGCCTGGGTGGCTCAGTGGGTTAAAGCCTCTGCCTTCAGCTCAGGTCATGATCTCAGGGTCCTGGGATTGAGCCCCACATCGGGCTCTCTGCTCAGCGGGGAGCCTGCTTCCTCCTCTCTCTCTGCCTGCCTCTCTGCCTACTTGTAATCTCTGTCTGTCAAATAAATAATAAAATAAAATCTTTAAAATAAAAAAAATTAAAAAAAAAAAAGCATCTGACTCTTGGTTTTGGCTCAGGTCATTATCTCAGGGTCCTGGGATTGAGCCCCTAGTCAGGCTTTACTCTCAGTGTGGAGTCTGCTTGTTCCTCTCCCTCTGTTCCTCTCTACCTTCCCTAGAGAAACAAATAAAATCTTTAAAAAAATTTAAATGGTTTTGTTTAAACTAAATAAAATACTATAAATAATTTATATTTTTGTTTATGAAACAATGAAATATCATATATTTTCCTAATCATCACTATTTTGAATGAGAAAAAATATTCCTCATTATAAATACAGCATAAAATTAAACATATTTAAAAGCTATTATTCAGTTATCCCCACCACAATTTAAGTTCAAGGTATTTTCTAAATGATTTAAGCAGTTTATCTGAATTCAGCAGGCATAAAGCATGTAACCAGTTTGGGAATCTGAAAAGCACTGGTCTTCTGGCCAAACACCAGGTCAATGCAGCTAAACCTGAGACAATATCCATACCAAGTGGTACCGTAATGATTCCATTATGTGTAGTTCCTTGTATATACTATCTCTTTCCCTCTCTGTGCCTCTGAACAGATGTACCTGTACATGTAGAATGAATACATTTTGCCCCCAACAGAATGCCTGAAACAATGTTTCATGTCATTTCATTTCATTGTACAATATTTAGATATAGAATTGCACATTCTTTACCTACATATAAGATATATTGTATTACACCATCCTGTAGTTATTTAGTCTTTTTTCATTGTTACACCACCTTATTCAGTGCTATTATTGTTATTGTTGTTTTCTGATCCAGACCAATAAAACTAACACCGGTTTTTTGAAAAATTTTATTTTGTTCTTCACTTCAGTTTTAGTAGACTTGGATTTCTGCAAATTATTCTAGTATTTTTTTTTTTTTTGCTTTAAATGCAGTTTAGTTAACAGTGTTATATTGGTTTCAGGTGTACGATATAGTGATTTATTCTAAAAAATTATCCAGTTTATTTTCAGACAATAACATGGTTGAACCTGGAGGATATCATGCTAAGTGAAATAAACCAGTTGCAGAAAGAAAAATACTGCATGATTCCCCTTGTCTGAGGAATCTAATATCGTCAAACTCATAAAAACAGAGTAGAATGTCTATTGTCAGGTGTTGGGGGTCAGGGAAACAGGAGTCGCTGTTCAACAGGTATAGAGTGTCGACTACTCAAGATGGATAAGTTCCAGAGATCTGCTGCACAACATTTTCCTATAGTTATCCTGAATCCATTGTATTATATACCCATTTCTTTTCTATCATGATTTCAATGTGTATTATTTTATGCTGTCATAATTCCTGCAACAAAATTTTAACATCTTTAGTTGTATTTTCAAGGTGCCCATTCTTATTTTCTTTTCTTTGAATCTTAATGTAAAAATTATTTTTACAGTTCCTTTCTATTTTTATCTGTTAATTCCAAACATTTTTTTTTTTTTTTTATCTGCCCAAGAGCTCTTATTACTTGATTTTTTACAAGCTCAAGAGGACTTCTCTCCACGGGTTTTTCTTCTTCAGAGTTTGCCTGAAGTAGTTCTAATCTTTCTTGACTCACCCAAATCAGAAAGCATAGAATGTCTCATCAGCCATACAGTTGGGACTTCTTATACATCTGTATTGGAGAATTGGTAAGCTACGATCCTGTGTGGTTTTCGTTTCCAGAGAACTCAATGCTAATCATGATCTGTCAGTCAGAGACCTCTCTGCTAAGGATGGTAAAGAGCCTTAGTTCTGAATCTCCATCAGATTGCTTGAATAGAGACAATCATCACTCTACAAAACATCATTGGACAAAAATTAAGGGCAATAATGAAACTAGAGTATCTTGTACTTTCATCAGCCAGTGCAATGTGGACAAATGGGATAATTTTTCTCTAGGTGCTAGAATATTCACTCAACGGGCCAGCTGGACATTTTCAATACATTATTCAGATTGGTGATTTTTTATTTCTCTCTTCCAGAGAACTTACCATCTCCAAGACTTCTCACAAATACTTTCATATATATAGTTATGAGTTGCAGTTATGAGAGGTTATTTAAATCTAGATTTAGGGGCTCCTGGGTGGCTCAGTCATTAAGCATCTGTCTTCAGCTCAGGTCATGATCTCAGAGTCCTGGGATGGAGCCCCACATCAGGCTCAGCAGGAAGCCTGCTCCTCCCTCTCCCATTCCCCCTGCTTGTCTACCCTCTCTCACTGTCTCTCTCTGTCAAATAAATAAATAAAATCTTTTTTTAAGATTTTATTTATTTATTTGACAGACAGAGATCACAAGTAGGCAGAGAGGCAAGCAGAGAGAGAGGGGGAAGCAGGCTCCCTGCCAAGCAGAGAGCCTGATGTGGGGCTCAATCCCAGGACCCTGAGATCATGACCTGAGCTGAAGGCAGAGGCTTAACCCACTGAGCCACTCAGGCGCCCCTAAAATCTTTTTTTAAAAATCTAGATTTATCCTGGTTTTTACTGCATAATACATACAAATGTTTAATTGCTATATGGTTCACTTGAAATTAATATAATATTCTATGTCAAAACACTTCAATTAAGCAAGCAATTGAATAGTTAAGTAAAGGTTATCTGTTTTCTAGGAATTAAATAAAAAGAGGAAAGACAGTCTTTCCCAAATACAGTCTGCTTTAGATATCTCACATGTGATTTTCTATGTACATATACTAGTCCTGAGTCAAATATATATATTTTTAGTGACTTCTAAAATGGCATATTTTTAAAATAATAAATGACATTCTTAGAAAAAAAGAAAAGAATGAAAATCACATTAGAATATCTTTAGGGTAATATAATTTATATATATGTAATTAATATGTTATTTAATATATATGTATAGACATATACTTCAGCAACATTTAAATCATAAATACAGGAAAAGATATAAGTAGTATGAATGTGTGTATGTTTTAGATTTCTTAGAAATATATTCCTATCAAATTATGTAAAAATATATGTGATTTTATATTATATTTTCAGTTAGCTGTATTTTACATATATAATTCTAGTAATCATTTCTAATATGTTATCTGTTCTTGCCTGTTTTAAAGAATAATATTAAGCAGACATAAAAATAAGTACATACTGCATTAAAAAGTTATGACTCCTATTCCTTATACAGTCCTTTATTTCTGAGTATAGTCTTAATAACCTAATTTTTGATTGGCAATTATTTTCATGGGTTCTTTTTTTAGGAAAAGTCAGGTCTTTAGTTGAGACCAAAAATTATCTTATCATCATTTAGTGACAATGCATAATGAAAAGAATATCAGTGTAATATCAAAAGAGATTTTTATGAACTTTCATCAGGAACCTATTAGAATTCATTTGAAGAAACTGACATGTCGCATATTACTGCAATTTACCTTTGTGCATATGAGGATGAAATTCAGCTTCCAGAACTTATTGAAGAATTGGGGGAAAATTAACTCAGATATGAATCAAGAACAAGACAAGGCAAAGAAATCTGGGGTCCCCGGTCAGACAATGATGTGGGTAGACTTCTTTGTGAACAGCAAAATGATGGTAGTTGTGATCAGCTATGAGAACAATAGCATCTCCAGCAGCTACAATTAGAAGATTCTCTCACTACATTATACTAACTTTAGTAATTAGTATTTTTGAGATTTTTAAATCCTATTCCTAAATAATGAAATGCTCATTATGATAATTTTCATAAAACTGTTTATTTTAGTAGGAAGCATATATTTTAGCGGAAAACATATATTTATAGAAATAAATCTATTTTTAAACTACTTGAACTTTAAACCCTGTGTTCCACAGGAAGAAATTATTGCTACTTTACATAGTTCAACAAACTCAGCTTTAATGAGGTGCAATATATACAGCAGAAAGGCCAGAATACTCGAATTGACTTGACAAGTATAGGCCAAGTATCTTTGAATAACTTGGTTAACCCATTTGAAACTCATTTGTTCAACTGAAACCTAGGAATTGTAGATTCCATGACACTAAATGAAATAATGTTTGTGAAATGCTGTTTCTAGAAAATAGCAGTCAACAAATCCCACTTCTTCTCCCTCTTTCCCCCAATGCACCCACTTCTATCCCTCTCTCTCTCTCTAACACACACATACACACACACACCAGTACAGTGAATGGAAAAGCTAAATAATTACTGAGACATGTTCAGGAACATTCTAACAATAATAATATTACATGCTTACCTACAAAATAGTGACAATAGCCCACATGGACTAAATATATTTTCAGTTGATCTTCACTGGGTAAAAAAAGCAAATACTAGAAACAAAAATTAGAAGAAGGTCTAGGAGAAGAGTTCATTATTCTTTACCTTCTTTCAATGTTGTATACAATTGGTTCTTACTTTTTAAAAATAATTTAAATCATTTTTATTGGTCGGTGATAATGGTTTCTGTTTGTAGTTGGTTATTATAAGACAGACACAAACAATTTCCTTCAGGCTATATTTTTCTTAACGTATGTTCCTCCATCTCATATTGGTCAACACCCTTATTCTTCCTCTTTTTTTTTTCTTATCATTTACAGTCACTTTTATGTGTATAGCCAAACAAACTTATTGCAGTCTCTATGAAATATATGTAGTGGCAATAAGTGGTTAGCATATAGTCATGCAAATACAAGTATAGATATCTTGTCCATTTTTCATGGCCTAAATATTTTACTGAGCCAAACAGTGTTGCTTGTACACCTTGCCACTGTTAGCAGATAGACTCACTTACATATCCTACTGTCTGATATAGGAAGAAACTGAGGCCATGAGAACATTTTTTTTTTCATTTTTAAACAAGTGAAAAGAAGATAAGGCATATATACATTCCTTGCTTACTTTGGAGAAGAACAGGAAATTCACATACTGTTAGTTACTATATAGATTAGAGTTTCTAAACAAAAAATAGTAGAAGAAAATCAGTGACATTCTATTTCAAAAATTAAATTACTTATCTTCATGTGTACACTCTATACACACACATATACCTAAAACTTGACAAAGCAGTTAGCTAAAAACATAATCTTTTTTTTCCAGTTGGGTGGGAATTATTGGCTATTTTTAGATATAACAAAGGGAAGCAAAGAACCCCAATTATTAAAAAGGTGACTATATACCTTACATGCATACTTAATATTAGAAAAGTATCATGGAATTTTCTTTTATATTTTTGTCGGACTTTTTAGCTAATGACATGACTGTATTCTGCTTTTATTATTTCTTTTTCCTGTTTAAAATGGATAACCTAGAAAGCTTCTTATGTAACTTCTCTAATAACTTTCTATAACCTTTTCCAATGAGTCATTAGAAGGACAAGAAATAAAACCCATAGTTAATGAAGACCACTTAGAGAAGACAAACCATCCTGCTTTGACAGGGTTCAATGTTCTTTGAATTGAATCTGGGATGTTTTCCAAATCTTATATGTAAAGCTATAAAGTTCCTTCCTCAATTTTCTATTAATAATGAAACTTTCCTCATACACCTTTTCCTTTTTTTAACATTGGTATGAGAACTCTTTCTTTATTGAGCAGTGACTACTTTTGTGCATATAATGTGGATTTACATATATTATAAAGATATTTCAAAGATAATGTTATACAAAAAAAGATAATGTTATATAATAATGATCTATAAATTTCAAAGTATGAACCCCAAACCTATGTCTAACAGCACAGAGCCCTAGTATGAGGTCTGTTGAATTTACAGCTCCATTGTGACAGCCACAATTCATTTATGACAGAGCTATATAGGTCTTCACTAATGCTGTGATATATTTAGCCATCTAGATTCTGCTGCACTAATATGGAGAATGAAAAATAAGTTGATAAAAGTCCAATTTAAATGCAACAACTAATAAAGATAGGATAAAATTTTAGTATTGGAAAAAATCCTCAAATGTGATATATGAAATGTCTGTTATTTCGCATTTACATCAAAGAGGATGGTATGTTACGAGAGTAAGACATAAGTTTAACAACTTTTGTGATAGACAATTCAAATAAAGTTGGTAATATTTTTATTTACTTATTACAGAATAATTTTAGCCATATTTTTGAGATAAAAACGATAAAAAATCACATTTATCTTCAATTTATTTTAGAAAAAATAAGTTTATGTTAAAAAGGGATATCTCTATGTGATGTAATGAGCACTGGGTGTTATGTAAGAATGATGAATCACTGACGCCCTACCTCTGAAATCAATGGTATATTATGTTAATTAATTGAATTTAAATTTAAAAAAAGGATGTCTATGACAAATTGAATCAAGAATTTGTCTAGAATTTTACTTATAATTCATATCTCCAACCCAGTAAGTGGGTCAGCATGCAAATTTCTTTGATATGATTATTTTTGTTAATTTCCTAATTAAAAATATCATCAATGAAAATAATAAATACCATTTTTAATCTATTCTTTTGATTTGGGGGCAGTTAAATATATTTACATACTAAATCAACATCTGTCTCATATGCATATATACACAAATAAATAAACACACACACACACACACAATGAATCGGAAGTGAGTAGGTAAGTATACAGTGGAAGTTTTCATATCGCTACCTAATTAATAGATTAGTCAATTAACCAAAGCTCTCCAATCAGTGGGGAAAGTGATAATAAATTATCACACCATACTAAACATTCATTTAGTTTTCACATTCCTACCAAATCATTTGCTTTTCTTCTAAAACAGTTTCTGCCAATTCTGTTTGATAATATTAATATGAAGTTAATTTACATATATTCCTTAAATAGTGAATTGAGAATTATACATAAATAAAGGTCCCAGGTAAGGTTGAGTTTTGTTATGTAAATAGTCATATTGATAGCACTCCTTACTCCATAAAGATAAATAGCTCAGAATTTTTAGATAATTATTATAAGGAAATCTACAAAGGATTGCATTTTTAGTGAAGGTGATATCAAACAGAATTGGCAGAAACAGGTCCTTGTGGTGATGTGATAAGTTAGGATTTTTACATATAAAGCACAAGTATGCATGCAGTACACAAACAGATATACAATAATATATCTTTGACATTAAAATTTCACAGCAAGGGGTGCCTGGGTGGCTCAGTGGGTTGAAGCCTCCGCCTTCGGCTCAGGTCATGATCCTAGGGTCCTAGGATCGAGCCCCACATAGGGCTCTCTGCTCAGCAGGGAGCCTGCTTCCCTTCCTCTGTCTCTGCCTGCCTCTCTGCCTACTTGTCATCTCTCTCTGTCAAATAAATAAATAAAAATCTTAAAAAAAAATTTTTCACAGCAAAATCAGGGGAAAAATATCTACAGAAGATCCCTTAAGGGGACAACACATATTTTTTTAAGTTTGAAAAACACTACTCTAAAAATATTCTTTTTTAATCTTTAAAATATTTTGAAGTTGAATTATTTGTTAAGTGGTTCATTTGTTATACTGTAGTGAACAATACAAAATCGTAGATAATGAAATATGGTTAATATTTATATAAGAGTATCAATCAAAACTCCAGTTAGTAGAGCCATACTCCAATAAAGGCCTCCAATCTAGGATTAAAATTTTTCTAAGTATATAGTATTGCCATTATCTGGCCAATTAACCAGAAATATGAGAGCTATATTTGATAATCTGATTTCATTCTAAGTTCCATAAGAAAATGATAGCAGATTTTTATCAATCTTAGCCATTGCATACTTCAATAATTGTTTCTAGCCACTGCAGATGCAGATGTTACTATCCAAATCCAAGTATTGGAAGTCTGGACTACAGCATTTTGTTTCCTGTAATACTTCTCATTTTATTCAAATACAGTTCCCTTTTCCCCACATCCCAAGTATAGCTAGATTGCAATATTGGTGAGACTATAGACTAGTATTCAGTATTTGTGTTATTATAACAATCTAAATTTTGCCTTTATCTGGGTCATAGGGTACTAGATGATATCACTTTTTTTTTTTTTGGTAGAAATTCGTGATATCCTCAGATTTAAGGATCATCATGATTTTCTCTGCTTAAGTTTCTGTATATATCTCCATCAGTTCCCTAGAATTTCTCAACTGCCACAAACTTGTCGTCTTAAAAAAAAAATCAGAAATTTATTATTTCAGATTTCGTGAGGACAGAAGTCTGAAATCAAGATGTGGGCTGTGCTGCTCTCCCTCTGAAGGCTCTGAGAGAGAAAGAATCATTTTTATTTCTTCCAGCTGCTGATGACTCTTGGTATCCTTATTCATGGCAGCATGACTCTAGTTTCTGCCTCCATCTTCATATGACATCCTTCCATCTGCCTCTATGTCTCAAATCTTTCTCTTCTTTGTCTTATGAGAACACCAGACATTGGATTTAGGGTCCACTCCAAATACAAGATTATCTTATCTCAAGAACCTGACAGGATTATATCTGTAAAAACTTTATGTTCAAGTAGGGTCACATTCATAGGTATGAATGGTCAAGACTTGGACCCATCTTTGAGGAACACAGTTGAAACCACTACAACATCAAATGTGTATAAACACATTAGGTAGTTTATCAAAGTCATCATTTTAAGCAAATCTCTTTCAGAGACTCAAGACCTGCTCCAGTCTGGACCGTTGGTTCTCTAGGGTGGATTCTTGCTCCCATTTTGAAAATTCAATTCAGTCATCCAGGGATTTGCCTTTGTCTCTGTCTTGTGTTGAGTTTCCTGTTTTCTGAATTCAGTGTCTAACTTGTTGCTTTATATTCTTTGGTTTTTGAATAGCAGTCCTGCAATGGCTCCTAGGAAAGATAAAATTATGATATTTTGCATGTCTAAAAACACCTTAACTCCTTTGTCTTAACTTTAGATATAAGTGTAGCAAAGTGGAGCAGAGCATAAATCCATAGGTTAGACAATGTGCAAGCAATGGGTTAACTTTCAAATGGTTTGTGATAACTGGCTTATCACCTGGAGTAGCAGCACTGCAGTTTGTGCAAGATAGGCCTAGGGTACACTGGTGATTGTTACATTACAAAATACCTCTCCAGGCATTCAACACCAGCTCATTTACATTACTTATTGAAAATACATTGTTTGATGTTCTTCAGTTGGGTTTGGTTATTAAATTATATTTTTGGTGATGTCCTCTGATCTAATTTTGATTTTACTATTTACTGTAATTTCTATTTGTTAGGCTTTTGGAAAACTTAGTCTTGTTCTATATTTTTTTTACCTTTCATTTTCATTTTTCTATCTCTTTCATATATATATATTTTTAAAGATTATTTATTTATTTATTTGATAGACAGAAATCACAAGTAAGCAGAGAGGCAGGCAGAGAGAGAAGGAGGAAGCAGGCTCCCCGCCGAGCAGAGAGCCCAATGGGGGCTCTATCCCAGGACCCTGAGATCATGACCTGAGCCAAGGCAGAGGCTTTAACCCACTGAGCCACCCAGGTGCCCCTCTCTTTTATATTTTTATACAAAACTTCTTCAACATGGACTGTATGTTATTTTGGTTAGCAAATAATTATTTTACACAATTATTCCTTTATATGGGATCCACATTTAAATAGCTTTTTATACCTTTTTGTGAGAATATTTGTGGGGAGTCTGGGTCCTGGTTAAAAATCTATGTGTGATTTTTTCAAGCTTGACTACAGACAATCACTAAGGCTTTGCCTGGCAGGCCTCAAACTGCCCTCCCCCAACCAGACTTGGTACACAGTGTACCACAGTTTCTGAAGGGATTTGCAGTCAATGACCAGGTCTCTCTGGTGGTCATGCTCTTTGCTAGTCCAGGTTAGTTCAAGCTGGTACACGTGCCTTCATTCTTGGTTTCTTTATCTGAGAACTTGCTGGGGTCACCTTCCGGCACGCTTGCTGAGACATCCTAAAGAGGGGAGGTCGGGAGAACCACTTTTCTCCATTCTGCTTCAGTAGCCGGCACTTTTCCACTCGTAGCCCTCTCCTCACCCAACCCATAAGCCTCTGGGTCCATTAAACTATTGAAGCCTTTTGTTCAGCCTTCCTCAATGGTAAAAGGACCCCTACATCTGTGCTGATCTGCTTGACCCTCTGCCAGTGCACCATTCTATGTGGGAAAAAGCTGACATGGGAAGTCAGCTTTCTCCAGTTTTAACTTCTTGCTTATACCAACACAGTAAATGATTAGAGGGTTAACACTCATTTTTGACCTAGTACTTTAACTGGATACGCAGGCATCTGACAGCTTTGGGCAAGCTCAGCTGGGCTCCTGACAACTTCAAATATGTGTTTTAAAATTTCAATCTACCTAAAAAGTCAATGTTCTTACAGGTTACACTTTTCTCTGTCTAGATCATTCATAAAGACCTACCAACATGGCCTTCTGTTGATATTTATCAGGTAAATGTTGAAACCATTCATACAAGCTCTGTGTATGCGCCAGGGGTAACCAATTAGAGTCTCTACAGCAGAGTGTACAAGTTTCTGTTTCAGTGGGGAATTCAAGATCGTCACGTTCCAAAGAGAAATTCATTGATGTCTACTGACTTGGGTGTATAGTAGGCATGGCTGACAGTGATTTGGGAATCAAGGTCCGAATAAGGTCAGGTGCCCAGTCATTTAATACAGGAGTTCTTACACTGAAGTGTTTTCAGTTTTGTCTCCCTATTCACAAATATGTCTGTTAGCTTTCATATGGAGACTATAGTTTTATATTCTCTAGGAAACAAATTTTCAAATTTCTATTGAGATGGGGCTGGGACAATCCCATGGCTACTAGAAAGCTGGAGGACACTTTATTTATTTATTTTTCTTGGAAATGTTTCAAGCAATTATTTCATTTTCTTTCTCCCACTTTATTTTTTTATTTCCCAGGGAAACTGGTGAAACAATTCTCAAGTCTCTTGGGAGTCCTCTGATATATTTACATCTCGCTTTGCCACAGTGCTAAGTCAGTTAACACTTCTGTTTTCCCAGGCTCTGCTGCCATTACATGTTTCACATTCTCTATGTCCTTGTGGAATAGTCTAGCAATGGTTTCACAGTTGCTGGTGCTTTAGATCTGAATTTGTCCCTTCACAAAAAAACATTAATCATAATGTAATTTATTCGATCATCTACCTATTTCCAAACACTTATTTTACATATAAAATATCCAGTCTTCATTGCTTTAAAATACAGAAAACAGACATACTTAAAGAAAATCTGAAGTTCGATCTTCTGAATTCTACTCCCAGAGGTAACACCAACATTGTTAACAACGTGTTATGTGACTGTACAGGGTGGCATATGGGTGCACGTGCTTATGTGTATATTTGTAGACACATCGATTTGGTATCAGCATATACATATACAGATGTACATGACTGATGTCTTGAAATAAACAGTTCAAAGACTGTTGTAGCTTAGGACGTTTCATAGTATATTCTGTTATCTCAGACTTAGGAATTTTGCAAAAGTAAAGTGAATTTAATTGAGCTCAACTGAATACAAACATCTCTAGTTTTATTTTGATAAGATTCATTCTCACAGAGGCTGTAGGACCCTTGGAGTTTAAGGAAGAACTTGTTTTTTCTATGGCTCTCTCTTTAATAATTCAACTAATTCTAAAGAACTTTATTAATTATTATTTTTTAATGCTGGTGATGATTTTTCTCAGTTTGTATTTGTCCAAAGGGTGTTATTCTTCAATCTGATTTTTTTTTCTAGATAAAGAAATACAAATTAATTTTGTTTTTCACAAATTTGCTCTTTTACTTTCAGTAGTTTCTTTTCTTTTTTCTTTTTTTTTTTAAGATTTTATTATTTATTTGAGAGAGAGCAAGAGCACAAGCAAGGGGGAGAGGCAGAGAGGGAGGGAGAAGCAGTTTCCCCTTGGAGTAGGGAGCCTGATGTGGGGCTAGATCCCAGGACCCCAGGGTCATGACCAGAGCTGAAGTCAGTCACCTAAGTGACTGAGCCACCTAGGCATCCCTAATTCCAGCCCCTGATCTTATTATTTCACTTTTTAATTAGTATTTTTCTCCTCTGGCTGATTTTAAAAGCGTTTTCTGTGTCTTCGATGTTCAACAGTTTGACTATGATGTGCCTTGTCATGTATGAATGTGTATGTGTGTGTGTATGTTTACACATGTTTGATTTTTATAGGTAGTGTTAGTTGTTACCATTGACTACACGATTTAATGTTTTTCATCACATTAGGAAAATTCTTAGTGACTATTTTGTCAAATGCTGCTTTTGTTATTCTCTTACCTTTTCCTTTTGTGACTCTAAGGACATCATATTAGGTGTGTTGACTCTGATCTACATGGATTTTACACTGTTTGTTTCCTTTTTGTCTTACATTTCAGTTTGGATATGTTCTATTGATCTGTCTTTGAGTTTAATCATTCTTTTCCCCATTTTGGACAGCATACCATAAAACACAACTCCAGGTTATTTATATTCAGTTATTAAATACATATATGAATCTTTCTGATAGACTGCTCTATGGAAATTGTTGAAATTTTCCATCTTCTTCAGGTTTTTCTTTACTTTATTGTAGCTATTTTCAAGCACTTTATCCAAATCCCAATATCTGGATCACTATGAATCTGATCCTATATTTTTATTTTGCTTCATTATTTGTCACACTTTTGTACATTTTTCTAT
The DNA here is from genome assembly GCF_002288905.1 of Enhydra lutris kenyoni. NCBI lineage: Eukaryota > Metazoa > Chordata > Mammalia > Carnivora > Mustelidae > Enhydra > Enhydra lutris. The sequence continues at coordinate 56,466,776 of NW_019154089.1, read as the reverse complement.
ACTTTGTGTGCTGGGAATTTTGTATAAAAGAATAATAGAGGATCTAGATGACACTCTTCAAAATATACACGTTCCCTTTTACTCCTTTAAAAAGAAAAAATAATAATGAGTCATTATCAATATGACGTAAAAAATTCATCCTATCTTAATTCTGGAATATTCTTCACAAACTTCTGATTAACAACTGGTAGAACTTGTTTCTTCACACAGGAAAGATAGTAAGGGATTTAGTTTTTCACTGAAAGATTGTTTAATCATAAGACTTTCAGTAGAAAGAGTTTCAAATACTGCAAATTTATTGAGGGGAATTACATATTTGTTACAAAGTCACACCGCATATCGGACTTCATATACTCTTAACTTCAAGACTGAAGACATATTCACATAACCATTTAAAAGTGTGTGTTTAAAACCCAAAACCTCCAGTATGCCCCACAAAAGTCCCAAAGGGAAAATTAGCTATGCAATGGTGGGCTCCTTTTATTTCTTAGTCTCCATGTTTTGTTCATTTCCAATTCAGATCCTTATTTGTCTAACACCTTGCAAAACAAAGCATCTGGTATTCCTCAACTCACCATGGACAGTCACAGTCCTTTTTGAAAGATTTTATTTATTTAATTGAGAGAAGAGAGAGAGAGAGAGAGAGAGCATGAACAGGGGGGAAAGGGGGAAGGAAGAAGGGCAACGGGAGAGGGAGAGGGAGAAGCACACTGCCCACTGAGCAGGGGGCCCCATGAAGGACTTGATCCCAGGATCCTGAGATCATGACCTGACGAAGGCAGATGCTTAACTGACTGAGCCACCCAGGCACCCCAACAGTTACATTCTTCTTAAAGTTTTAATTTCTCATATTCTTGTTGTTTCACAGCTATATATACATATATACACACATATATATATAATCTTAAAACATAAATATGTCTTAAAACATGTATATGTCTTAAAACAAAATATATACATTTATATAGGTCTATGATTTAATTGGTTAGTTCTAGCTGGTGAAGAAGAAGTTTGGACTTCCTAGAATCTAGTATATCTAATCTGGAAGCAGAAATCTCCTTCCCATATAATTTAGTTAGAAATAAATAGAAAGTTTTAAAGTGACCATTTTATATATCTTGCTTAAATACTCAGCCTTTATTTTTTCCTTCAGTTCTTCCATTATGACTTTCTAAAGTCTCCACTTTTACGACGTTTCACAACAAACTAAACATCTCTTTAAGTCCAGGGATGCTTATACTCATACCTACCTGTTTAACAAGACATACTCAGAATGTTTTGTTTATAAGTGAAATCCAATGACAATGTTGATTTGACTGCCACTGAATCATTGAGAGTCTAACAGAGCCTATAAAGGTTTTATGCTAAATTTTTATACTTTGAGTTTCATCAGCTTTCAGAATAAACCATAGAATTTAGAGTCTTAATCAACTAAGCCACTCAGGTACTCCCTCCATAATCATTCTTAACACTTCTGTTTTTTATTTATTTTATACCCATTAAGATAATAAGGTTTTGCTTCCACCACCTCTTTCTCTTTCTTCAAACATATGTATTTGTGTTTTCTGTTGTCTTTTATTCTGGGGTACAAGAGGCTGACTAAAAACCTCCCTAAGAGAGTCTGTTCTTTGATAGAGGTTGTTCTATTATTTCTACGTTTACTTCAACTATGGAGCTACTCTCAGTAGCTATTTGGACTGAGACTGTCATGTACCTATCCACAGCTACTACTCCTTGAGGACTAAGTAGAAACATTTGGATTTCAGGAAAATATTATTTATCTTAATTTTTTTAATTTTTTATTCTTCCAGTGTTGAGAATTTGTTCCATTTTAATGGTAGCATTAACAGCTCTTATGTTTTATCTACTGTTGTGGGATACTTCTTTCTTTTTCTATATATGTGTCTATATATTTGTCTCTTTCTATATATGTGTGTATGTTTGTTTCTCTTTTTATTTCGAAGAGATTTTAGTATCTGGTAATATATCTTTGCCTTCAGTTATTTGTATATTTCATTATCTCTGCACTTCCTGATAGATCCAAGACCTTCCTTTTTTTCCTTTTACATTCCCTTTCCTTTCAGATAAAAAACACTAGTTTGTCTGATAGCCTCATCTAAATCTTTTAATAGGTTCTCTTCAGTAATATAAATTAATGAACAGATGTCTGTCTAAAACTTAATTCATTTTCAAAGGCATCCTACCCATGTCTACTTGTTATTATGGTAATTTGATTATATTTATCAGTCGAAACTGTAGCTCAAATCTGAAATCAATTAATTATCATCCTTCTTGCTCTCTTTTAGTATGTTACCTCTTCTGTGTACTTTGACATAGAATCCTAATACCATAACATTTAAAGACTGCTTCCTTCATGAGAATGGCCATACCTGTATCCTTATGTACAATAAAATCCTTTATTTAAAATGTAATGATGTTAAAGATATTTAAGCCAAACATTCTAATCTCCCCTTCTTAAAAATACCCAAATGTATGAATAATAAAAATAATTATAACTATTATGTTAATATTTATTTGATGCCAGATAATATTCCATATAATTTCTCATTGCATTCAAACCCCAACTCTGAGAAGCAGACCCAATTACTTTCTGGGATAAAGCCCAGAGACATTAAACAATCTACCGAATTCCATGGCTAAGCCATAGAAAACTAAATTTGTACCTGGGCACTTGGACTCTGATACCTTTGCTCTCCTACTATACTACAAGTGCTGTGATTTCTATTACATCCCATTTGATACTCTTGGTCAGCCAATGGAAAAAGACAGATGGATCTGAGGTAATGGAAATGTGTTTACTTAAGCTTAATGAAGTTAAGATTCCATTTGCAGCCGTGGCCTCCTTAATGGTGAAATCAATACATCCCTGGCTCCTGTAAACCGCTATTGACATAGTGAATCTATTTTATCCATTCTGTTAAACAGAAAGCACATAAGTAGTACCCTTTAACCTAGTACATCATTACCACCCTACAAAGGAAAAAGACATTCATTTCTTCCCAAGGACAGGAGCAAAAATAAGAAAGTAAGTAAGTAAGTAAATAAAGAAGTAAGTAAGTAAGTATTTATTTATTTATTTATTTATTTATTGTATCATGATTTTCTTGCCAAACAACTCTCTGTGGGGAAAGAAAGTCTAATGTTCCTATACTATAGGTCCTGGCTAATAGTTCTGGAAGGAAAAATGTGTGTGTCCATGTATCCATGTACATGTGTAACAGTAGATCCATAGAATATAATCACAAAACATATAAAATAAAAGGTATCTGTCTTAAAAATATTATTCAATACATGATTATTCTTGCTTAATATATATCAGAATGACAATTTTAATGATGGATATCCAAATTACAGTTTTTTGTTTGCTTGTTTCTAGGAAGGGAGAGGAGAGAGGTGGAGGTGGGGAGAGAGAGAGAATCTTAAGCAGGCTCCACACCCAGCATGGACCCCAACATGGGACTCAGTTTCAAAACCCCAACGTCATGACCTGAGCCAAAATGAAAGATCTGCTACTTAACTGATTGAACTACCGAAGCACCCCTCTGTATTATAGTTTTAAAAACTATAATGACTCATACATTTTAACACGTGGTGAGAAAGAGTTTAATTTCAACCTCAGGCTGAGGATTTTCTCAGCAGGAGACCGTTGTCAATTTGGTGCTGAAGGGGGGAAATATGGAACAATGAGTCAGAAAAAAATCCCCATCTTCAGAAAGCGGAGGGTAAAGAATGTCCAAATGTCAAGACAGTATTTTAAGAGGAAAAAAATACTTAAAAAATAAAAACTACTGAGTGCGATGGTATGGAACGCTATGGGGAATGCAATGGGGAAAATTGTGGGAGTGTTTCCAAGGGTTATACTAGGGTGACAGCATAAAACACATAAAGTGGCTCAAAAAGTACATTGTTGAAAGACTTGTGTTTCTGACAAAAGAGTCCAGGAAACCAGACTTTTCTGGATAACATATGGATCACAGTGAAAGCAGTCAAAATATTTTTTGACCTTTATTATTTAACAACATAAAATGTACTGTTGTCTAAATGCCAGTAGGTAGACAGGAACAAGTTAAAAAAAAAAAATCCCTTAGTGTTCAGGAAATGCCCACTTACATATCTGCCGTCTGGGAACTGACATTGCCTGTTTGCATATCTACTTTTTGGGAGCCAAAGTTACTTCACACATTTATAACAGTAGAGTTAATTTATTTGCTCATTTTATTCTTGTGCCACTTTAGAAAGAGTTCCTATTCCTTACCGGGAATGTTTGCTAACATCTTGTGGAAATTGTGATATGTTCTTCAAAATGAATCAACATCATATGTTCCCAAAAATTATTCTACAGATTCTATACAACTTTTAAGGAAGTATCAGGTGCCTTGCTTGCAGAAATTGGAAAGCTTATCCTAAAACTGTTGTTTAAATAGGAAGGACTAAGTGTAGCCAAACCACTCTTTATTTTATTTATTTATTTTTATGTCAAGTTTTTGTTGAAATTCTAGTTAGTTAGCATATATGGTAAATTCGGCCAAACCACTTTTTTTTAAAAAAAAGAACAAATTTGGGAGACTAACATTTCTCAAATTCAAAACTTACCACAAAGCCAGAGTAATCAAGGTAGTATTGCACTGGCATAAGGATCGTCATATGTCAACAGAAGAGAACTGAATTACCACAAATAAACTGATTATGTTTTACTACTTTCCTTTTTCTTAAGTTGGTTATAGGACCTGCTGGCAATTTGGTGTTTCCAGATGTTTGAGGATCCAGAGCAGCTGGAAGTTCTATATGAATGCTCCTTAAATTCAAGTAGAACTGAATAGAAGACTGCTGTACAATTTTATTAAATAAATAAGATTCTTACAATCAAAAATAAAAAGCAAAATGAAATATAAATATATAGAAGCCATGAATTAATTGTTTGTGACTTGTTCAAACCATAAAATAAAAACGTCCAGAATATGTGACCCATGTTTGAATCATTTCATTTCATTTCTTTTGGTATTGCATGTCCATTAAAGTTGTAATCAGAGTAATTGATTAGATTACGTTTGAGTTTATAGCTTTTTGAGAAAGGTTATTGTATTTATTTCAAATAAACCAAAAATAAATCACATTACATTTAAATTTCGACTTTCCCTAATTGAGTCACTAAAGCTATATGATTGGCACATAATCCTAAGTGCGGTGTAGTTTCTTAGAATCTTTAAAAACAAAGACTTCCTGGAATTAGATTCAGTTATATTGATTGGACTGCTGCTCAAGGGAAGTGCTGACCAGGCAGTGGTGATTCGTACAACTGTAGCTGGTGGCATATATTCAGTGGAGAACAGAGCAAGTCAGCCATCATCTATAGTATTAGAGCAGCAGACATTCCTTATTACCCTATCTCACAGAATGCTACCATCCCCTTCTGTTCTCACACCTTGCACCTTCTAATGCAAACTTTATGCATGCCATTCCAATCAGGAATAACATTAATCTTTGTCTCATATTCATGAATATGATTGTCTTTCAAGTTCACAGATGACAGCTTTGAGGTTTCATTCCAAAATGATGTGAGCAAAGAAATCAGTGTTTTAATTATATATTTTTCCATAATGATTATTTCAAGAATTGAATTGGTATTGAAACTTATTTTTTTTGCCAGGCTACAGAAACAGACCTATAATTGCCCCGCAGTTATTGCCAATAAAATTATTTTTATGTAGTACTTTTGTATTTGTTGAGTTTTCATTCACATTCAGAAACCTTAATTGTTCACTGAACTGTCTCTGTACACAAGGTGATTATTATTCTTTCAAAGATTTTATTTATTTATTTGACACAGAGAGAGATCACAAGTAGGCAGAGAGGCAGGCAGAGAGAGAGGGGGAAGCAGGCTCCCTGCTGAGCAGAGAGTCTGATGTGGGGCTTGATCCCAGGACCCTGAAATCATCACCTGAGCCGAAGGCAGAGGCTTAACCCACTGAGCCACCCAGGTGCCCCACAATGTGATTATTTTATAAGTGTGTTAATACTATTGAAATGCATATCAAACATATGGGTATCTACTCACTAAGGCTTTGTTTTTATGTTTCAGTGTAGAATGAACTCATAGCATAAGTCATTCTGTTTCCCATGTAAGTCAGTTATGTAGTATCTCTTGGTTCTGGTTTAAATGGAGAAATATCCTTTAGGACTCTATATAAATATATATCATTATCTCCTGACATGAGCAATTAAGAAATATTCCTGTGAGTCACAATATGTTGAAAGTGTTTTATGTCGCCTTTAACTTTTACCTATTTTTCCATATCATTCATCTTTTTCCCCATGGGATCTGAGCTTATGATGCTAGTAATGACTAGGTTCATATAAGAGCCATAAATGTGAACAGAAATTGTATTATTGTTAACTCTATGAAAGTAGCATATATCCATTGTGTTAAAAAATGAAATTACACAGTAGGAATTATAATGAGAAGAAATAGTTTCCTCCCTACGCCTGCCCCATGCCCAACACTTTCCAAATCAACTCCATTCAATTATTTCTTTTGTTTAGTCCTCTAGTGATTATTACCCTGTTTCTAGATAATATTTAAGCCTCTATAGCTTCATTTCTTAACCTTGCAATTCCATAAAGATTTAGCTTAGCTTATGCTACATCTCTTCTCTTTGCTCTGTTTTTGTTTTGTCTTGTTTTTCCTTCTTGTTTTTTTTTTTTTTTCTTTTAAGTGCTGTTTCTGTTATGGATTACTTTCATGTATGTAACTACTTCATTTAAAATTCATTTTGGGGTCAGTTAATCTTCACACCATCTCTTGTTTCTTCACTGGTAAAAGAATCATTACATGTCACAGAAGTGCTTCTCTTTACCTCCACGCTCCATCTTCCACTCCCCACGTTGTCCCATCTGCTTTCCTTTCACATTAAAAAAATCATGGTTCTACTTTGTGATTCTATCTGCCTTTTATTTTCACATGTTGATTTATATTTAGAGATCCAATAGAGTGTTTATATTTATGTAAGCATAATTTATTGTTGGGCCAAATTATCTGTTATTATTGACTCACTTCTATCCAAAGTCCCCAGCTGTTATAAAATTTATAGAATAGTCTTCCTTAAAAGAAGGCCAAACCGAGTCATCTTTCTTATACATAGCCATTTCTTTAAATATATCACACTTCTCTTCACATTTGGACCTTGCCATTTTTGTTTATAGTTTTGATTTGTTTCTTAGCATTTATATTTCTTTTCTTTTCTACTTGGGAAAATAAGCATATACCTCCTCCACAATTTTACTGATATCAGCCAGCCTATTATTAGTAGTTTCATTGTTTGTATTTTGTTCGACATAGATATTCCTAATATCATGTCAGGACAGATAACTGACATGTTTTTGTAAGATAGACCTCTCTTTTAATTCCTTACTGTTTCTTAAACTCTATAACTGTTTCTTTGTTCATTGTCATCCTTTTGTTTTTGGACTATATTTTCAAGTAACTTCCTAAGGAAGACTGAATGGGAAGACCCATTTATTGGCCCACATATGCATTCACAAAAATAAATGGCTGTATTTTTTTCTTCATGTACATGGCACATATAAGAGTAGATGGGCATGGAGGACAAGGGGAGATGGAGAGGAGAAGGGAGTTGAGGTAAATCAGAAGGGGAGGTGAACCATGAGAGACTATGGACTCTGAAAAACAATCTGAGGGTTTTGAAGGGGCGGGGGCTGGGAGGTTGGAGGAACCAGGTGGTGGGTATTGGAGAGGGTACGGATTGCATGGAGCACTGGGTGTGGTGCAAAAACAATGAATACTGTTACGCTAAAAAAAAAAAAATTTAAATAAAATAAATGCAAAAAAAAAAAAAAAGAAGAGTAGATGGGTCAAGTTAGAAGTCACTTTTTTTTTCCTAAAAATTAAAGGCACTGTTAAGTGTTATGATGTTTTTGTCTCTTGCAGATGATACTTTTGATATTTTTTTCTATTTCTCTGTAATTTCTTAATGATTTCTTTTCCCTCAACATGGATGTGGCAGATTGAATTTTCTAAAATGGTTACAAAAGGGTGCCTGGGGTCTCAGTGGATTAAGCCTCTACCTTCAGCTCAGGTCATGATCTCAGGGTCCTGGGATCAAGCCCCACATTAGGCTCTCTGCTCAGCAGGGAGCCTGCTTCCCCCCTCTCTCTGCCTACTTGTGATCTCTCTCTGTGTGTCTAATAAATAAATAAAATCTTTTAAAAATAATAAATAAATAAATAAATAAATAAATAAATAAAATGTTTACAAAAATGTCTCCAACCCTACATGGTCTTCTTACTTTGTCACTCTTCCCCTCAGATGGTGGGCTCTCTGTCCTCCGCTACTGAATATGTGAAAACAAACTTTGTGACTGCTTTGATCACTAGGGACAGCAGATATTATGTTATGAATTCCAAGACTAGGTGAATATAATTTCATAGACTTAAAACTTAAGTTCTTGGGACACTCATTCTAAAACCCAGCTGCTATGCTATGAGGAAGCCAAAACTAGTCCATCAAAGATATTGTGGAATGACTATATAGAGTTATTCCCACCAATAGCCTCGCCCCTACCTACCTACTATCAACTCTTAGGCACTGAGCATAGATGACTTCTGTAAATTCTGCACCCACCCCCCACCCCCCATAGCTTTGAGTTGTTCCCACCCTTCAAGGTTTCCCAGCTAAGGCGCAGACTAGATTATTAAACCCTGTGCACAACTGACCCACAGAGTCCATTAGCAAAATATAAAAGTCATTTCACACCATTAAGTTTCAGGAGCAATTTATTATGCAGCAGTAGTATACAGCTCAATCTTATATGTTGGCTGGCCCTATTTCTGAAGTCCCAAAGTCTCTTTTCAACATTAGAAAATAATCTACTGGTTTCATTATAATTTACAACTCTTAATTCTCTTTGTTATTACTATTTTTTGGAGTTAGTTTGAGGGCAACACTTTATTTATTTATTTATTTATTATCTCTAGTTAGCCAACATCATTAGTTTTTGATGTAGTGTCAATGACTGATTAGTTGCCTTTAACACCCAGTGGACGTCACAAGAGCAACACTCCTTCCTTCGTTTCTTTCTTTCTTCCTTCCTTTCTTTCTTTCTTTCTTTCTCTCTCTCTTTCTCTCTCTCTCTCTTTCTCTCTTTCTCTCTCTTTCTTTCTTTCTTTCTTTCTGAGAGGGGAGAAGGTCAGAGAGAGAAGCAGACTCCTGGTGGAGCTGGGAGCCCAATGTGGGCCTTGATCCTTGACTCTGGGATCATGACCTGAGCCAAAGCCAGTTGCTTAACCAACTGAGCCACCCAGGTGCCCGGGGGCAACACTTCTTATCTCTACTCTCATTGCTTTCATATTATCAATTTCCTTGTCAATTTGCTTTGAATTATCTTTAACACATTCTATTAATACTTTAAGTAATACTTTTGATTTCCTAGAAATTCTTATTCACATTTTTTTTCTGTTTTATAGGATCTTGTCCTATTTTTAGAGGAAGGATCTTCTAAATTATCTTTTTAAAAAGGAAATAAGAGAATGCTTATTTTTGTAATTTTGGTATCTTCTCTGACTTGGTCCTTTCAACTCCAGTCATGCTTTCTATTTGTTTATCTTACCTTTTTGCTTGTCTTAGAACTTTCAGGCTGCTATAGCAAAAACACTATAGATTGAGTGGCTTATAAACATTTCTCACAGTTCTAGGAGTTGGGAAATCCAAGATCAAGATGCCAGTAGATTGGGTGTCTGCTGAGGACCTGCTTTCTGGTTTGTAGACTGCTATCTTCTCTACATACTCAGGTGGTGGGAGAAGCAAGGGAGGTTTCTGGGGTCCTTTTTTATAAGAGTCTTATTCATGAAGGCTTTACCCTCATGATTGAATCACCTCTCAAAATCGGGAGGGAGATAAACCATAAGAGACTCTTAATATCACAAGGCAAACTGAGGGTTGCTGGGGGGTTAGGGGGTAGGGATAGGGTGGTTGGGTTGTGGACATTGGGGAGGGTATGTGCTGTGGTGAGTGCTGTAAAATGTGTAAGCCTGATGATTCACAGACCTGTAGCCCTGGATCAAATAATGCATTTATGCTAATAAAAATTAAAAAAAAAAACATTCTAAATACTATCACACTGGGGGATAGGTTTCAACATAGGAACTTTGAAGAGATGCAATTTTAACTCAGGTTATGTTTTCTGTTTGTTTATCTTGGCTTATTTGCAAAATGTTTGATCCCAAAGATTTTAAAAGGTGAGACTGGGAAATCTGACTGGGTTCTTGTGGCCTGCATGAGTCATTCTACTTGCAAAACTCATACTAGTCTTTACAAATTAGTAACAACAGCCACATTAAGTGCTTTATTGTTCTTAAGACATTCAATCAAATAATTTAGGAAAGGTCCAAATGATTTTTTTCTTAACTTGAGACATGCTTTTCTGTTTCTCCTTACGCATGTTGGGGAATAGACAGAGGAGTGAATGGTATTCACCTGTTTCAGTAAAAACTTTAAATTGATTCTTGAGTTTTTGTCCATTGTTTAAGCTAGTTATCTGTTGTAGCAAGTCTGTAGTCTATACCTAATTGTGCAGATGTATAGGTTCCTATTACTCTTGAAGCTCTCACTGCATTCATTCCATGTAGCTATTTTTATTTCTAATGTACAAATTATCCATCAATTATATGATTTCTTATCCATGTATTAAAATTTCTCATATACTGATGTCCTTTTTTCTAACATGTTATAGATTTAAAACTTTTTTATATTTAATAAAATTTAAATGAGATCTTGCCAGTAAAATGAGTCTCATTGGTGTGCTTGGTATAACATCTTGAACTGGAAGGTTCATAACTCTTCAAACTGTCCATTTTCATTTTGTATTAGGCAATACCTATAAAATAAACCACAAGACCATTACTTTTTAGTAAGCCAATATAAGTAAGTTAATTATTATCTTGATGACTAAGACCATATAAACTGATTAGATATTATGCAAGAAGGTATTATATCATATTATGTTTGTTGTTTCATGCCTAGTTGATATACCCAGTAGTGTATTAGATTTTTCATCACTGAAATTAGGTAGAATTGCCAGGTTCAAGTGAGCTCTGGAACTTCCCTATGTCATAAACCCTGCTTTTTGGTTTTGTAGGCACATCCAGAGTAATTTCATATGTGTAAATCCAGCAAAGTAATATCGGAAATCCCCCAGAATTCTAATCTATTTTTGGCCAAACAGATTTTTTTTACCATAAAAATACAAGCATTCAATTGTACCTGCTGAATCTACAACTAATTTTGAATTGAGGAGGTGAAGGAAAAGAGGCAAACTATATGAAGGCTTAATGAAAATAATTTTGTTATTTTCAATCACCTATAGCATGCAAGGTAAGATAAAGTAGGCTCTCTCTACGGACTGAGTGATCTTTTCTCATTCTGTGGGGCTTTTCTGTTCTGAGATTTAAAGAATTAGTTAGGTAATTTTACCTGGAGGTAAATTGGATGAATGACAGTGTTCCCAGTGGGACATGTTGCCTACATCTGGTAGAAGGACTTCAAATTATGTTCCTGATTATTCATTTTAATAAATCCATGCATTCAGTTTTAGAAAAAGACAATAATTACTGAATACAAATTCAAATCAATACATTTTAAAACATTAGAGATTACATTTCCAGTAAACACACTCCTTTCTGTAGTAAGGGGTCCATCAGATTCTTTCAGTTTGGCTGACTGTTTCTTAAACATTGCAATAATCTGACAATCAATGTCTTGGTGGTTAAAGATACCAGATGCAAATTTAATAGAATGAATTAATGTTGTGATAAGAAGCTTATGTGCTGCCCTTCTACTATTACTTATCTATAAAGATGAAATAATCTACAGTACACACTACATAAAACAAATACTAAAATTATATTTCTGCATCCCTCCAATTACTAAAAATATGCAAAACCAAGTAAATTCAAATAATTGAAAGCATTTAATTACTTCTGATTTCCAAATCTGTTGGGAGGGATGATTTGTTCAAGAAATCTCATGACTTAATAGCAAATTTTCTACATGAACTGTTGAAAAAAACTAAGATCATTTAAAAATTGAGACAGGCAATTTTTGTAGACAATATGTCTAGCTATCATGTGTCTAAGATATCATTAAAATACATTTTGTTTTAGAAATTTTTACAGCAGGGTACATTTGAGCTACAGTAAGTGGAATAGAAACAATTACTTAGGTAAAAGCTTCAGACTGGTATGAAATAAACAGAGAAAAGTGTTTGTTCTCTCTTCCTAGTATGTATCAAATATTAAAGTAAATCTTCCTTTAAATTATTATGGATCATTTTCCTGAGTAGTCAATATACTTACAACAAATTAAGTAACCTATATTTATCACCTCATTTATTGGTGGAAAAATAAATCTGCTCTAATTATGCTTTTAAAAATTGGCAAAAGTAGAGCAAAGCCTAATATCTCTATTTGTATTTAAATATTCCAAGATTATGATAAAGACTTTTAAAAACTCATACTATTTATGTATGCTAGATGTTTTATATTCAGCACATTTAAATCATTCTACTTAGTGACTTCTATTATAATGAGATATTGCCAGTGGCTCAGGACTTGGCTTAAAACTCCATTCTGTGTTTAAAGTGATGCATTTTTTTATTATTATTCAGAGAATTCAATTAAGTTAGATCTGTGATTTCTCGCTCTGACAAACTGCCTCAGTTCACTCCTGTTTCCTTGTAATTACCTTAATGGTTTAGCTGCTGGGTGTTATCCCTGGAAACCTGAGACACTAGTTAAATTCCTCTTGTAAAGCTTCTCACTGTAAAAGCTTGTTAACCCAATGTCAGGCTTCATTGAAAGCTCCACATAAGACAAGAATAAGCTGAAAAATAAAATGTGGTTTCTTATAAATAACTCTAATTACTAAATGTAAGTAACATCCAATGGCAAATGTAAGTTTGCCGTGAAAGAAAAACAAGCATTAGATATTTTTTTAAGACCAACAGAAGTTCAGATCAGAACAATCCTCTCCTTTCCCTCAGTCATGGCTTAACATCAAAAGGTTAGGTTTATCTAACCCAAGGTGTGACATTACATAAACCACACAAAATGCCACCTGACCTGAATATCTGTGCTTCTCTGATCAATACCCATACATGCTAGAGTCTTCGGATATTTTTTAGAACCTAATTTTTTGCTATCAGAGAGTAAAAGGAAAGATGGAGTAAGCCACTCTATTGATGGTGGCAAAATTATTACTATTATTATTTCACATTTTCATCTTAGTATTTACAATTGAACTAAGGAATTTTTGTCCTTCTGATTATGGGAGCATGCGAAAAATAGTTTAATCCTTAACAATAACCATATAGTATAAAATTAATCACAATCAATTTTTGTAATTGTAGCTCTGGCAAGGATGAGATCATAACTGCTAGCTAATTCCTCTGCCCTGCTTCCAAAATTATTACTAAATTATTTCAGATTAATAGTCTTAGGCAAATAGAATACACAATATAATGCCAGGAAGTGATAAGTGTATTATGAAGAAAATTAGGCCAGGGCAAAAGTCATGACTGGTGATTATTTTAGATAGGTTTGTGGGTGAAGACCTCTTTGTGGAAGTGACATATAAATAGAGATAAGAATTAAATGAGGATGAAGCATTATATAAATGTTGACTCTGACACAGTGGTCAGCCAGAGAGAAGTGCAAATTCAAAGGCATTTTCTGCTCTTTGCCTCAGAGGATAGAAATGAAATTAATGCTTTTTAGACACATCAATGTCAGTGTTTACCATATGGCCATTTCTCGAGTTATAATGTCTCACATTTCATAAGATCTCTCCTAGATATGGTAAAGTCTGTATGAATAAAAACTTGCTTATTATTGATCTCTCTTCTTCTCACCTTGCCCTTCCAAAAACTTTTTTCCCAAAATCTTTATGCAGATTAGTGATGCTACTGCACCCCTACTTGTACCCAGCAATAAACTACTATACATATAGTTATTGACTCATATTGTTCCTTGCATTCTGTGGGCATATTTCTTTTCCTCTGATGGTCACTACCCCTCTCTTAGTCTGTCAGTATAAGAAGATATCCACCATACTAACCATAGCAAACCATGGCTAATTAGAGAGTCTACTCTTTCAACCTTGACCAAACAGAATGCTAAGCATTAGTAGTTTATGAATTCTACACATTTCTATGCCAACACTGTGGTCTAGCTGGACCCTCAGTGGCATTGCATCTCTTGGGTCAATGTGTGTCTTTTATTGGCATCTTACTCTTTCTAATCTATTGTAAAACTGTTGGGTTCAGATGCATTCTCAAAAATCATGGGGTACATCATGTCAGAGAGTTATTTAGCTGGATGTTTGATTAATCAGATAGACTATTAATGTTTCAACCAAATTCTCATCTTACACATGAGCACAATCGCCACACCCTCAGTCTTAGAAATGGGACTTTCACTCCTGTCATGCTTCCCCCCTGCCTAAATCTACCTTTACATTATCATTGACACCATACAGACTAGATGCATATATATAAAATTATTGATTGAACGAATGAGAAACATTCTTCTAGTCAAATGAATAAACTTGTAAGATAATGGGAATCCTACTTACCTGTGCCCCATGCACAAGCAGAAGTATACCATCTGTTTCTAAAACAGCCCCTCTTCCACTCTTTTAAATTTCCTTGACTGTGTCTATGCTTTTCACATCTGCTTGAGTAACTTTCTCTCCCTAACACGCTTTACTTCTGTCCAATTCTGCCCATTCTTGAGGTTGTATAATAATTGGAATATACTACAGGAAGCTTTCTCTGATTTCTCAACCTAACACGATCTTTCCTTTAACCTTCAGTAGGACTGTGTACCTGACTTATTCTATTTAATTCTATCCTTAAAATATTGACTACGGATCATTCTCTCTAAGATTGTAGTTCCCACTGACATCTTCTCCTAGTATTCCATAAATGGCAAATTTTGTATTTTAAAAGCAACACTCATTACTGCCATTCTTTCATCATGCTCCACTAATAACTGCTTCTCTTGTGACATTCTTTTTATCTACATTAATGATATTGTTAAGAACTAGTTGCCTTCACCAAGCAACCATTGCACATATCATTCTTGACTTCATACTCAGACATTTCTCTTACCCATATTGACTTATTATCCTCCTGAAGTAACAAGTTCTCCATTAGACTGAAAGATCTGTCAAAGGGAGTTATGTTTGCTTACTTCTGTATGACCGATCCCTATGCAATGCTGATTCATAAATTAGTAGGTGATTTAAAAGGTAGTTCTTAATATGTCTTCCTTTTTTTTTTTTCCATTTCTGTATAGTAACTATGGCCTCTTTGATGTACTTAAAACACATTACTTTTGGTGCTTTTGCAGCTTTAGCTCCCTCTCCCTGGAGCACATCATCACAGCATGCATATGTATCCCAACAGTAAATAAGCTCCGTAATAGTTTGGATTTTTTTCTCAAAATTATAGTCTAAAATTTAAAAATGTGCTTAGCATAGTGTAAGAGCTTATATAATCTGTTGAATGAATAAAGAAGTGAGCTTTGAACTAATTGGTTGCTTGATCTAGACTTCCCCACACCTGTCTGTGTAATCAGGCATTTCAGGCATCCTTCCCTCTTCACTTCCCATAACTCAATCCTCATTGTGTTTTATTGTGAATATTGGGAAACACTCCTAGTTGACCTCTTTATGACCAAAATTCTGCTCTCCCTTCCAGTCCATGTCAGTTTCCACAGGGCTGAAATTTGATCTTTATAAACGATAAATCAAATCATAACCAGCCCTTACTTTAACATTTTTTAAAGTTTTCCAATACTGATTGGGCAATTCAGGTGTTTTCTTTTGAGAACACATTGTTCTTGAAAACATTCTCAGTCTCACTTCCCAGCCATAGCAACCCCATGCACATTCTACAACATAGCCTTATTGGACATTGTGCTATTTCCTCAAAAAATGCACAATCTTAAGATTTGTTTATAGCTCAAAAAAACTAGATGTTTCTCACCAGATGTTACCTGTATCTGCAAATTTTATCACCTCCTTACCACAAATTTTCTTAGTTCTACAGTGTAATTGTTTTTATTTTATAATAGTAATTCTAATATAATTATTTATTTAATATTAATTATTTCTAATACAATATAAATACAGGGATACAGTTGCATCATATATTTTATTTATTTGTTTCAAGAGCAAACAGATTTTATTTTTCTCTCCAGCTTTATTGTGGTATAACTAGTATACAAAAAATTGTACATAATGTATACAATCAATTAATGTATAATTAATATATACAACTTGGTGAGTTTGGACATATGTGTACACTTGTGTCACCATCAGCATCATATATTATAACATATAAGTAAAGCTTAAGGTTATAAGAAGATATCAGAGGACTTAATATTCAAGATTAAGAAAGATCATGAAGGCAGAGATTCAAGGAATTTAAGTAATAATACCCCAAATCTGAAATAAACTGATTCCAAAGTAAAAATACCTCATCTACTTTGATTTTGTTTCAATTTGTTTCTTTTTCATAATTCTAAATGTGTTACGGTGCCAAATACGGTCAAAAAGTAAATTTTATCCAGAAATAAAGTCGTAAATTCTTTTGTGTACACCTTGATATATATTGGATACATAAAAGAGTTGGGGTTTTGGGGAAATCCTTACATAGACATTTAAATTATAGAAAGTTTTTCTCAATATTTAAGAAAAAAAATACTTAATTTATCTTAAAGCCAAACAAGAAAGAGATTCTCAATTAAAAATGTCAACTAAATAATAATAATAATAATGTTTAACTTATACTAGATCTCTAGTTGTCAGTTTATACTCATTATGTGTAACTTGTATTATTTTATTAAAAATTCTGTAAAAAGTCAACACATATATAAAAGACAAAAATAGAACTTTACTACTGCAAGAAATACTGGTTTAGTGGCCTTAATCTGCCATCTTGTGGTGTGATAGCTTCATCTCACATTTTCACAGTCACTAGGCATTTTAAAATATTTTCTTAGATATATAGAATAAATAAAAGAGCTTGCTTTGTTTTTGCACATTTGATTTTTTTCAAACAGAACTATTTCTAGGTAAATTTTAAAATTTACGTAGAATTCTATTTTGACAAGAATGTGTGCTAAAAGTGCTACTAGTTCAGCTTATTTTCGAATATTAATATTTAGGAGTTAAATAGAAAATTGAATAACAACAAATGTTTTAGATGGCCAAATCACACTAAAAGTAAGCTGAAATTAAGTAGTTCATATCACATGGCCAGGAATTAATATATTTTTGCATATTTTAATTGATAAGACCTTTCTGTCATATATAGACAAACTAATTTTCACTTCTATAAACCTCTGTAAAGAAATCAATTTCACATTTTACATAGGAATAAATGTATTTTGCTTTCACATCATGATCTCAATAATCTGAAATATGTAATTGTGAAATAAGAAAATGTTTCACTGGGGTGAACAAGTTGAGCCTGTACATAATCACTGCATAGAATTAAATTTCCTCATTTAATTTCTCTAATTTATTAATCTCTTATTATAAACCATTAAGAATACAATTACAATATCAACATTAGACCGCTTGACTTAAAGGCCAATTTTCATACTTTGATTTTTAGTGGCTGAATTAGTAGGGATGATATTTACACTTACTTAATGTGGGTGCTCTATATTTTGTTTACTTGTTTGTTCCTGCCCTATGGAATTCAGATATGGAATTACCAACAATCCTTGCAAAAAAAAAAAAAATCTCTGGAGAGTTTACCAAAGGTCACCTTCGAGTGTCATACTGGGAATTTTAATTTGAGTAACATCAATGAATACTTGTCATTGCTTCTATGAATTGCTTCAACATCCGTTCTTCTGGGTGAATATGAATTGTTATGTTAATGAACATATGCACTCCAGAGTTTTCTAGAGAAGTAAATGGAATACTATTGTGATATGTATATATTTCTATCAGTACATACTAGAGCATAGCATCATGTTGTTCTTTTTTTTTTTTAATTTTTAATTTAACTGCTTTAAAAACTTTATTATAATTCCTGAATCAGCAACTCTGTGCTACTTCATATTGAAAACAATTTAAGGATTTAATTAAACTATAAAACGAATGTCAAATTATTTCTAACTTAAAAAAAAAGGACAAAAAAACCCTTGGAGGACACACTTTGAGATATTTAACTATTAATTTTTCCTTAATAATGTAATTAATATAGGTTATATTTTAAAAACATGAAATGATAAAAATTTTATATTTATTAAATCATATTAACTTTTAAGATTCCTGCACAAAATAGAAAACATGATAAAATAAGAAGTAAAGAAAGATTTATTGAGAAAACAGTTTAAGAGACTTGTCTTTCTGGAAAGAGTGATGTGGTTTCTTTGTAGCTTTCCATATTGGAAACAAAGTTGATATGGCAATTATGAACAATGAGAAGCTAGGCACCCAGTGACTTGGAAAATTTGTTTAGATACAGATGTTGTGATCTCCCCTAAATTGCCCAAACTCAATCTCAGTTCACATATGGACTCCTGAAAATCTCTTCTGAAGATATAGAAAGTCCCTATGAAATATTTCTAGCCAATTTAAGTGCCAATGCCTTCCTCATATCAAAATTGGATGTTAGAAATATCATGACCACTTTTTTCTTAGAATACATGTCCACATGCCAATGTTTAATATGATTTCTTAGATGGATTTTTTAGTGACAATCTGCACTTAAAGAAGTTAAGGAAATACACTTAATCAACAGCTAGGCTAACTGAGATAAGTTTTATGTAATTTTAGTTGGCTGAAATGTATACCGACATAATTTTCTATCTCATTCTATGAATTTTCTGTCAGTTACAGTAGTTTACATAATTCATCTCTTCTATGGTTTGAGATGGAATCTTGATAATTATTATTTGGAGTATTTTTTAAAATTTTGGATTTATATTACATAATTGCTTTCAACATTATCTTTCTCCATCTCAGGGGGTTAAAATATAGGTCTTTGACATTGTAGTTCACTTATGAATTCTGCATCATCTCATTTACATATTAGCTTTGAGCATAAATCCTGACACTTGACACATTCCAGATACATCTGTATCAATGAATGAATAAACAATGGAAATTATTTATTTATATTTGTTAAATGGCTGAATACCTAATCTCAGTGAATTCAAGTCTTGCCACTTCATAACATTGGAGTAATATGCCACATCTTGGGAAGTTAGAAAGATCAAACAAGTTGTCATGAGTGAAAAACAAAATTGATTTAAAGACTACTACATCAAAAAGGTATGCAAAACCATGTAAGTAACACAAAATATTGTTGTAATACTGAGAAGAATAAAACCCCATGCACATCATCTGTACTAGAATCTCAGTTAATGAGCAATATTCCCATTAGTTCACGCCAGTTGATCCCCTAAGTTTAAGAAGACTGGAACCGTACTTTTCAGTAAGTTTTTGGGTCTTTCTAAATACAGCTATTCTCACACTTTACTAGCTCATTAGTTTGTTTAATGATTGATTTTGTTATGGTCCCCAGTTGTTTGGTCAAACACCATTGTATATGTTACTATGAAGATTTTTTTTTAGATGTGATTAATATTTAAGTCAGTAGACATTGAGGGGTGCCTGGGTGGCTCAGTATGTTAAGCGTCTGCCTTGGGCTTCTGTCATGATCCCAGGGTCCTGGGATATAGCCCCGCATGGGTCTCTCCGCTCTGCAGAGAGCCTGCTTCTTCCTCTCCTCCCCACTTAATGCTCTCTCTCACTATCTCTGTCTTTATCTCTCAAATAAATAAATAAAATATTAAAAAAGAATCAGTAGACACTAAGTAAAGCTGATTACCCTCTCCAGGGTGGGTATGTTGAAAGCCTTTAGAGCAAGGACTGGTTTCCCAAACAGATAGAAGTCTTCTCAAGAATGCAGCATAGAAACCCTCCCTGAGTTTTAGAGTTTTCTTCCTGCCTGTCCTGCCCTGTAGATTTCTGACACAAGATGGCAATCGTCTAGTTTTACCTGAATTTCCAGCCTGCTGGCTTGTCCTGTGGAATTCAGATGTGCCAAATACCTGCCATCATCAATTTCTTGAAAAAATCTCTCTCTTCTCTCTCTCTCTATCTCTTTCTATGTGTGTGTGTGTCTGTGTGTGTGTTTAAGCTTGTATATTGAAGCTACTACCTACTTAAGGAGGCTGTTTATTACTAAATTTCCCCAGACACGCACTCCTACTTCACAGAAACACCATTCCACATGTTGTACATCATAACCTTATAATTTCAGGCCCATGAATATTTAAAACACATTTTGTATCCCTGTTCCAATTATGTCAATTCTGTGGACATTCTTTCTTTATTTCCAATCTATTGTGGCTTTTTCACACCCATATGTATAATTCAGACACCTAAATTTTTTTTAATTTTTTTAATTTTATTTTTTATAAACATATAATATATTTTTATCCCCAGGGGTACAGGTCTGTGAATCGCCAGGTTTACACACTTCACAGCACTCACCATAGCACACACCCTCCCCAATGTCCATAACCGCACCCCCCCTCCCAACCCCCCTCCTCCCATCAACCCTCAGTTTGTTTTGTGAGATTAAGAGTCACTTACGGTTTGTCTCCCTCCCAATCCCATCTTCTTTCATTTACTCTTCTCCTACCCTCTTAACCCCCATGTTGCATCTCCACTTCCTCATATCAGGGAGATCATATGATAGTTGTCTTTCTCCGATTGACTCATTTCGCTAAGCATGATACCCTCTAGTTCCATCCATGTCATCGCAAATGGCAAGATTTCATTTCTTTTGATGGCTGCATAGTATTCCATTGTGTATATATACCACATCTTCTTTATCCATTCGTCTGTTGATGGACATCTAGGTTCTTTCCCTAGTTTGGCTATTGTAGACATTGCTGCTATAAACATTCGGGTGCACGTGCCCCTTCGGATCACTACATTTGTATCTTTAGGGTAAATACCCAGTAGTGCAATTGCTGGGTCATAGGGTAGTTCTATTTTCAACATTTTGAGGAACCTCCATGCTGTTATCCAGAGTGGTTGCACCAGCTTGCATTCCCACCAACAGTGTAGGAGGGTTCCCCTTTCTCCGCAACCTCACCAGCATCTGTCATTTCCTGACTTGTTAATTTTAGCCATTCTGACTGGTGTGAGGTGATATCTCATTGCGGTTTTGATTTGTATTTCCCTGATGCCTAGTGATATGGAGAACTTTTTCATGTGTCTTTTGGCCATCTGGATGTCTTCTTTGCAGAAATGTCTGTTCATGTCCTCTGCCCATTTCTTGATTGGGTTATTTGTTCTTTGGGTGTTGAGTTTGCTAAGTTCTTTATAGATTTTGGACACTAGCCCTTTATCTGATAGGTCATTTGCAAATATCTTCTCCCATTCTGTCAGTTGTCTTTTGGTTTTGTTAACTGTTTCCTTTGCTGTGCAAAAGCTTTTGATCTTGATGAAATCCCAATAGTTCATTTTTGCCCTTGCTTCCCTTGCCTTTGGCGATGTTCCTAGAAAGATGTTGCTGCGGCTGAGGTCGAAGAGGTTGCTGCCTGTGTTCTCCTTAAGGATTTTGATGGATTCCTTTCTCACATTGAGGTCCTTCATCCATTTTGAGCCTATTTTCGTGTGTGGTGTAAGGAAATGGTCCAATTTCATTTTTCTGCATGTGGCTGTCCAATTTTCACAACACCATTTATTGAAGAGGCTGTCTTTTTTCCATTGGACATTCTTTCCTGCTTTGTCAAAGATTAGTTGACCATAGAGTTGAGGGTCTATTTCTGGGCTCTCTATTCTGTTCCATTGATCTATGTGTCTGTTTTTGTGCCAGTACCATGCTGTCTTGATGATGACAGCTTTGTAATAGAGCTTGAAGTCCGGAATTGTGATGCCACCGACTTTGGCTTTCTTTTTCAACATTCCTTTGGCTATTCGAGGTCTTTTCTGGTTCCATATAAATTTTAGGATTATTTGTTCCATTTCTTTGAAAAAAATGGATGGGATTTTGGTAGGGATTGCATTAAATGTGTAGATTGCTTTAGGTAGCTTAGACATTTTCACAATATTTATTCTTCCAATCCAGGAGCATGGAACATTTTTCCATTTCTTTGTGTCTTCCTCAATTTCTTTCATGAGTACTTTATAGTTTTCTGAATATAGATTCTTAACCTCTTTGGTTAGGTTTATTCCTAGATATCTTATAGTTTTGGGTGCAATTGTAAATGGGATTGACTCCTTAATTTCTCTTTCTTCTGTCTTGTTGTTGGTGTAGAGAAATGCAACTGATTTCTGTGCATTGATTTTATATCCTGACACTTTACTGAATTCCTGTACAAGTTCTAGCAGTTTTGGAGTGGAGTCTTTTGGGTTTTCTACATATAGTATCATATCATCTGCGAAGAGTGATAGCTTGACTTCTTCTTTGCCGATTTGGATGCCTTTAATTTCCTTCTGTTTTCTGATTGCTGAGGCTAGGACTTCTAATACTATGTTGAATAGCAGTGGTGATAATGGACATCCCTGCCGTGTTCCTGACTTAGCGGAAAAGCTCTCAGTTTTTCTCCATTGAGAATGATATTTGCAGTGGGTTTTTCATGGATGACTTTGATAATATTGAGGTATGTGCCCTCTATCCCTACACTTGGAAGAGTTTTGATCAGGAAGGGATGCTGTACTTTGTCAAATGCTTTTTCAGCATCTATGGAGAGTATCATATGGTTCTTGTTCTTTCTTTTATTAATGTGTTGTATCACATTGATTGATCTGCGGATGTTGAACCATCCTTGCAGCCCTGGAATAAATCCCACTTGGTCGTGGTGAATAATCCTTTTAATGTACTGTTGGATCCTATTGGCTAGTATTTTGGTGAGAATTTTTGCATCTGTGTTCATCAAGGATATTGGTCTGTAGTTCTCTTTTTTGATGGGATCCTTGTCTGGTTTTGGGATCAAGGTGATGCTGGCCTCATAAAATGAGTTTGGAAGTTTTCCTTCCATTTCTATTTTTTGGAACAGTTTCAGGAGAATAGGAATTAGTTCTTCTTTAAATGTTTGGTAGAATTCCCCCAGGAAGCCGTCTGGCCCTGGGCTTTTGTTTGTTTGGAGATTTTTGGTGACTGTTTCAATCTCCTTACTGGTTATGGGTCTGTTCAGGCTTTCTATTTCTTCCTGGTTCAGTTGTGGTAGTTTATATGTCTCTAGGAATGCATCCATTTCTTCCAGATTGTCAAATTTGCTGGCGTAGAGTTGCTCATAGTATGTTCTTATAATTGTTTGTATTTCTTTGGTGTTGGTTGTGATCTCTCCTCTTTCATTCATGATTTTATTTATTTGGGTCCTTTCTCTTTTCTTTTTGATAAGTCTGGCCAGGGGTTTATCAATCTTATTAATTCTTTCAAAGATCCAGCTCCTAGTTTCATTCATTTGTTCTATTGGTTTTTGTTTTTGGTTTTGTTTTTTGTTTGTTTGTTTGTTTGTTTTTTTGTTTGTTTCTATTTCATTGATTTCTGCTCTGATCTTTATGATTTCTCTTCTCCTGCTGGGTTTAGGGTTTTTTTCTTGTTCTTTCTCCAGCTCCTGTAGGTGTAGGGTTAGGTTGTACCTGAGACCTTTCTTGTTTCTTGAGAAAGGCTTGTACCACTATATATTTTCCTCTCAGGACTGCCTTTGTTGTGTCCCATAGATTTTGAACCGTTGTGTTTTCATTATCATTCGTTTCCATGAATTTTTTCAATTCTTCTTTAATTTCCTGGTTGACCGATAAATTCTTTAGAAGGATGCTGTTTAGTCTCCATGTATTTGGGTTCTTTCCAAATTTCCTCTTGTGATTGAGTTCTAGCTTCAGAGCATTGTGGTCTGAAAATATGCAGGGAATGATTCCAATCTTTTGATACCAGTTGAGACCTGATTTAGGACCGAGGATGTGATCTATTCTGGAGAATGTTCCATGTGCACTAGAGAAGAATGTGTATTCTGTTGCTTTAGGGTGAAATGTTCTGAATATATCTGTTATGTCCATCTGGTCCAGTGTGTCATTTAAGGCCTTTATTTCCTTGTTGACTTTTTGCTTGGATGATCTGTCCACTTCAGTGAGGGGAGTGTTAAAGTACGCTACTATTATTGTATTATTGTCGATGTGTTTTTTTGATTTTGTTATTAATTGGTTTATATAGTTGGCTGCTCCCACGTTAGGGGCATAGATATTTAAAATTGTTAGATCTTCTTGTTGGACAGATCCTCTGAGTATGATATAGTGTCCTTCCTCATCTCTTATTATAGTCTTTGGCTTAAAATCTAATTGATCTGATATAAGGATTGCCAATCCTGCTTTCTTCTGATGTCCATTAGCATGGTAAATTCTTTTCCACCCCCTCACTTTAAATCTGGAGGTGTCTTCAGGTCTAAAATGAGTTTCTTGTAGGCAACATATAGATGGGTTTTGTTTTTTTATCCATTCTGATACCCTGTGTCTTTTGATTGGGGCATTTAGCCCATTAACATTCAGGGTAAGTATTGAGAGATATGAATTTAGTGCCATTGTATTGCCTGTAAGGTGACTGTTATTGTATATTGTCTCTGTTCCTTTCTGATCTACTACTTTTAGGGTCTCTATTTGCTTAGAGGACCCCTTTCAATATTTCCTGTAGAGCTGGTTTGGTGTTTGCAAATTCTTTCAGTTTTTGTTTGTCCTGGAAGCTTTTAATCTCTCCTTCTATTTTCAATGATAGCCTAGCTGGATGTAGTATTCTTGGCTGCATGTTTTTCTCGTTTAGTACTCTGAATATATCATGCCAGCTCTTTCTGGCCTGCCAGGTCTCTGTGCATAAGTCTGCTGCCAATCTAATATTTTTACCATTGTATGTTACAGACTTCTTATCCCGGGCTGCTTTCAGGATTTTCTCTTTGTCGCTAAGACTTGTAAATTTTACTATTAGGTGACGGGGTGTGGACCTATTCTTATTGATTTTGGGGGGGGGGTTCTCTGAACTTCCTGGATTTTGATGCTTGTTCCCTTTGCCATATTGGGGAAATTCTCTCCAATAATTCTCTCTAATATACCTTCTGCTCCCCTCTCTTTTTCTTCTTCTTCTGGAATCCCAATTATTCTAATGTTGTTTCGTCTTATGGTGTCACTTATCTCTTGAATTCTCTCCTCGTGGTCCAGTAGGTGTTTGTCCCTCTTTTGCTCAACTTCTTTATTCTCTGTCATTTGGTCTTCTATATCGCTAATTCTTTCTTCTGCCTCATTTATCCTAGCCGTGAGAGCCTCCATTTTTTATTGCACCTCATTAATAGCTTTTTTGATTTCAACTTGGTTAGATTTTAGTTCTTTTATTTTTCCAGAAAGGGCTTTTATATCTCCCAAGAGGGTTTCTCTAATATCTTCCATGCCTTTTTCAAGCCCGGCTAGAACCTTGAGAATCGTCATTCTGAACTCTAGATCTGACATATTACCAATGTCTGTATTGATTAGGTCCCTCGCCTATGGTACTGCCTCTTGTTCTTTTTTTTTTTGTGGTGAATTTTTCCGCCTTGTCATTTTGTCCAGATAAGAGTATACGAAGGAGCAAGTAAAATACTAAAAGGGTGGCACCAACCCCAGGAAAATATGCTTTAACCAAATCAGAAGAGATCCCAAATCATGAGGGGGGAGAAAGGGGATAAAAAGAGGTTCAGAAAGAAAAAAAAAAAAAAAAAAGAAAGAAA